>NC_091284.1:376839059-377150982 GCF_032444005.1 Ranitomeya imitator | reverse complement strand
GGTAGAATTATCTGGTGGAGAAATTGGACGTGTCACAGTGAGTGATCCGATCCCCATTGCAATACTCCCCAGGAGTGAAATGTTAATATGTGTCGGGCAGCAATAGGCCTCAGAGGTAAAGACTACAGGCCCTGGTGGAACCTGTGTATTCAGATAGTAGCCCAAAATCCTGACAGCCAGAGGGGTGGTTGATGTCCGCAAGTGGAGGGTACCAGTACGTGTCCTTAATTGTGGAGAGAAAGAGGTCCACTTAACCAGATATGCCACACTTGCCAAATTGTTTACTGTTGATAATAATGAGACACAGGCAACAGAACCCTTGGTCCTGTCCAACAAGGCGGAGGACAATGGCTCTGCAGGACAATTAGAAGATTGGTGTCAGAAATTACACATGGGCACTGACTCTAGCCCATCACACCAAAAACAAGGGGCTTACCGGGTGGTCAATGAGTGTGAGCGGGTATTCAGCAAACACACACTAGATTTTGGGCAGGTAAAAGGGGTCCAATATCACATCCCCACTGGAGGTTCTTCTGCCCTTTAATGAGAGGTACTGGCCTGTACCTCCAGCTCACTACCAATGTGCCCAAAAGTATGTTACGAGAGATGAAGGAGGCTGGGGTAATCAGAGATAGTTGTAGCCCCTGGGAAGCTCCATTAGTCCTCGTCAGGAAGAAGGATGGTACAATGAGGATGTGTGTTGATTACAGGCAGATAAACCGCATTACACATAGGATGCCCATTACCCAGAATTGAAGGGTCATTAGCTGCTTTAAAATCTTTAAAACTATTTCTCTACCTTGGACCTCACTAGTGGATATTGGCAGTTTCCCGTAGCAGAGGCGAATAAAGAAAAGACGGCCTTCATAACACCGATGGGTCTCTCTGAATTTAACTACCTGTCGTTCGGACTGTGCAACACACCAGGAACATTCCAGAGGATGATGGAGTGCTGTCTTGGGCACAAGAATTTCAAAACTGTCTTGCTGTATCTGGTGTGAGGCAGTGACCCCTGTTACAGCTAGGGGGCGCTGTATGTGCTCTCCAGAATGTGCATGGAAGCGTAGTGAGGCCATGAGGGCGTACTACAGAAACAGGTGTGGCTGTAATTAGAATAGTGAAGCAGTGACTGATTAAAAAGCCCTGCAGTAGTGGGGGTGGGTGTCAGTGTGTTCTTGGAAGAAGACAGGGCGGTTGTCTGTAGAGCTCTCACTGTGTGGAGCAGGAGAGAGGCTAAAGGAACCAGAGAGACTGACACCCTTGCGCAGGCGTGTACTATGGAGGACAGAGAATGAACTTCAATCCAATATTGCAGCCAGCATGCAGCCAGCGGGTAAGGAAAGGGTCAATCAAACACTTGAAAACCCCGCCCCTATGGCTGAAGATTGTTCCCTCCAAATTCAGGTGACAAAGTCCCTTTAACACCATTCCAGATGGTAGAGAAGGTGGTGGTTGACCGCCTGGTGAGGGCTCTGCCAGCAGCCATACAGCGTTGGGTGGGACAAGGGGACCCAGGCACTCTGGCTGAAGTGGTGGGATTGGTAGAGCGATATACAGCCACTCAGGACTTTATACGGGACACTGCTCCATTTCGGCTGTCACATAAGGTTTCCCCAGCCCAGGAGCCGTGGAAAACTAAAACGGCTCCTGGGCACAGTCTTGCCGCAGCGAACAGGTGTTGGCGCTGCCAAGGGCCCGACCATGTGGCTGCTAAGTGCCCATTGGTGTCTGAACCCATGGACTGCAGGTATGGTCACCGTATTTCTATGTATGCTCAGCCAGTCAGTGCCACCACTACAGGCACTGCCGACAGCAAACCCCATCTGTGTCAGGTACTTGTGAATGGGTACCAAACAGAGGTCTTCCTGGACTCGGGGAGCATAGTGACTCATGGGACAGTGGTTCATGGGTCACTTGTTGCCGGTGACAACCCCAAAGGACCGAAAGTGGAGGTGATGGGTATCCACAGGGAAATCTGGGAGTACCCGACCATGGAGGTTAATTTTTCCACACCATGTGGGGACATTAAACATGTGGTGGGAGTGGTGAAGACGCTTCCATATGGGGCAGTGTTGGGGAGAGATTTGCCCCTGTTTTGGTCCCTGTGGGAGACCAGGGTCAAACCTCTCAAGGGAAGTTTTTGTACCGGGTGCAGAACCCAAAGATATTGAGATACCTGCCATAGGGGTCACCTACCTAGGGACATAGTGTAATCCCGATAGGCTCCCTCTATAGGTTGTGGCAGTAGAGGATGTGGGGACCCCATTGAACCCTGAGCTGGAGATGTTCCCTGGTAAGGTCGGGGCAGCTCAGATCCAGGGTTCCCTTTGGAGATGCAGGTATGAGAAGAGCCGAGAGTGTATGGTCGCAGAGGCGACTGAGGACATGCGCACAAGGAACCCTCTGGCACCGGTCAAGGATGGGGCCGGGGGTCAGGGTAAATTAGATAGAGCGCTCGCTAGACAGTAGTGTCGGGAGGCTCAGGTTCGGGTGCGGCGTAGTACAGATATATGCTCAGAGTTGCTAGCGCAGTCAGTGGTGTTTCAGCGTGATAGAGTCACTAAAGCATGGGTAAGGGTACAAAAGAAACGGTATCAGGGGCCCGAAAGCAGATACTTAGGTGACAGGATGACCCGTGGGGTTAGTGAACCTGAAGTAAAGACCAACAAAAACTGGCCCAAATCTGCGGTTAATCAGAAAAGAGGGTTTGGCTTCTGCAAAGGAGATCGGGGTGGGTGGTCCCGCAGTGAAATATGGAGGCGAAACTCAAAGGGGAGGGGTGCGTGCGCCGATCGATGGTTCTGGTCCCTACTTTGGTTTTTTAATATAGTGTCAAGTGGGGATGTCAGGGGGCACACCGATGCCCTGTCTTTCGCCCTTACAGGGTAACAAATGTTCAACCGCACAGGTATGAACAGGGGGGAGGATATGTGAGGCAGTGACCCCTGTTACAGCTAGGCTGCACTGTATGTGCTCTCCAGAATGTGCATGAAAGAGCAGTTAGGACATGAGGGCGTACTACAGACACAGGTGTGGCTGTAATTAGAATAGTGAAGCAGTGACTGATTAAAAAGCCCTGTAGTAGTGGGGGAGGGTGTCAGTGTGTTCTTGGAAGCGGACAGGGCGGATGTCTGCAGATCTCTCTCTGTGTGGAGCAGCACAGAGGCTAAAGGAACCAGAGAGAGTGACACCCTGCGTCTTGGGCTGTCTTATGTGTACCCGGCTGCACTCCAGAGGATAAAGAGTGCAGTGCGCTGAGTGAGTACGGAGACTTGTTACCGACATGCGGTCACCCAGGGAAACTGGACAGAGGGAAGTGTGGCTTGTGTATTGACTGCATCATATAGCCATGCATTATTAATGGACTGTATGAAGAAGCCATATACTATATTGACTGTGTGAAGTAACACAATAAAAGAACATTTTGTTTGAACTTGCTTGGATAACTGCTGTTTCACTGTGCATGGTCCCACTGCTGCATCACACTGGACGATGTCATCGTCTTCTCCAAGACATATGAGGACCACCTGAAGCACCTGGCCGAGGTGATCGATGCTCTGTCCAACTTTGGCCTAAAGGTAAAACCATCCAAATGTCATCTGTTAAAGCTCAAAGTGCAGTACCTGGGCCATGTGGTAAGCTCCGAAGAAGTGGCCCCAGACCCTGACAAGGTCACCATGATCAGAGCCTGGCCGAAGCCCATCAACATCCATGAAGTCAGACAGTTCCTCAGGCTGGTAGACTACTACAGAAGATTTATTAAAGACTTCACCAAGATAGCCGCAACACTACAAGACCTGTTAGTTGGCCAATCTAAGAAAACCTGGGGAAAGAACACCCCGTTTGACTGGAACAACAGACTGGAGGGATCCTTCGCTCGGTTGAAGTTAGCACTCGTGGGAGATGAGGTACTGGCCTACCCAGAATATGACCAACCATTCGTGCTGTACATGGACACCAGCAATGTAGGACTGTGAGCCGTGTTGTCCCAGGTAAAGAAAGGCAAAGAAAGGGTAATTGCCTACGCCAGCAGGAAACTTTGTCCCACCGAAAGGAACCCCGAGAACGTTCCTTCAAGCCTGAGTTCCTCGCCATAGTCGGGGCGGTGACAGAGCAGTTCAAACTCTACCTGGCCTCCGCAAGATTCACAGTTTTCACGGACAACAATCCGCTGACACACCTGGAGACGGCAAAACTAGGTGCTTTGGAGCAGCGATGGATGGTCCGATTTTCCAATTATGAATTCACCATCAAGTACAGGGCAGGGCACACGAATGCCAATGCCGATGTGCTGTCCAGGATGCCTAACTTACGAGAGATGGGAGAAGATTCGGAAGAACTCGAAGAAATAGAGTTACCAGCTTCCCATCGCCTTGGGGTGACTCAGTATTCCCATTATGTGAGGAACAGGCGTAAGGACAAACAAGAAGCTACGCTGAACCCATTGCCTCATCATGGATGGGCCGAGACATAGGACAGTGACCCAGCAGTCCGTCTGGTCAAGGAGCTGCTGACGCAAGCCAATTTGCACCCTAGTCCAGATGCTCCACCAGAGACTCAACAGCTGTGGAAAGAGAAAGGCAAACTGTTTATGTACAACGGTAAGCTGTGTTGGAGGAATATTGACCCACGCATTCACTGCTAGGGCTAGCGGAACGCACCGAGAAAATAGAGATGTTTATTATAAATGGTGCGTTCGCAGCCCGGGGTCCACCATGTAGGAGGAACCTGCTGCTAGCGAATGGCGGCACTGTTTGGCGGTATAGACTAGCTCTGTTACTCCACAGAGTAGCCGTGAAAGGGAAGCACTGCACCCTGTTAGCCTCACAGGAGCACAAGCTTACTGCCAAGCTGATAGCAGTCAGTGGTTATGCAACATGCAATCTCCTCACTGGAGAAGCCGCTATTCTAGGGGCTTATTTCAGCCGGGTCCCTGAACACACTCATACTATCTCCTCACCGGAGGTGCCGGTATCCTAGGGGCTTATTTCAGCCGGGTCCCTGAACACACTCATGCATAGCCACACCGGCCCAAAGCACATATATGTATTGACACTAGCGCATGGCCGTGCGGCCATACGAGTCTTATATAGCTGCAGCAAGTAAAAGACCTTCCTAGAAGGAACAATGAGAGACTGCCATACCTGAGCATGTGACCCTAAATCTCCACTGAGAGATCTTGCCCTGGGCATGCTCAGTGTGTGCAAAGCAGGACTTAGTCCTAGCACTTAAAGGACCTTCCTGAAAGGACCAATGGACTTAGCTGACCCTCGATCTCCACTGAGAGATCTTACTCAGGGCAGGCTCAGAACGAGAAAAGCAGGACTTAGTCCCAGAAGCATCTGCTAGCCGCTGCCCAGCACTGACTTCAATGGCAGAAGCCAGAAAAGCAGCAGTAACTCTGTACAGAGTGGGACTGAGCAAGACACTGGGACCGACGTCTCCGCTGAGCAGGCTCTACTGCGGCAGGAGAAGAATGGGAGAACGCAGCGGAGATGGCCCGAGATTGCCCCTGTGCAGAGGTGGGAACTCAACCCCTAACACTCACAAGCTGGTCTGGCAGATAGTCGTCCCAAGACAAGATGCGCCAATGGTTCTGGTTCATGATTGAGCAGGACACTTCGGATGGAAGAAATTAGAGATCCTACTTAGTGGAAGGTTTTACTGGATTGGCATGAGAAAAGCCATTGAAAAGTAGGGCCAAAAGTATGGCCCATGCAACCTGCGCAGAAAGGACCGTGACAGCCAGAGGGCTCCCCTACAGCCCATAGTCACCAAATAGCCACTTGAACTGGTAGCTTTAGACCACATGAAGCTAACTCCAAGCTGGTCAGGCTATGTCTATGCTCTGACCATTGTGGACAATTACTCCAGATTCCTGGTAGTCATACCTGTCAAGGACCAGACAGCGAGGACAACAGCCAAAGCCTTCCAGAAACACTTTTGCCGACCACATGGATATCCAGAGAAGGTACTCACTGATCAAGGCCCAGCCTTTGAAGCGGAAGTGTTTCAAGAATTCTGCAACCTGTATGGATGCAAAAAGATCAGAACAACACCATATCACCCACAAACCAACAGAATGTGTGAAAAGATGAACCAAGTAGTGATTGACTTACTGAAGACCTTGCCTTTATATAAAAGAAACTTGTGGCCAGAGAAGTTGCCTGATTTGGTAGATTTGTAAAATCACATGCCAGTGAAGTCCACCATCTGTACTCCAGCATACCTGATGAGAGGAAGATCAAGCAAATTACCTGTTGATCGAGACATGGGATTCCTAACCCCAGAAACAACCTCACCAGATACACATTGGGATACCGAGTGACAAGAGAAATACTGCCAAGTACAAGTGTGTATAGAAAGAAGCTTGTCTCAGGCAAGACAAAACAAGAGAGAGACTATAACCAATGTGTCCCTGCAATTCCCTTGTCGCCAGGTGAACAAGTGTTAAAACGAAAAAGGAGAATGCACAAACTCGATGATCAGTGGGAAGCAGAACCATATACTATCTTACCGTCCAACTTTGACAATACTAAAGTCTGTCTAATCAGCAAAGATGGAGGAGAAACATCGACTGCAGTGTCTAAAGATCATTTCAAAGTATGCCCTGACAAATTGAGAGACAAAGAAAAAGATCCAAGTACTACTCAACCAATGGTAGAAGAAGAAAAGAGGATCCATACCATTCTTTGAGATTTTCCCCAGTTTTGGACTCAAGTACATCAGGCCATATTGATGCCTGTCTTAACTTTTCCCCAGCTAGAAATACCAGAACAAAATGTGATTCAAGACCATACTGAAACAGAAGAGACTTTACAACAGCGGGCTCAAGCAGCAAACGTCACCCCAGCAGTGGAAAAAGAGAATACACCCTCTGCTATTCGTGAATCTGTCAGGCCCATGGTGAATCTAAGAAGTCGCAGACGTTTGCCCACTTTACCAATACGATGCAGGCGTGCAAGTAGCACAGACACTAGTGGGTTCACAACAGCAGACATGTTAGACCAGGTACTAGGCAGGTCTACCCTTAGTACCAGAAGTCAGATCCTAGCCCGTTACAGGGACTGCTGTCAGTCATTGTTGTTATCTGTTTTAAAAATGTTTACATATTCTTGTTGCAGGTTTAAAATGGACAATAGGGTAATGGACAGTGAATTGCCCAAAAACCGTTATTGTACATAGTTGGCACCCTCAAGGTGCACCCTATTTCTGCCCACATTGCCGGCGTCTGGCATGGCGAACACAGGGTCTGGATATTCCTTGTAGCCCGCCCATGCAAGTCCTATGTTGGGGGTTTATGACGGATCCCCCACATCGGTACTGTTGCTAATGAACAAGGACACCCTGGTATAAGACCAGTTGTACTTTTGTAATTATATTTGCAACGTTTAAGCCAAAAAAGCCTCCCGTAAGGTAAGAACAAGTTTAAACCTGTTTTATGTATTTCAAAATGTTTTACACCTTTGTAACCTGTTCTTTATGTTTCCTTTTCCCAGTCCGGGAGTACTGGATTTAATGAGGGGGAATGTGGCACCCCAGGAGTTTAGGTATCACAGTGGTATTGCCTTCCTCTCGGGGAGGGTAATTCCATGCCTGGAGACAGGAGGAATCCCTTTGGCAGGTAACCTTACATGCAACACATTCTGACTCCGGGCCAGAAGGGGGAGCTCTACACCCGACTTGAGGGGAGCTGCTCTCTCTGGTCGGGAGGATGAGTCAGTTGCTAGGCAGTTGCTAGGCAGACAAGCAGACAGTTGACAGTTGGTAGAAGACAGTGAAGGAGCACAGAGGTACTTAGGAGCTAGAGAAAGACTGCTACTGGGCCTCTCTAAGCTGAGTGCAGAAACTGTGTACCGAGAGCCCGAGGCTGAGGGGGACTGCAAGCCCCATGGCAGAACCGGAGGGCAGGAAACTAAAATGGACTTGCCCACATAATACCTGAGGTAAAACAGCAATCAGAGTCCAGTCACCATGAACAGAGACCCAAACAAGATGGCTCAAGTTGCCTACCATGCAGGTATTGTCCCTGGACAAGGAAGAAAGAGGGCCTTGTTAGAGAGCTACAGGCAGCAAGGGACCACAGACCAGCACATAGTGGAAGGCTCCCAAAACTGACCTGTCAAGGGAATTTCCACCTGTCTTCATGCTGCGTGGACTCCAGCTACATCTGTTACCGGTACCCTGGACTGAGGCTGAATACCATCTCAGTAAACCATGTAAAGACTGCAACCCTGTGTCCTCCAATTATTTGCGGCATTCACCAGCCCTGCGCAATACACTGAGAGCCCTGGGGACACCGCTTCACCCGTGGGAAGTGACAACTTCTTTGCTGCAGCACCATCCCCCCAGAGGACCCCTTTAAGCAGCGTCGGTCACCTCTGACTGGGAACCACAGGTAGCGTCACAAACTTTCCTTATTTCCACAACCCCTTTAAAGACCGTCCCTTTTACTTGGGCACCCAGGGACACGGACCGGGTCGCTGCCACCGTGACCACCCCTTTAATTGCGACCGGACCTGGTTCCGAGTAACCCACGGCCCTGACGGGCGACTCATAGATGCTGATCGTCTGCCATTACTAGCCAGACTCTGGCGCTAGTATGCTGTTAGGGCTGGCGGAACGCACCGAATAAATATAAAGATAGTAAAAAGTGTGTTCGCAGCCCGGGATCCACCGTGCAGAGATGGAACCTGCTGCTAGGTAAAGGTGGCACTATATGACGGTACTACGCCAGTATAAACACGGGTTCCGTCACCCGGTATGAACAGATGCAAACTCTGTTGCTTCACAGAGTCACAGGGAAACAAAGGAAATGCTGTGCCCTGTTAGCAGTCACAGGGTGCAGCAGATGAACGCTAGTGGGATCCATGTAATTCACCCCCACTATGCTGGTGATTGATCTCGCTCTGACCCTCGGTGGCTTTTGAGCCCGCGCCTGACGACGCCCTGAGTCAGATGCTGAGATCAAGTGGGAGTTCCCACCCTACACTGACCAGTTGTCAGGACTAATTAAAGATTACTGCACAGAGTGCGTACAGCGCCACACTGCCGGTCACTGCTGGTTTGACGCAGTAAGGATCGTGATCTTGTGTATAGGATAGCACTGTCAGGCGCTAAGTTGCGTATCAAAGCAGGGTGTGACTAATAACTAAAAATTAACTTTTAATATGTAATGCTAAAATTGGTATAATCAACCACATAAAAACAGACAAAAAGGACTCACAGAACAAATTCCCATATATAGGGAATCTACAAATAATCAAATCCCTAAGACTGTCCACATAGACGCCTCAGTGTCAGTCTGCCAAGGGAAAAAACAAAACAAACAAACACCTCCCCAAAGGAGCATGTAACATGTATAAGTAATTACTCTCACCGCATATAATGAGCTCCCGTCAATCTTGTGGGAATGCAGTAAAGATGTCCTGTCTCTGTCCCTCATGCAGAGACATGCACAATATGTGAAAAAAATGGAACGATCTCACCTCTGGTTTTCTTATCTTGTGACGGCAAGATCACTCACATTCACAGCATCTGGGAGGGGGGGGTCCACAGTTCTGACCACACACATACCCATCCACACTGTCAGGAGTGCAGATTAACCCCAGAATACCTAACACATTTTTCCCTACGCGTTTCGTTTTATGAACTCATCAGGGGAAACCAATGCATAATCCCTCCACGTCCGTGGGGGACCCTCAACCTAGGGGTATACCAGTAATCGCTGTGTAGCGGCGTTCCTATTGCTTAAATAACCCGCCCAGTGTTACCTGGGACTGGGCTGTTTGACGTCATATCCTGTGCGCCCTCATGGAGCGCAGGTCTTGGACCGCACGCGTCACTTCCGGTGACGCGCGCTGTCCAATTACCATGGCAGCACACTGCCCATACAAACAGGTATTGTGGCATCTCATTGCACCATGCGCATCACTTCCGGTGTAGCGCACCTGTCCGGTTGCTATAGCAGCGCGACGCGACCTGCGCTCCATGAGGGCGCACAGGATATAACGTCAAACAGCCCAGTCCCAGGAATGGGAATGATTAAGGAGCAATCACCAGAACAGGCATACAACCACACACACAATAACAGGTTTATACTAGCGCATGGCCGTGCGGCCATTCGAACCTTTTATAGCTGTAGCACTCCGGAACCTTCCTAGTGGTCAAATAGGAGCTGCCACAGGACTTGAGCATGTGACCCACGACCTCCAATGAGAGGTCTTCCCTTGGGCATGCTCAGAAGAAGAAAATCAGGACTTAGTCCCAGAAGCGCCTGTTCGCCAATGATTAGTGCAGGTTATAATGGCTGAACCTGGAAGGGTAGCAGTAACCAAACGCACAGTATCTCACTGAGCCAGGCGCTGGGACCGACGTTTCTGCTGAGCAGGCTCCACTGCAGCTGGAGGAGAATGACAGACCACAGCGGAGGTGGTTCGAGACTCCCCCTGTGCAGTGGCGGGAACTTGACACCTAACATTCTGTCTCCCAAAAATCAGAATAGAAAGTGATCAAAAAATGTCATGTGCCTGAAAATGGTACCAATAAAATCGTCAGCTCGTTCCACCAGAAACAAGCCTTCACATGACTCTGTGGGCCAAAATATGGAAAAATTATAGCACTCAAAATATAGTGATTAGTGTGCTCGTTGCTTATGTCGAGCACATTGGAATACTCAGGTACTCGGCCAGAACAATGAGCCCAATGCAAGTCTATGGGAGACCCGAGTATTTTTACCGTGATCCCCCCGGGGGTCCTTTTAAGTTCTAAAAACGTCTGAAAATGATGGAAACACTGCTCAAATGACACAGGAACATCATGGGGATCGCCTCTGGAAGTATTCCTGACTCCTAGTTCACAGCTTTAAACAATTTTTTCCGAGATTCATGCTATTTTTCCCGGTGCCACCAAAAACACACTAAAACAAACCCAAACCGGAATTGGCTGGGAAATATGTTAAGGTACATCCTTTGCAGGTTAAAGGGACTCTGACACCCCAAAAATTGTATCTCAGCTAAGCCCACCGGCATCAGGGGCATTAAAGGACACATTGCAGGAGACACATTGCCCAATTCCCCAATGTGGGGTCCTGTTTTTACTAAATAAAATAGCGCCTTCACAGCCCCTGTGCCCAAAATTCACTGGCCTATAACAGTACAGAGCACGTTCACCCTGGTCATCTAGTGGTTCTGGATGATGAGGATGAGGATAAGCAGGAGGATAACAGCAAACAGACCAAATCTGAAAGTGTATACCCATGTGTGGTTGTGAAGAGGTGTATTTGAGGTTATGTTTTGCTGTTTTCACTTGGTGGTGTACAGACGTCTTTCCCAATCCAGCCATTGTTCATTTTTATAAGAGTGAGCCTGTCAGCATTTTCAGTTGACAGGCGGATGCGCTTATCTGTTATAATTACATCAGCGGCACTAAAAACCCGCTCTGACAGAACGCTAGCAGCAGGGCAGGCCAGGACCTCCAAAGCATAGAGCCAGTTCAGGTCTGAGAAAACTATCCCAGAAGTTTGCCATTGTTCCCCTGCCTGAGCTGGATTGTACTTCTGTCTCTCTCGCTTGGACTCCTTGTTTGTACAAGTTCTGACGTCTGCTGCCAGCCTTCTCACATGGGAATTTTCTAAGTAATTCTGTTACAAGGGCCCTCTGGTACTGCAACATTTTAGTACATCAGCCTCTGGTAGAATAGATTAAAAGTTCTCCTTGTAGCATGGGTCTAGAAGTGTCACCAACCAGTAATGTCACCCAAAATTTTTAGAATGCAAGGGTCATGTGAAACGCAGTGCAACATAAAGTCAGCCATGCGTGCCAGATTGCTAACAGTCACAAAAACCATAAAGAAACAGGTACATGCACAGGGCCGTATTTAGAGTTTCTGCTGCCCTAGGCACTTTTAGTGCTGCCTCCCCCTTTGGTGAGTATGACACTATCGGCAGTGACTTTGGCAAAAATCGCTGATGTGAAAGTCGCCTTTTGCAGCAGATCCGACAGTTTTTCCGCATCTGCCGCGTAATGGATCACTTAGGGCAACACTGCGTTCGGCCTCATTCATTCCCTATGGGACTTACAGACATGTGCGGCTCTTGCGGTTTTGCCGCCATCCGGCAAATGCGGTACTTGCAGCAATGAGAAAAAACACTACTAGCAGTGTTTTATGTATCATCGTAAGTGCAAAACCGCAATTGCCGCACATGTTCGCAAGTAGCCATCATTACCTGTCCCTGCACCTTGCTAGCTCATCCCTATCCAACCCTCCCTGACCTAAAACTACACTATAAAGCTTCAGAAAAGCAATTTATTAACTGCCATATTCCTATGATAATGAGGGCTCTAGGCTACGGCGTAGACTGGGACGGGCAGTCTCCGGGTCTCCATCCTCTCTGTGCACACCCTCAGTCCCTGCCTCACTGCCTGTGCACAGACCTCCCTCCACCGCACCCGGTAATCACCGCTCGCAGTAGCATACCAGCAGAGGTGTATCTAGGGTTTCTGGCACCCGGGGAAAGAATTCATTTTGGTGCCCCCCCTCCGCCAAGGACATATGTGATTTGCACACTCAGTCATGTGCCCACGAGCTCCTCTCCCTAATGCTCTCAATGTTCAGTGAAAAACTAAGAGAAGCAGAAGAGAAGCTCGATGTCGCAGGACCATAAGAGTATGTGTCCACGTTCAGGATTGCATCAGGATTTGGTCATGATTTTTCATCAGTATTTGTAGCCAAAACCAGGAGTGGAACAATTAGAGGAAAACTATAATAGAACCATATGCTCCACTTCTGTATTTATCACCCACTCCTGGTTTTGGCTACAAATACTGATGTAAAATACTGACCAAATCCTGATGCAATCCTGAACGTGGACACACACCCTAAGTCTGAAAAATCGCATATGAGTGACGTGTCCATGTGACGACTACTGGAACTTGCAGAGCTGAATCCTGACATCGCAGCTTCTGAATTCTCACAACGCATGCACTGCACTTTTAGGATTCTCCCTTGCCGGTGGACAGTCATGTCAGCACAAGTATGTGATTTGTAGACTTCTGACCACATTCTGACTAGATGTGCCCGGCCTCGCTCAGTTCATTTTCATTGACGGAGGTCACGCATGTCTAGTCAGCACGTGATCGCATTAATGTAAATCCCCAGCATGAGAGAATCCTGACAGCGTGCAGTGTGCACTGTGAGAATTCAGAAGTCTGCAGTCACAAAGAATGACTGCAGACTCATCACAAGCCTGGACATCCCCTTTAAAAGGGACTCTGTCACCTGAATTTGGAGGGAACAATTTTCAGCCATAGGGGTGGGGTTTTCGGGTGTTTGATTCACCCTTTCCTTACCCGCTGGCTGCATGCTGGCTGCAATATTGGATTGAAGCTCATTCTCTGTCCTCCATAGTACACGCCTGCGCAAGGCAAGATTGCAGATTGTGCAGGTACAGTATGTACTACGGAGGACAGAGAATGAGCTTCAATCCAATATTGCAGCCAGCATGCAGCCAGCGGGTAAGGAAAGGGTGAATCAAACACCCGAAAACCCCACCCCTATGGCTGAAAATTGTTCCCTCCAAATTCAGGTGACAGTGTCCCTTTAAATCTCCTAACATATATAAAAACATGAGAGTTAGCATCACAAATAACATTTACATCCAGGTACCTGATAGATGACGTCGCCTCTGGAGCCGTTCTCCTTTTCTTCATCTTGTCCAGATCCCATGATGAGTTTTCTCATCCACAGCCGTCTCTGCAGACTTCCATCTTCGCCGCTCTTTTGCAGAAAGTCTCCACATGACGCCCTTAAAGATACAAGTGTCATTATAATGCTCCCAAATAAAAAATTGCCCCTCACTATATTGTCTGCACAAAGTATGACCCCCACACTGTCCCTCTTATGGTACATGCTCTTCACACTGTCCTCTCCTTTCTATACCAGTCCCCTCTTCACACTGTCCTCTCACACTGTGTCCCCCTTATAGGGCCCAGTATTTATACTCCATATTTATACTCCATCCTCCCACACTGCGTTCATGCCTCCCCCATCCTCCCACCCTGCGTTCATGGCTCCCCCATCCTTCTCCCCTGCAAGCATGGCTCCCCCATCCTCCCACTCTGCGTTCATGGCTCCCCATCCTTCTCCCCTGCGTTCATGGCTCCCCCATCCTTCTCCCCTGCGTTCATGGCTCCCCCATCCTCCCACTCTGCGTTCATGGCTCCCCCATCCTCCCACTCTGCGTTCATGGCTCCCCCATCCTCCCACTCTGCGTTCATGGCTCCCCATCCTTCTCCCCTGCGTTCATGGCTCCCCATCCTTCTCCCCTGTATGCACGGCTCCCCATCCTTCTCCCCTGTATGCACGGCTCCCCATCCTTCTCCCCTGTGTGCACGGCTCCCCATCCTTCTCCCCTGTGTGCACGGCTCCCCATCCTTCTCCCCTGTGTACATGGCTCCCCATCCTTCTCCCCTGTGTGCACGGCTCCCCATCCTTCTCCCCTGTGTGCACGGCTCCCCATCCTTCTCCCCTGTGTGCACGGCTCCCCATCCTTCTCCCCTGTATGCACGGCTCCCCATCCTTCTCCCCTGTGTACATGGCTCCCCATCCTTCTCCCCTGTGTGCACGGCTCCCCATCCTTCTCCCCTGTGTGCACGGCTCCCCATCCTTCTCCCCTGTGTGCACGGCTCCCCATCCTTCTCCCCTGTGTGCACGGCTCCCCATCCTTCTCCCCTGTGTACATGGCTCCCCATCCTTCTCCCCTGTGTGCACGGCTCCCCATCCTTCTCCCCTGTATGCACGACTCCCCATCCTTCTCCCCTGTATGCACGGCTCCCCATCCTTCTCCCCTGTATGCACGGCTCCCCATCCTTCTCCCCTGTGTGCACGGCTCCCCATCCTTCTCCCCTGTATGCACGACTCCCCATCCTTCTCCCCTGTATGCACGGCTCCCCATCCTTCTCCCCTGTATGCATGGCTCCCCATCCTCCTCCCCTGTGTGCACGGCACCCCACTTTTTTCCCTGTCATACTTACCTCTCACCGGCGCGCAGCACAGAACTTCCTGGCATCTCAGCGTCTTCCTTCCTGTCTTCAGCGGTCACATGGTAGCGCTAATTAAGGGTGATGAATATGCGCATATTCATCACCCTTAATGATCGGTACCATGTGACCGCTGAAGACAGGACGGCGCTGAGACGCAGTTGCAGCCACCGCTGGAGGAAGGTGAGTATTACGTCTTCAGGGAGGGAGGGAAGGGGGCGGGAAGGAGGGAGGAGGGGGGGGCGGGAAGGGGGGAGGGAGGAGGGGGGGCGGAAACTTGACCCCGGAGTTTTATAAAATAAAAAAAAAAAAAAAAAGGAAAAAACCTAGCTCAAGGGCGCCCCCCCGCATCCCGCCGCCCTAGGCACGTGCCCTCAAGTGCCTAGTGGCAAATACGGCCCTGTACATGCATATACTTGTAGGATCAACCACAAGACAAAGAAATACTATTCAAAAAATTACTAAATTTTATTTGACACACCAAAGAAAAAACAGACAGAACACACTAATAAAAACATTTAAAACTTGTTCCACATTGAACAAACAATTAGATCCAAATATCATATAGTATATAGCAATATACATTAAACATAACAGAAATGCCCGGCTGTGTAGTATATTATAATTTGATACAGGGAAGACCCAAGGTTATACTTCCTATTATTTCCATGCACTAGGTATGTATACCCCTCTGAGTGGACCTTGGTGGTCCTTAGGGCATATATAGCACCTCA
The DNA here is from genome assembly GCF_032444005.1 of Ranitomeya imitator. NCBI lineage: Eukaryota > Metazoa > Chordata > Amphibia > Anura > Dendrobatidae > Ranitomeya > Ranitomeya imitator. Next base: position 377,135,210 of record NC_091284.1, on the reverse strand, counting down.
CAGTGTAGTAGTTTCAATCTAAAATCATTAAAGTGCTAAAGCCAATTGCCCTCATATATATAAAGAGATCCCTGCTACTGTGAGCCTCTGCAAAAGGGTTTTGTGCAGAGCATATCAAGGAACACAGATTAACACATAAATGCTTCCTTCAACCCTGGAGGTGACAGGTAAAAGGTGTATTGCCTAAATGGCGAGTTGGTCATACTTCACCCTATGCCGTCTCAAAGTCCACTACCGTCATCAAGGTCCTATGTGCACTGCTACAGTTCGGGCATGATTACTGGACCAGTAATCATGCCCGGACTGTAGCAGTGCACATAGGACCTTGAGCAGGGATCTCTTTATATATATGAGGGCAATTGGCTTTAGCACTTTAATGATTTTAGATTGAAACTACTACACTGTGAGGTGCTATATATGCCCTAAGGACCACCAAGGTCCACTCAGAGGGGTATACATACCTAGTGCATGGAAATAATAGGAAGTATAAACTTGGGTCTTCCCTGTATCAAATTATAATATACTACACAGCCGGGCATTTCTGTTATGTTTAATGTATATTGCTATATACTATATGATATTTGGATCTAATTGTTTGTTCAATGTGGAACAAGTTTTAAATGTTTTTATTAGTGTGTTCTGTCTGTTTTTTTCTTTGGTGTGTCAAATAAAATTTGGTAATTTTTTGAATAGTATTTCTTTGTCTTGTGGTTGATCCTACAAGTATATGCATGTACCTGTTTCTTTATGGTTTTTGTGGCATTTTTAACATGCATGGTAGTGATCCCAGACAAGTAACCAGAGAATAATATATGATGGTGCCCACTTAAACAGTTTTTTCTTAGATTGCTAACAGTCAAGACTTCCATGTCCTCACCAACAGGACAACTGACCATGCTGTCCTCCTCCTCCTCCTCATCCTCCTCCTCCCTGTCCTCAGGCCATCCCTGCTGAACAGACGGTATGTTGGCTGTGTTTGTAGTACCGTGTAAAGCGCATGAAAGTAGCTACTGTTCTTCCTCCTCCTCCTCATTGACTACCAATCCACGATGAGAAGACATGAGGCTGGGCTGAGTGTAAATCCCCCTGTATGGTTCCTTGTTCCTTGTCCTCGTGCTCTGCCTGCAATGCATTCTCTTTAATTGTGAGCAGAGAGGTTTTCAGAATGCTGAGAAGCAGGATGGTGATGCAAATTATGGCGTCATCGCCGCTCACCATCTTGGTACAGTCCTCAAAGTTTGGGAGGATGGTACATATATTGGACATCCATGTCCACTCCTGAGGTCTTATGTGTGGGGTCTGAACTGAATATCGACAGCCTTGTTGATGTTGATAGTCAACAACTGCCCTCTTCTGCTCACAAATCCTTTCCAACATATACAGCGTAGAGTTCCAGCGCGTGGGGACATCACACACCAGCTAGTGTGCTGGGAGCTGCAAATGCTGCTGAAGCACGGCAAGGGCGGCTGAAGCTGTAGCTGACTTTCTAAAATGGGCAGACAGACAGCGTACTTTCATTGCAGATCCAGCAGCTCCGGGTAGCTTTTCAGAAAACGTTGAACCACGAGGATAAGCACAAGGTACGTGTGTGAGCTCACCTTGCCTCAGAGCTGCCACCAGGTTGTGGCCATTGTCACACATGACCATGCCTGGCTGTAGGTTCAGCGGTGTCATCCAAACATCTGACTGCTCTTTCAGTGTTGTCCACAGCTCTTCTGTATAGTGCGGTTTGTCACCTATGCAGATTAGTTTCAGCACAGCCTGTTGCCGCTTGGCTGAGGCAGTGCTGCAGTACATCCAGCTTCTGACTGATGTGTTGATTTCAGAAATGGAGGATGAAGAGGAGGAGGAGGTGGTGGTGCAGGAGCTGTAGATTGTGGGGGCAACCCTGATTGACATAGGTCCAGCAATCCTCGATGTGGGGAGGATGTGTTCCATCCCAAGGTCCGCCTGGGTCCCGACTTCCACTATGTTAATCTAATGTGCCGTCAGTGAGATGTACCATCCCTGCCCACAAGCACTTGTGCACGTGTCCGTTGTTAGGTGGACCTGTAACAGCATTGTTGAGGGCATGGGTAATGTTGTGAGACACATGCTGGTGTAATGGCAGGACAGCACACTGGGAGAAATAGTGGCAACTGGGGACCGAATACCTTGGGACGGCCGCCGCCATCAGGTTGTGGAAAGCTTCCGTCTCAACGAGCCTAAAAGGCAGCATTTCTTGAAGAGAAATATTAGAATTTAGGACTTTGGCCTGTGGGGCGTTGGCGGGGTATTTCCGCTTGCGTTCCAAAGACTGGGTTATAGAACTGAAGGCTGTGCTGGGACAAGGATGTGGACGGACTTGATGATGGTGCTCCTTGTCTGTGGGCCACAACAAGTGCAGGGCTAGAGGCATCTTCACATGCACAGTTTACTGGGGATTGGCTTCTCCGCAAAACAGTCAATGAAGCAATGGTGTGACCTACAGACAGTGGTCCTGGAGCCTGGGGTTCGGCCCACAAAGTCAGATGCTTTGCTGCCATGTGGCTGATCATGCTAATGGTGGTCATGATAGTTGTTTTACTATCCCTGCTGATGCACGCATGGCAGGTGCTTCAAATGGCCTGTTTGGTCTTATCAGCAGAGTCTTTAAAAAATAACCAGACTTCGGGAAGATCTAACAGTTGAAATGGCTACTTCCCTCATGATGATGTTACGGGGAATGGATGCACGCCTTCTGTCTGTGGCCACCACACTGCTTCTTCCTGCCTGTTGTGGTGATATGCCTCTTTCCCCATGTGAGCTGCTACCCTCTCTCTGCATGTCCTCCTGCCAGGTTGGGTCAGTCACTATGTCATCCACTGCCTCGTCTTCCACATCCGCACCCTGCTCCTTCTCCTGACTTTCTGGCAATAGTGTCTCATCATCGTGAACCTCTTCTGACACTTTCCCACTATAGCCTTCGCGTGACCGGGGCTGGTCAAATCTTTGGACATCTGTGCATGCAATCTCATTTGTCCCCACTTTAAGTTGACCGGCCGAGAGTTCTGAATCTTGAAATGGAAAACGGAACAGCTCTTCAGAGTGTCCAAGTGTGGGAACAGTTATCTCAGGGTACTCGGCATGGTGGGAGGAAGAAGGATCAGGGTGAGGAATATCCAGGCCACACTCACGGCTACTCAGAGTTGACCGTGTGGAAAACATGGTGGTGGTGGTGACTAAGTGACTGGAAGCATTAGCCGCTATACAACCAACAACCGTTTCACACTGCTCTGGCTTCAATAATGGTGTGCTGCGGTCACTTAGAAATTGGGACAGGAAGATCGAGTAAGAAGTTGTGGCTTTTTGTTGTTGCCCACTTTCACCTTGGCCACGGCCTCATCCTCTGCATGCACCATCATCATCACGTCCAATTCCCCATCCCTTTCCCCTTGCCTTGCAAGGGACTACTGCACTTTTCAAATGCTCAACACAAATATATTTATCAGTAGCGAAAGAATATATGATCAGTATGCCTGCAGATCTACGATTTTTAAAACCCAAACACCAGGCAGGCCTCAGCCTGACATAACAGATTGTATTCAATTTTGGGGGGCTTTTTTTGTGAAGTAAATTTATGCAAAATAGTGCTGTATAGAAATGGAGTATCAGACAGCAAAAATAGGGGTAAACCGACCTACAATGTCCAAATTTGGAGAACGCAGATATATGAGGGCTATCACGGAAATACCACACTGGCAAATATGTGGCCTTTTTATATTTTTTATGCTAAATAGTGTGTTGTATAGAATTTGAGTTTCAGAAAGCAAAAAAAGTGGTCCACCGGCCTACAATGACCAAACTTAGAGCACGCAGATACTGTAAATGAGGGCTGTCACGGAAATACCACACTGGCAAATACTGTAAGTGGCCTGTTTTTCTGGTTTTTTTTTAAATGGCATATAGTGCTGTAAAGAATGTGAGCATCAGGCAGCAAAAAAAGGGGTACACCGGCCGACAATGACCAATCTTAGAGCACGCAGATACTGTATATGAGTTCTGTCACGGAAATACCACACTGGCAAATACTGTAGGTGGCCTTTTTTTAAAAAAAATGCCAAATAATGCTGTATATAATTAGAGTAACAGACAGCAAAAACAGTGGCAAAACGGCCTACAATGCAAAAACTTGGAGCACGCGGATATATGAGGGCTTTTTCGGTGAATTTAAAACACTACTGAGAGGCACAGAAGCAGCCATCTGCAGACCGGACATAACTGCAAGAGAAGTATGCTGCCTTCCAGGTGCGATGATCAAGGATGTGACCGATAGGATACCAAAGCTCTTCAGCTCCAAGGACGTCCACCCATTTCTTCTGATACATGTAACATAGTAACATAGTAACATAGTTAGTAAGGCCGAAAAAAGACATTTGTCCATCCAGTTCAGCCTATATTCCATCATAATAAATACCCAGATCTACGTCCTTCTACAGAACCTAATAATTGTATGATACAATATTGTTCTGCTCCAGGAAGACATCCAGGCCTCTCTTGAACCCCTCGACTGAGTTCGCCATCACCACCTCCTCAGGCAAGCAATTCCAGATTCTCACTGCCCTAACAGTAAAGAATCCTCTTCTATGTTGGTGGAAAAACCTTCTGTCCTCCAGACGCAAAGAATGCCCCCTTGTGCCCGTCACCTTCCTTGGTATAAACAGATCCTCAGTGAGATATTTGTATTGTCCCCTTATATACTTATACATGGTTATTAGATCGCCCCTCAGTCGTCTTTTTTCTAGACTAAATAATCCTAATTTCGCTAATCTATCTGGGTATTGTAGTTCTCCCATCCCCTTTATTAATTTTGTTGCCCTCCTTTGTACTCTCTCTAGTTCCATTATATCCTTCCTGAGCACCGGTGCCCAAAACTGGACACAGTACTCCATGTGCGGTCTAACTAGGGATTTGTACAGAGGCAGTATAATGCTCTCATCATGTGTATCCAGACCTCTTTTAATGCACCCCATGATCCTGTTTGCCTTGGCAGCTGCTGCCTGGCACTGGCTGCTCCAGGTAAGTTTATCATTAACTAGGATCCCCAAGTCCTTCTCCCTGTCAGATTTACCCAGTGGTTTCCCGTTCAGTGTGTAATGGTGATATTGATTCCCTCTTCCCATGTGTATAACCTTACATTTATCATTGTTAAACCTCATCTGCCACCTTTCAGCCCAAGTTTCCAACTTATCCAGATCCATCTGTAGCAGAATACTATCTTCTCTTGTATTAACTGCTTTACATAGTTTTGTATCATCTGCAAATATCGATATTTTACTGTGTAAACCTTCTACCAGATCATTAATGAATATGTTGAAGAGAACAGGTCCCAATACTGACCCCTGCGGTACCCCACTGGTCACAGCGACCCAGTTAGAGACTATACCATTTATAACCACCCTCTGCTTTCTATCACTAAGCCAGTTACTAACCCATTTACACACATTTTCCCCCAGACCAAGCATTCTCATTTTGTGTACCAACCTCTTGTGCGGCACGGTATCAAACGCTTTGGAAAAATCGAGATATACCACGTCCAATGACTCACCGTGGTCCAGTCTATAGCTTACCTCTTCATAAAAACTGATTAGATTGGTTTGACAGGAGCGATTTCTCATAAACCCATGCTGATATGGAGTTAAACAGTTATTCTCATTGAGATAATCCAGAATAACATCCCTCAGAAACCCTTCAAATATTTTACCAACAATAGAGGTTAGACTTACTGGCCTATAATTTCCAGGTTCACTTTTAGAGCCCTTTTTGAATATTGGCACCACATTTGCTATGCGCCAGTCCTGCGGAACAGACCCTGTCGCTATAGAGTCACTAAAAATAAGAAATAATGGTTTATCTATTACATTACTTAGTTCTCTTAGTACTCGTGGGTGTATGCCATCCGGACCCGGAGATTTATCTATTTTAATCTTATTTAGCCGGTTTCGCACCTCTTCTTGGGTTAGATTGGTGACCCTTAATATAGGGTTTTCATTGTTTCTTGGGATTTCACCTAGCATTTCATTTTCCACCGTGAATACCGTGGAGAAGAAGGTGTTTAATATGTTAGCTTTTTCCTCGTCATCTACAACCATTCTTTCCTCACTATTTTTTAAGGGGCCTACATTTTCAGTTTTTATTCTTTTACTATTGATATAGTTGAAGAACAGTTTGGGATTAGTTTTACTCTCCTTAGCAATGTGCTTCTCTGTTTCCTTTTTGGCAGCTTTAATTAGTTTTTTAGATAAAGTATTTTTCTCCCTATAGTTTTTTAGAGCTTCAATGGTGCCATCCTGCTTTAGTAGTGCAAATGCTTTCTTTTTACTGTTAATTGCCCGTCTTACTTCTTTGTTTAGCCACATTGGGTTTTTCCTATTTCTAGTCCTTTTATTCCCACAAGGTATAAACCGCTTACACTGCCTATTTAGGATGTTCTTAAACATTTCCCATTTATTATCTGTATTCTCATTTCTGAGGATATTGTCCCAGTCTACCAGATTAAGGGCATCTCTAAGCTGTTCAAACTTTGCCTTCCTAAAGTTCAATGTTTTTGTGACTCCCTGACAAGTCCCCCTAGTGAAAGACAGGTGAAACTGCACAATATTATGGTCGCTATTTCCTAAATGCCCAACCACCTGCAGATTTGTTATTCTGTCAGGTCTATTAGATAGTATTAGGTCTAAAAGTGCTGCTCCTCTGGTTGGATTCTGCACCAATTGTGAAAGATAATTTTTCTTGGTTATTAGCAGAAACCTGTTGCCTTTATGGGTTTCACAGGTTTCTGTTTCCCAGTTAATATCCGGGTAGTTAAAGTCCCCCATAACCAGGACCTCATTATGGGTTGCAGCTTCATCTATCTGCTTTAGAAGTAGACTTTCCATGCTTTCTGTTATATTTGGGGGTTTGTAACAGACCCCAATGAGAATTTTGTTACCATTTTTCCCTCCATGAATTTCAACCCATATGGACTCGACATCCTCTTTCCCTTCGCTAATATCCTCCCTTAAAGTGGACTTTAGACAAGACTTTACATAGAGACAAACCCCTCCTCCTCTCCGATTTTTACGATCCTTTCTAAACAGACTGTAACCCTGTAAGTTAACTGCCCAGTTATAGCTTTCATCTAACCATGTCTCGGTTATTCCCACTATGTCAAAGTTACCTGTAGATATTTCTGCTTCTAGTTCTTCCATCTTGTTTGTCAGGCTTCTGGCGTTTGCGAGCATGCAGTTTAGAGGATTTTGTTTTGTTCCAATCTCCTCACTGTGGATTGTTTTAGAAATGTTCTTACCTCCCTTCTGAGTATGTTTTCCTGGGTCGTCTTTGTTCGAGTCTAATGTTTTTCTTCCCGTCCCCTCTTCTTCTAGTTTAACGCCCTCCTGATGAGTGTAGCGAGTCTTCTGGCGAATGTGTGTTTCCCAGGTTTGTTGAGGTGTAGTCCGTCTCTGGCGAGGAGTCCATCATACCAGTAATTCACACCGTGGTCCAGGAATCCAAATCCTTGTTGTCTGCACCATCGTCTTAGCCAGTTGTTTGCATCAAGGATCCTGTTCCATCTCCTGGTGCCATGCCCGTCTACTGGAAGGATAGAAGAAAAAACTACCTGTGCATCCAGTTCCTTTACTTTCTTCCCCAACTCTTCAAAGTCCTTGCAGATTGTCGGTAGGTCCTTCCTTGCCGTGTCATTGGTGCCAACATGTATCAGAAGAAATGGGTGGACGTCCTTGGAGCTGAAGAGCTTTGGTATCCTATCGGTCACATCTTTGATCATCGCACCTGGAAGGCAGCATACTTCTCTTGCAGTTATGTCCGGTCTGCAGATGGCTGCTTCGGTGCCTCTGAGTAGTGAGTCTCCCACCACCACCACTCTTCGTTGCTTCTTGGCTGTACTTTTTGCTGTCACTTGTTGCTGTGTGCCCTTTTCTTTTTTGCTTGCTGGTATTGCTTCATTCTTAGGTGTGCCATCTTCATCCTCTACAAAGATTTGATATCGGTTCTTCAGTTGTGTGGTTGGTGATTTCTCCATGGTCTTCTTGCTTCTTTTGGTCACATGCTTCCACTCATCTGCTTTTGGAGGTTCTCTGACACTTTTTGCACCTTCTGTGACCAGTAGAGATGCTTCTGTTCTGTCTAGAAAGTCTTCATTCTCTTTGATGAGTTTCAAAGTTGCTATTCTTTCTTCCAGACCCCGCACCTTTTCTTCTAAAAGGGCCACTAGTCTACACTTCTGACAGGTGAAATTGGATTCTTCTTCTGGTCGATCTGTGAACATGTAGCACATGCTGCAGCTCACCATGTAGGTTGTCACATCTGCCATGTTGCTCCTAGATCCTGCTGACTTGCTGTGTGTTTTCCTTCTTGTGTAATCTACTCAGCCAAGCTCTCTTGCAATAATGTCCTACAGGCAAAAATTCGCGCGCCGTAAGGAGACTTCGCTTCTCCCAGAAGGCACCTGGAATATGCAAATTAGCCTCCTGAAGCTTGAATCCCTGGTTTGGTGATGCTTTCGAAGCAGCTGGTCCCGGCTGTACCCAACGATCTTCTAGCTTAGGGAGACTTCGCTTCTCCCAGAAGGCACCTGGAATATGCAAATTAGCCTCCTGAAGCTTGAATCCCTGGTTTGGTGATGCTTTCGAAGCAGCTGGTCCCGGCTGTACCCAACGATCTTCTAGCTTAGGGAGACTTCGCTTCTCCCAGAAGGCACCTGGAATATGCAAATTAGCCTCCTGAAGCTTGAATCCCTGGTTTGGTGATGCTTTCGAAGCAGCTGGTCCCGGCTGTACCCAACGATCTTCTAGCTTAGGGAGACTTCGCTTCTCCCAGAAGGCACCTGGAATATGCAAATTAGCCTCCTGAAGCTTGAATCCCTGGTTTGGTGATGCTTTCGAAGCAGCTGGTCTCGGCTGTACCCAACGATCTTCTAGCTTAGGGAGACTTCGCTTCTCCCAGAAGGCACCTGGAATATGCAAATTAGCCTCCTGAAGCTTGAATCCCTGGTTTGGTGATGCTTTCGAAGCAGCTGGTCCCGGCTGTACCCAACGATCTTCTAGCTTAGGGAGACTTCGCTTCTCCCAGAAGGCACCTGGAATATGCAAATTAGCCTCCTGAAGCTTGAATCCCTGGTTTGGTGATGCTTTCGAAGCAGCTGGTCCCGGCTGTACCCAACGATCTTCTAGCTTAGAGAGACTTCGCTTCTCCCAGAAGGCACCTGGAATATGCAAATTAGCCTCCTGAAGCTTGAATCCCTGGTTTGGTGATGCTTTCGAAGCAGCTGGTCTCGGCTGTACCCAACGATCTTCTAGCTTAGGGAGACTTCGCTTCTCCCAGAAGGCACCTGGAATATGCAAATTAGCCTCCTGAAGCTTGAATCCCTGGTTTGGTGATGCTTTCGAAGCAGCTGGTCCCGGCTGTACCCAACGATCTTCTAGCTTAGGGAGACTTCGCTTCTCCCAGAAGGCACCTGGAATATGCAAATTAGCCTCCTGAAGCTTGAATCCCTGGTTTGGTGATGCTTTCGAAGCAGCTGGTCCCGGCTGTACCCAACGATCTAATAGCTTAGGGAGATTTCGCTTCTCCCAGAAGGCACCTGGAATATGCAAATTAGCCTCCTGAAGCTTGAATCCCTGGTTTGGTGATGCTTTCGAAGCAGCTGGTCCCGACTGTACCCAACGATCTTCTAGCTTAGGGAGACTTCGCTTCTCCCAGAAGGCACCTGGAATATGCAAATTAGCCTCCTGAAGCTTGAATCCCTGGTTTGGTGATGCTTTCGAAGCAGCTGGTCCCGGCTGTACCCAACGATCTTCTAGCTTAGGGAGATTTCGCTTCTCCCAGAAGGCACCTGGAATATGCAAATTAGCCTCCTGAAGCTTGAATCCCTGGTTTGGTGATGCTTTCGAAGCAGCTGGTCCCGGCTGTACCCAACGATCTTCTAGCTTAGGGAGACTTCGCTTCTCCCAGAAGGCACCTGGAATATGCAAATTAGCCTCCTGAAGCTTGAATCCCTGGTTTGGTGATGCTTTCGAAGCAGCTGGTCCCGGCTGTACCCAACGATCTTCTAGCTTAGGGAGACTTCGCTTCTCCCAGAAGGCACCTGGAATATGCAAATTAGCCTCCTGAAGCTTGAATCCCTGGTTTGGTGATGCTTTCGAAGCAGCTGGTCTCGGCTGTACCCAACGATCTTCTAGCTTAGGGAGACTTCGCTTCTCCCAGAAGGCACCTGGAATATGCAAATTAGCCTCCTGAAGCTTGAATCCCTGGTTTGGTGATGCTTTCGAAGCAGCTGGTCCCGGCTGTACCCAACGATCTTCTAGCTTAGGGAGACTTCGCTTCTCCCAGAAGGCACCTGGAATATGCAAATTAGCCTCCTGAAGCTTGAATCCCTGGTTTGGTGATGCTTTCGAAGCAGCTGGTCCCGGCTGTACCCAACGATCTTCTAGCTTAGGGAGATTTCGCTTCTCCCAGAAGGCACCTGGAATATGCAAATTAGCCTCCTGAAGCTTGAATCCCTGGTTTGGTGATGCTTTCGAAGCAGCTGGTCCCGGCTGTACCCAACGATCTTCTAGCTTAGGGAGACTTCGCTTCTCCCAGAAGGCACCTGGAATATGCAAATTAGCCTCCTGAAGCTTGAATCCCTGGTTTGGTGATGCTTTCGAAGCAGCTGGTCCCGGCTGTACCCAACGATCTTCTAGCTTAGGGAGACTTCGCTTCTCCCAGAAGGCACCTGGAATATGCAAATTAGCCTCCTGAAGCTTGAATCCCTGGTTTGGTGATGCTTTCGAAGCAGCTGGTCCCGGCTGTACCCAACGATCTTCTAGCTTAGGGAGACTTCGCTTCTCCCAGAAGGCACCTGGAATATGCAAATTAGCCTCCTGAAGCTTGAATCCCTGGTTTGGTGATGCTTTCGAAGCAGCTGGTCCCGGCTGTACCCAACGATCTTCTAGCTTAGGGAGACTTCGCTTCTCCCAGAAGGCACCTGGAATATGCAAATTAGCCTCCTGAAGCTTGAATCCCTGGTTTGGTGATGCTTTCGAAGCAGCTGGTCCCGGCTGTACCCAACGATCTTCTAGCTTAGGGAGACTTCGCTTCTCCCAGAAGGCACAGGGAATATGCAAATTAGCCTCCTGAAGCTTGAATCCCTGGTTTGGTGATGCTTTCGAAGCAGCTGGTCCCGGCTGTACCCAACGATCTTCTAGCTTAGGGAGACTTCGCTTCTCCCAGAAGGCACCTGGAATATGCAAATTAGCCTCCTGAAGCTTGAATCCCTGGTTTGGTGATGCTTTCGAAGCAGCTGGTCCCGGCTGTACCCAACGATCTTCTAGCTTAGGGAGACTTCGCTTCTCCCAGAAGGCACCTGGAATATGCAAATTAGCCTCCTGAAGCTTGAATCCCTGGTTTGGTGATGCTTTCGAAGCAGCTGGTCCCGGCTGTACCCAACGATCTTCTAGCTTAGGGAGACTTCGCTTCTCCCAGAAGGCACCTGGAATATGCAAATTAGCCTCCTGAAGCTTGAATCCCTGGTTTGGTGATGCTTTCGAAGCAGCTGGTCCCGGCTGTACCCAACGATCTTCTAGCTTAGGGAGATTTCGCTTCTCCCAGAAGGCACCTGGAATATGCAAATTAGCCTCCTGAAGCTTGAATCCCTGGTTTGGTGATGCTTTCGAAGCAGCTGGTCCCGGCTGTACCCAACGATCTTCTAGCTTAGGGAGACTTCGCTTCTCCCAGAAGGCACCTGGAATATGCAAATTAGCCTCCTGAAGCTTGAATCCCTGGTTTGGTGATGCTTTCGAAGCAGCTGGTCCCGGCTGTACCCAACGATCTTCTAGCTTAGGGAGACTTCGCTTCTCCCAGAAGGCACCTGGAATATGCAAATTAGCCTCCTGAAGCTTGAATCCCTGGTTTGGTGATGCTTTCGAAGCAGCTGGTCCCGGCTGTACCCAACAATCTTCTAGCTTAGGGAGACTTCGCTTCTCCCAGAAGGCACCTAGAATATGCAAATTAGCCTCCTGAAGCTTGAATCCCTGGTTTGGTGATGCTTTCGAAGCAGCTGGTCCCGGCTGTACCCAACGATCTTCTAGCTTAGGGAGACTTCGCTTCTCCCAGAAGGCACCTGGAATATGCAAATTAGCCTCCTGAAGCTTGAATCCCTGGTTTGGTGATGCTTTCGAAGCAGCTGGTCCCGGCTGTACCCAACGATCTTCTAGCTTAGGGAGACTTCGCTTCTCCCAGAAGGCACCTGGAATATGCAAATTAGCCTCCTGAAGCTTGAATCCCTGGTTTGGTGATGCTTTCGAAGCAGCTGGTCCCGGCTGTACCCAACGATCTTCTAGCTTAGGGAGACTTCGCTTCTCCCAGAAGGCACCTGGAATATGCAAATTAGCCTCCTGAAGCTTGAATCCCTGGTTTGGTGATGCTTTCGAAGCAGCTGGTCCCGGCTGTACCCAACGATCTTCTAGCTTAGGGAGACTTCGCTTCTCCCAGAAGGCACCTGGAATATGCAAATTAGCCTCCTGAAGCTTGAATCCCTGGTTTGGTGATGCTTTCGAAGCAGCTGGTCCTGGCTGTACCCAACGATCTTCTAGCTTAGGGAGACTTCGCTTCTCCCAGAAGGCACCTAGAATATGCAAATTAGCCTCCTGAAGCTTGAATCCCTGGTTTGGTGATGCTTTCGAAGCAGCTGGTCTCGGCTGTACCCAACGATCTTCTAGCTTAGGGAGACTTCGCTTCTCCCAGAAGGCACCTGGAATATGCAAATTAGCCTCCTGAAGCTTGAATCCCTGGTTTGGTGATGCTTTCGAAGCAGCTGGTCCCGGCTGTACCCAACGATCTTCTAGCTTAGGGAGACTTCGCTTCTCCCAGAAGGCACCTGGAATATGCAAATTAGCCTCCTGAAGCTTGAATCCCTGGTTTGGTGATGCTTTCGAAGCAGCTGGTCCCGGCTGTACCCAACGATCTTCTAGCTTAGGGAGACTTCGCTTCTCCCAGAAGGCACCTGGAATATGCAAATTAGCCTCCTGAAGCTTGAATCCCTGGTTTGGTGATGCTTTCGAAGCAGCTGGTCTCGGCTGTACCCAACGATCTTCTAGCTTAGGGAGACTTCGCTTCTCCCAGAAGGCACCTGGAATATGCAAATTAGCCTCCTGAAGCTTGAATCCCTGGTTTGGTGATGCTTTCGAAGCAGCTGGTCCCGGCTGTACCCAACGATCTTCTAGCTTAGGGAGACTTCGCTTCTCCCAGAAGGCACCTGGAATATGCAAATTAGCCTCCTGAAGCTTGAATCCCTGGTTTGGTGATGCTTTCGAAGCAGCTGGTCCCGGCTGTACCCAACGATCTTCTAGCTTAGGGAGACTTCGCTTCTCCCAGAAGGCACCTGGAATATGCAAATTAGCCTCCTGAAGCTTGAATCCCTGGTTTGGTGATGCTTTCGAAGCAGCTGGTCTCGGCTGTACCCAACGATCTTCTAGCTTAGGGAGACTTCGCTTCTCCCAGAAGGCACCTGGAATATGCAAATTAGCCTCCTGAAGCTTGAATCCCTGGTTTGGTGATGCTTTCGAAGCAGCTGGTCCCGGCTGTACCCAACGATCTTCTAGCTTAGGGAGACTTCGCTTCTCCCAGAAGGCACCTGGAATATGCAAATTAGCCTCCTGAAGCTTGAATCCCTGGTTTGGTGATGCTTTCGAAGCAGCTGGTCCCGGCTGTACCCAACGATCTTCTAGCTTAGGGAGACTTCGCTTCTCCCAGAAGGCACCTGGAATATGCAAATTAGCCTCCTGAAGCTTGAATCCCTGGTTTGGTGATGCTTTCGAAGCAGCTGGTCTCGGCTGTACCCAACGATCTTCTAGCTTAGGGAGACTTCGCTTCTCCCAGAAGGCACCTGGAATATGCAAATTAGCCTCCTGAAGCTTGAATCCCTGGTTTGGTGATGCTTTCGAAGCAGCTGGTCCCGGCTGTACCCAACGATCTTCTAGCTTAGGGAGACTTCGCTTCTCCCAGAAGGCACCTGGAATATGCAAATTAGCCTCCTGAAGCTTGAATCCCTGGTTTGGTGATGCTTTCGAAGCAGCTGGTCCCGGCTGTACCCAACGATCTTCTAGCTTAGGGAGATTTCGCTTCTCCCAGAAGGCACCTGGAATATGCAAATTAGCCTCCTGAAGCTTGAATCCCTGGTTTGGTGATGCTTTCGAAGCAGCTGGTCTCGGCTGTACCCAACGATCTTCTAGCTTAGGGAGACTTCGCTTCTCCCAGAAGGCACCTGGAATATGCAAATTAGCCTCCTGAAGCTTGAATCCCTGGTTTGGTGATGCTTTCGAAGCAGCTGGTCCCGGCTGTACCCAACGATCTTCTAGCTTAGGGAGATTTCGCTTCTCCCAGAAGGCACCTGGAATATGCAAATTAGCCTCCTGAAGCTTGAATCCCTGGTTTGGTGATGCTTTCGAAGCAGCTGGTCCCGGCTGTACCCAACGATCTTCTAGCTTAGGGAGACTTCGCTTCTCCCAGAAGGCACCTGGAATATGCAAATTAGCCTCCTGAAGCTTGAATCCCTGGTTTGGTGATGCTTTCGAAGCAGCTGGTCCCGGCTGTACCCAACGATCTTCTAGCTTAGGGAGACTTCGCTTCTCCCAGAAGGCACCTGGAATATGCAAATTAGCCTCCTGAAGCTTGAATCCCTGGTTTGGTGATGCTTTCGAAGCAGCTGGTCTCGGCTGTACCCAACGATCTTCTAGCTTAGGGAGACTTCGCTTCTCCCAGAAGGCACCTGGAATATGCAAATTAGCCTCCTGAAGCTTGAATCCCTGGTTTGGTGATGCTTTCGAAGCAGCTGGTCCCGGCTGTACCCAACGATCTTCTAGCTTAGGGAGACTTCGCTTCTCCCAGAAGGCACCTGGAATATGCAAATTAGCCTCCTGAAGCTTGAATCCCTGGTTTGGTGATGCTTTCGAAGCAGCTGGTCCCGGCTGTACCCAACGATCTTCTAGCTTAGGGAGATTTCGCTTCTCCCAGAAGGCACCTGGAATATGCAAATTAGCCTCCTGAAGCTTGAATCCCTGGTTTGGTGATGCTTTCGAAGCAGCTGGTCCCGGCTGTACCCAACGATCTTCTAGCTTAGGGAGACTTCGCTTCTCCCAGAAGGCACCTGGAATATGCAAATTAGCCTCCTGAAGCTTGAATCCCTGGTTTGGTGATGCTTTCGAAGCAGCTGGTCCCGGCTGTACCCAACGATCTTCTAGCTTAGGGAGACTTCGCTTCTCCCAGAAGGCACCTGGAATATGCAAATTAGCCTCCTGAAGCTTGAATCCCTGGTTTGGTGATGCTTTCGAAGCAGCTGGTCCCGGCTGTACCCAACGATCTTCTAGCTTAGGGAGACTTCGCTTCTCCCAGAAGGCACCTGGAATATGCAAATTAGCCTCCTGAAGCTTGAATCCCTGGTTTGGTGATGCTTTCGAAGCAGCTGGTCCCGGCTGTACCCAACGATCTTCTAGCTTAGGGAGACTTCGCTTCTCCCAGAAGGCACCTGGAATATGCAAATTAGCCTCCTGAAGCTTGAATCCCTGGTTTGGTGATGCTTTCGAAGCAGCTGGTCCCGGCTGTACCCAACGATCTTCTAGCTTAGGGAGACTTCGCTTCTCCCAGAAGGCACCTGGAATATGCAAATTAGCCTCCTGAAGCTTGAATCCCTGGTTTGGTGATGCTTTCGAAGCAGCTGGTCCCGGCTGTACCCAACGATCTTCTAGCTTAGGGAGACTTCGCTTCTCCCAGAAGGCACCTGGAATATGCAAATTAGCCTCCTGAAGCTTGAATTCCTGGTTTGGCACCAATGACACGGCAAGGAAGGACCTACCGACAATCTGCAAGGACTTTGAAGAGTTGGGGAAGAAAGTAAAGGAACTGGATGCACAGGTAGTTTTTTCTTCTATCCTTCCAGTAAACGGGCATGGCACCAGGAGATGGAACAGGATGCTTCATGCGAACAACTGGCTAAGACGATGGTGCAGACAACAAGGATTCGGATTCCTGGACCACGGTGTGAATTACTTGTACGATGGACTCCTCGCCAGAGACGGACTACACCTCAACAAACCTGGGAAACACACATTCACCAGAAGACTCGCTACACTCATCAGGAGGGCGTTAAACTAGAAGAAGAGGGGACGGGAAGAAAAACATTAGACTCGAACAAAGAAGACCCAGGAAAACATAATCAGAAGGGAGGTAAGAACATTTCTAAAACAATCCACAGCGAGGAGATTGGAACAAAACAAAATCCTCTAAACTGCATGCTAGCAAACGCCAGAAGCCTGACAAACAAGATGGAAGAACTAGAAGCAGAAATATCTACAGGTAACTTTAACATAGTGGGAATAACCGAGACATGGTTAGATGAAAGCTATGACTGGGCAGTTAACTTACAGGGTTACAGTCTGTTTAGAAAGGATCGTAAAAATCGGAGAGGAGGAGGGGTTTGTCTCTATGTAAAGTCTTGTCTAAAGTCCACTTTAAGGGAGGATATTAGCGAAGGGAATGAGGATGTCGAGTCCATATGGATCGAAATTCATGGAGGGAAAAATGGTAACAAAATTCTCATTGGGGTCTGTTACAAACCCCCAAATATAACAGAAACCATGGAAAGTCTACTTCTAAAGCAGATAGATGAAGCTGCAACCCATAATGAGGTCCTGGTTATGGGGGACTTTAACTACCCGGATATTAACTGGGAAACAGAAACCTGTGAAACCCATAATGGCAACAGGTTTCTGCAAATAACCAAGAAAAATTATCTTTCACAATTGGTGCAGAATCCAACCAGAGGAGCAGCACTTTTAGACCTAATACTATCTAATAGACCTGACAGAATAACAAATCTGCAGGTGGTCGGGCATCTTGGAAATAGCGACCACAATATTGTACAGTTTCACCTGTCTTTCACTAGGGGGACTTGTCAGGGAGTCACAAAAACACTGAACTTTAGGAAGGCAAAGTTTGACCAGCTTAGAGATGCCCTTAATCTGGTAGACTGGGACAATATCCTCAGAAATAAAAATACAGATAATAAATGGAAAATGTTTAAGAACATCCTAAATAGGCACTGTAAGCAGTTTATACCTTGTGGGAATAAAAGGACTAGAAATAGGAAAAACCCAATGTGGCTAAACAAAGAAGTAAGACAGGCAATTAACAGTAAAAAGAAAGCATTTGCACTACTAAAGCAGGATGGCACCATTGAATCTCTAAAAAACTATAGGGTTTTCTCCCTATAGTTTTTTAGAGCTTCAATGGTGCCATCATGCTTTAGTAGTGCAAATGCTTTCTATTTTTCTATACTTTATCTAAAAAACTAATTAAAGCTGCCAAAAAGGAAACAGAGAAGCACATTGCTAAGGAGAGTAAAACTAATCCCAAACTGTTCTTCAACTATATCAATAGTAAAAGAATAAAAACTGAAAATGTAGGCCCCTTAAAAAATAGTGAGGAAAGAATGGTTGTAGATGACGAGGAAAAAGCTAACATATTAAATACCTTCTTATCCACGGTATTCACGGTGGAAAATGAAATGCTAGATGAAATCCCAAGAAACAATGAAAACACTATATTAAGGGTCACCAATCTAACCCAAGAAGAGGTGCGAAACCGGCTAAATAAGATTAAAATAGATAAATCTCCGGGTCCGGATGGCATACACCCACGAGTACTAAGAGAACTAAGTAATGTAATAGATAAACCATTATTTCTTATTTTTAGGGACTCTATAGCGACGGGGTCTGTTCCGCAGGACTGGCACATAGCAAATGTGGTGCCAATATTCAAAAACGGCTCTAAAAGTGTACCTGGAAATTATAGGCCAGTAAGTCTAACCTCTACTGTTGGTAAAATATTTGAAGGGTTTCTGAGGGATGTTATTCTGGATTATCTCAATGAGAATAACTGTTTAACTCCATATCAGCATGGGTTTATGAGAAATCGCTCCTGTCAAACCAATCTAATCAGTTTTTATGAAGAGGTAAGCTATAGGCTGGACCACGGTGAGTCATTGGACGTGGTATATCTCGATTTTTCCAAATTGTTTGATACCGTGCCGCACAAGAGGTTGGTACACAAAATGAGAATGCTTGGTCTGGGGGAAAATGTGTGTAAATGGGTTAGTAACTGGCTTAGTGATAGAAAGCAGAGGGTGGTTATAAATGGTATAGTCTCTAACTGGGTCGCTGTGACCAGTGGGGTACCGCAGGGGTCAGTATTGGGACCTGTTCTCTTCAACATATTCATTAATGATCTGGTAGAAGGTTTACACAGTAAAATATCGATATTTGCAGATGATACAAAACTATGTAAAGCAGTTAATACAAGAGAAGATAGTATTCTGCTACAGATGGATCTGGATAAGTTGGAAACTTGGGCTGAAAGGTGGCAGATGAGGTTTAACAATGATAAATGTAAGGTTATACACATGGGAAGAAGGAATCAATATCACCATTACACACTGAACGGGAAACCACTGGGTAAATCTGACAGGGCGAAGGACTTGGGGATCCTAGTTAATGATAAACTTACCTGGAGCAGCCAGTGCCAGACAGCAGCTGCCAAGGCAAACAGGATCATGGGGTGCATTAAAAGAGGTCTGGATACACATGATGAGAGCATTATACTGCCTCTGTACAAATCCCTAGTTAGACCGCACATGGAGTACTGTGTCCAGTTTTGGGCACCGGTGCTCAGGAAGGATATAATGGAACTAGAGAGAGTACAAAGGAGGGCAACAAAATTAATAAAGGGGATGGGAGAACTACAATACCCAGATAGATTAGCGAAATTAGGATTATTTAGTCTAGAAAAAAGACGACTGAGGGGCGATCTAATAACCATGTATAAGTATATAAGGGGACAATACAAATATCTCACTGAGGATCTGTTTATACCAAGGAAGGTGACGGGCACAAGGGGGCATTCTTTGCGTCTGGAGGAGAGAAGGTTTTTCCACCAACATAGAAGAGGATTCTTTACTGTTAGGGCAGTGAGAATCTGGAATTGCTTGCCTGAGGAGGTGGTGATGGCGAACTCAGTCGAGGGGTTCAAGAGAGGCCTGGATGTCTTCCTGGAGCAGAACAATATTGTATCATACAATCATTAGGTTCTGTAGAAGGACGTAGATCTGGGGATTTATTATGATGGAATATAGGCTGAACTGGATGGACAAATGTCTTTTTTCGGCCTTACTAACTATGTTACTATGTTACTATGTTACAAAAAAAAGTGGCACAAGGCTAGCACACACAACTATGCTATGTATGCCTGACAAACTATGATTTTTCAACAGGCCTCAGTCTGACAGAATGGACTGTATATTTTTGTTTTTTTGGGGTGAATTTTTGGAAAAAAAATGCAACTAGGTATATAGTAAAGAAGCTGCAGCAGCAGACAGTTATGGAGCTTTGGGGGGAAGCAGTGGAAGCTATGGATGCACATACAGTGCCTGCAGGCCTTGCACTGATGTGGATATGCCGTGCCCTGTCTACCTAGCGCTGCAATATCGGGACCCTAAAAAGGACTTTTGGTTTCTGAGAAGTTGTGGATTTAAGAGTTGCAGACCTACACTAACTCTCAGGGCCGGCCCGAGAGATTACGGCGCCCTAGGCGAAACTATTTTGTTGCGCCCCTACTATTCTTGGCAGTAGATGAAAACTTGGGATATAAATTTAGGAGCAAAATAAACCACAACAACAATGATTAATTAACTCTCTCCTAACTCTTTAATCTTCTGAGAAGTTGTATAGGACAAATATATACAAAGTAATCAATAACACAAAACAAAAACGACCATAGGTAATTAAAATTTTTGCTTCCTTGCCTTTTTTTTTTAAAAGGATGACACTAAGTCACCGAGATTAATTTGTTTAGCAACTTCAGATTCTATCGAAATTGTTGCCAACCCAACCAACCTCTCTTGCATCATATTTGCTCTTAAAGCATGTCAGTACTGGTACTTTGATCAGATCTACCACCAGATATTGATGGTTATAGTTCACTTTTTTCAGCATGAGAAACAAATTCTATTTCCACATTCGATATGTCAGAGGCAACAGAAGCCTGTTGTTCCAACGTTTGGAAATCCGCGTCTTCATTTCTATTGCTTAGATATTTAAAAAATGACCCTTTGATTTTTGAAAGTGATTTCTCCTCCACAGCTTTTCTTTTACGGTTCTGAAACCCCGAAAGTTTTTTCTTCTTATCAGCCATGACTCGTTACAACACACAGCATATACCTAAAAGTTATTGCGCCGATTAAAATTGTTATCTGAACATTATATAATACGATTTTACTTTTAAGACAAAAAACACAAATTTCTTTAACAATTTCCAATGTTTCCAATATTTTTGAAAATCAAAACAATATACCTACCTCGCAGCACCTAACACTTTAGAACCTAGGCCCAAAATTTACTAAAAACCTCCTATTTTCTATTTGCATTTATGAAACCTCATGGAACAATGAATCTAATGAATATACAAAATAACAGCAATGGCTCACATGATAAAGCATGCAAACAGTAGAGACATACCTCGAAAATATTATAATCACGCTCACCAATATGCAAAAAACATAGATACTATCTATCTCCCTTGCCTTAGCTGGCCTGACTGGCAGTCCAGCCAGGCAGTCTATGCCAATGCTTCAAAACAGACTCCTCCCACTAGCCGCATCGACTGCTGATGACATCTATCAATATAATCGCCAACTAGTACCTAGTACCTAAAGTCCAAACTACGTATAAATAGGCCATATGGTACACCTACCTTTTAAGTATATGTATTTTTTTCTTTCGGGCGCCCCCTTAGTGTAGTGTGTGCTAAGTGTGCATTTTTGGTTGTTTGCTTTGCCAACATTTGAAAACTTAGGAGCAAAATAAATGCGCGGGATCAAACACCTGTCAGCAGACGATGCAACCGACTCACGTCCGTAGTTTAGCACCTCCTTTCCGTGTGTAAATTGAAGCTCATCGGTTTTTCTTTTAAATTTATGGTAACAAAAATGTATGTACACTTTTCTTTCCATCCCTAAAACTTTTTGCCTTTTGAAAAGATTTTTTATAATTTTTTCTATTTTTTCTCCGGCGCCCCCTTTGGGTCGGCGCCCTAGGCGGCCGCCTAGTTCGCCTATACGTTCGGGCCAGCCCTGCTAACTCTAAAAACCACGATTCTGACCCTATCTTGGCAGCAGTTCTCCCTACTCCCGCTGAATCAGGAACAGAATGCGGCGAGCAGGGTGGCGCCAGATCTCTTCTAATCAGGATGATGCTGTGCTGCCAAGCCAATCACTGCATGACCTCAACAAAGATGGCTGCGGCGTCTCATAACCTGGCAGACAATCCCTGCACTGTGATAGGATCTCTAAAGTCTGCCAAAAACGCTGGGTGGAGACACCAGTTACCGCCGAATAATCCTGGAAATGCTCAGTGCTCGCTGAGTACACCGAGCATAGTGATACTCGGGCGAGTAACGAGCAGTGGCGAGCACATTCGCTCATCACTAATAGTGATGGAAAAACTAGCTTTTGCAATAAAAAGTATCTTTTAGTGTGTGACCGCAGCCAAACATAAAAACTAGTGATGAGCGAATATACTCGCTATTCGAGATTTCCTGAATGCTCAGGTGTCCTCCAAGTATTTGTAAGTGCTAGGCTCGGAGATTGTTTTTCTTGCAGCAGCTGAATGATTTACCTCTGTTAGCCAGCTTGATTACATGTGGGGATTCCCTAGCAACCCCCACATGTAATTATGCTGGCTAGTAGCTATAAATCATTCAGCTGTGGAGATGAAAACTAAATCTCCGAGCACTGACAAATACTCGGAGGACACCCGAGCGTGCTCGGGACATCTCGAGTAACGAGTATATTCGCTCATCACTAATAAAATCCTAATATAAATCTGATATCACTGTAATTGCACTGACCCGAAGAATAAAGTCGCCTAATCACTTATACTGCACAAGGAAAGGCGTAAGAAAGCTAAAATAAAACCAAGTCTTCACATGCTGTTGATTTTTTCATTCTGTCTCCCAAAGATCACAGTAAGGCTCAGTGCACATTTATCCTGTGCTCTATGCTGAGCGCTTACATCGGTGTTAGCATGTAAATCACTACGTGATTCAGACAGAAGCCCAATGTAAACTTCCCTAAAATAAGGCAGATGGAGGCACTGTGAACACTGTCTGGCCTGTGATCTGGCGGTGTCCATCTTTTTAGAATTGCATGAAAATGCCATCAGCCACAGTTTTGTGCACTTCTGAAATGGACACCACTGACCAGAGGCCAGACTGAGTCCAGAGTAAATCTTCTGCCTCATTATAGTGAATGGATCCCTCAGGGGTTTCATCTGAATCACATCATTCAGAGATTTAGATGGAAACCCCAATGTAAGTGGTCAGCGCAGAGCGCCAGATAAATGTGATCTCAAATATGATGTAAAATGTTCCCAATAAGAGCTTCAACTCAATCCACAAAAAAGCAAGTCCCCACTCAGATATGTCATCTGTTTACGGAAGTATCAGGGGCTTCCATGTTACTAGTAGTACAAAGACTCTGGAAAAGCTAAATGGCTCCTCAGCCCCCAAAAGAAATTCAGCAAATTCTCTGCTTCCAAATCCAAATGACCCCCCTCCCATCTGAGCCTCAGGCTGGAGTCACACTAGCGAGTTTTACGGATTTAAGAGCGCAGAAAATACGTCCGTAAAACTCGCCAAACAAACGGCACAATTCTTCTCAATGGGTGTGCTCCTATCAGCGGTATATTACGGATCCGCATTATACGGCTTTCTGCGGCCGTAACAAATCGCAGCTTGCTACGTTTGTCAGTGTATTGCGCGAAAAATACGCCAATGAAAGTCTATGGGGCAGCGTAAAATACGGAATGCATGCGGACCATGAGTGTGACTTGCGAGAAATACGCTACTCACTGGCAGATGTCCGGAAATGTCCAAAGGCCTCAATCAGGCAGGTGAGACATGCTAATTAGCTGAAAAAGCGAGACAGTGAACCCGGAAGTCTGCTGCACGCCTCCACGGAGTGAGATCTTCAAGATGGCACACATCATAAATGTTGATCTCCTCATCATCTTGGTGCAAGAAAGGCCTGTTATCTGGGATCAGAGGGATCCCAACTATGCCAACAGGGCACAAAAAGAGGCAGCATGGAGGAGTGTGTGTGGGTCACTCTTCCCAAATTATGAGCAGCTGCCACGTGCGGAACAGCGGCAAATAAGTAAGTACACTCATGTTTGTAATTTAATGTTCTTGTTTAACAGCAGGACCTTAGTACTTTGAATTATACAAAATTAATGTATTAATGAATACACAAATTTATTGAAAGCACACCAGTACGTACATGGTGTAGTATATGCTAAATGGATTTCAATAATGTTTTTACCAGATGTCCTTTACTAACATTGTTTGCAAGTAATTGTTCTTTCTGGAGTAAAGGGTAGCGGACTCTGTCCTTGTGGCCTTACTTTAGAATTGTGTTATGTTTTAAAATGAACTAATAAATGTCTTCTCCAAATACATATTCCTATGCCAAAAAAAAATTGTGTAGTCAATTACACCTTGTGAGACCACTCTGCATAATGGCCTAATCAATGTGTGTAATATTTGTTGTTTCAGTGGGTGATGTTACAACCAGATGGAGGAGCATCCGCGACCAATATCGGAGGGAGAGGCAGCAGCGGGAGAGGAGTGGGACAGGCGCACCTCCCAAGAAAAAAAAAAATATTTATTTTGTCCAGCTCACTTTTTTGAACCCCAGCATGGACCTCAGGCCGTAAGTACAAACATCACAACCCATTTTTTTAATTCCAAAAACATAAACATTTGTACTCAAAAACATTTTTATTTACAGAACACAGTCCAACCTCACTGACAGGGAGACAGGGTCGGACTCAGAATTGGTCATAGACCCAGTGGGTGAAGGCGAAGAGGTGGATGGTCCATCTTCTGCTCCCTCCGGCTCCATCCCTCAAGGATCCTCCTCATCTGGCCAGCCAGCTCCAGCAGAGCCACAACAACATCAAGAGGCCCCATAGTTGGCATCAGCAGCAGCAGCACCCCCACCACCTAGCCAGGATGACCCTGGAAACAGCAGCAGCCCTACTGTTGCCCTGGAGCGCTCACCACAGGCTGCAGTCTTTTCACAGCGTGCTCGCCGCATGAGAGAGCTTATCCAAAGCCGGAGAAACGTGGATGCTGGTGTGATGAACTATCTGGCAAGGGTTCGTGAGGATGATGGGGAGGAGGGCTTTACCAGGAGCTTTGCCCAGTATTTAAGGCCAATAGAACGTGAGTTGAGGCTTCATGTGAGAGGGTGCATTCAGATCCTGATTGATGCATGCACCCCCCCAAATAACCCATACCAACTTATGGAATTTATTGAACAGTGGCAGATGTCACCTCACAATATCCTGCGGCCTCAGAGATTACAAGGCATGCATGCTCATGAGGGATCTGATGAACCCCCTCCACGTCAGCCAACACCTCAACCACAACCCACACCCAACCCACCATGGCAACCTCAGTACCATATGGCCGGATATCGTCACCCATCCCAATATGGCCACTTGTCCACACCCAGTGCTGGAGGCTGGTCCCAACCTGGGTTTGGACAATATGGCCATTTTGGTTTGGGGTATGATTCCAGGCCATATGTTCAGCAACATCAGGGGTTACCTAGAAATCCTTTCCCAAATATGCCAACTGGCCAGCATCATCCCAGGCATAATGTTCCTACAGCCACTACCACATCCTCACAGGGTGCAAGACAATTGGGCCTACAAAGGCCACCTGATGAGGACCCTGAGCAAGCCACATCTCCACCACCTACCTACCAAGACTTGTGATTTGTTATTTTAGTTTTATTTGGTTTTTATATTTTGTTTTTCCTTTTTTTTGGTATTTTACTTTTTTAGTTTCTACAATCTTGAGGTTGTTTGCGCTGACATAGCACTTTGTAATGCTGATGATGTTTTATGTTTATATTGGCCCAGAAAAAAGGGTCATGATAATTTGTTGGTCAAAAAAGGTTATGACTAAATAATAACCAACACTCAAATTTTGAGTGAAGTAAAAATTATTTTGCAAAAAAGCAACATCTGGTTGTGGACAATACATTATTCTATCACACACACATGATAGGATCATAACCATATGAAAATGTAAGAAATACAAAAAGACTGATTTTTGACAATGGTAATCAAAAAATTTTATAGTGTAAATTAAACATACTAAATTGCATATTCTTGCCAGGGAGTAGCACCTTGAGGACTCAAAAAATAATTGGTGAAAACATCCCGAACTTTGAGGCCAGAAAGGGGCCGACGCGGAGGAGGGACATATGGGGTAGGCAGAATAACATTGTTCATGAGGTGAACATCAATATTAGGTGAGGAACAATCATGTATGCGTGTAAAATTACGTAAAATAACACAGGCTTTTATAACTTCATTGATTGTAGCCTCACCTAGCTGAATGGCAGACTGAAGAACACGCCATTTCGCTACAAGAATCCCAAAGGCACATTCCACCAGTCTCCGCGCCCTTGAAAGTCTCAGATTAAAGACCCTCCGCCGGTGGTCCAGGTTGCGCCTGGGATAAGGTCTCATGACATGCCTCGTAAGTTGACAAAGCCTCATCTCCCACAAAAACAAAAGGCACTGCTTCCGCATTGGATCCTGGGAGTTGTTGTGGTGGCGGGAGGTTTAGCTGGTTATCACGTAGCCGCTGACCCATTATGGACGCATTGAAGACCCTACAGTCTCCAGTTCGCCCATAGGCCCCAATGTCTACAATTATAAACCTGTAGTTACTGTCAGCAACACCTAACAGAACTACAGAGAAAAACTGTTTATAATTATAGAATTGGGTGCCAGAGTTCGGCGGCTTACGCACCCTAAAATGTTTCCCATCCACAGCTCCAATGCACTTAGGGAAGTCACAAGTTTCCTTGAAACCACTGGCAATTTTTAGCCAATCCTCCTGTTTGGGCCCAGGCATAACCACATCATGAAGTTTCTCCCATATTTGGAAACAGGTTTTACGAACAATGCCTGAAATTGTTGAACGCCCAATAAGGAACTCCAAGTGTAGTCCCGCATAGGACAAGCCTGTGGACAGGAAGCTGAAAAAAAAAAAAAAAATTAAACATGAGTCCAAAGAAAACATGAAGAAGCACAAGTGTATAGTATATTTACAAAGACTTTATGCACAATCTAAAATTTCAAAATTCCCATGGTTAGTTTCATACAACATTAACCACAGTACAGGTCCTTCTCAAAAAATTAGCATATAGTGTTAAATTTCATTATTTACCATAATGTAATGATTACAATTAAACTTTCATATATTATAGATTCATTATCCACCAACTGAAATTTGTCAGGTCTTTTATTGTTTTAATACTGATGATTTTGGCATACAACTCCTGATAACCCAAAAAACCTGTCTCAATAAATTAGCATATCAAGAAAAGGTTCTCTAAACGACCTATTAACCTAATCTTCTGAATCAACTAATTAACTCTAAACACATGCAAAAGATACCTGAGGCTTTTATAAACTCCCTGCCTGGTTCATTACTCAAAACCCCCATCATGGGTAAGACTAGCGACCTGACAGATGTCAAGAAGGCCATCATTGACACCCTCAAGCAAGAGGGTAAGACCCAGAAAGAAATTTCTCAACAAATAGGCTGTTCCCAGAGTGCTGTATCAAGGCACCTCAATGGTAAGTCTGTTGGAAGGAAACAATGTGGCAGAAAACGCTGTACAACGAGAAGAGGAGACCGGACCCTGAGGAAGATTGTGGAGAAGGACCGATTCCAGACCTTGGGGAACCTGAGGAAGCAGTGGACTGAGTCTGGTGTGGAAACATCCAGAGCCACCGTGCACAGGCGTGTGCAGGAAATGGGCTACAGGTGCCGCATTCCCCAGGTAAAGCCACTTTTGAACCATAAACAGCGGCAGAGGCGCCTGACCTGGGCTACAGAGAAGCAGCACTGGACTGTTGCTAAGTGGTCCCAAGTACTTTTTTCTGATGAAAGCAAATTTTGCATGTCATTCGGAAATCAAGGTGCCAGAGTCTGGAGGAAGACTGGGGAGAAGGAAATGCCAAAATGCCTGAAGTCCAGTGTCAAGTACCCACAGTCAGTGATGGTGTGGGGTGCCATGTCAGCTGCTGGTGTTGGTCCACTGTGTTTCATCAAGGGCAGGGTCAATGCAGCTAGCTATCAGGAGATTTTGGAGCACTTCATGCTTCCATCGGCTGAAATGCTTTATGGAGATGAAGATTTCATTTTTCAGCACGACCTGGCACCTGCTCACAGTGCCAAAACCACTGGTAAATGGTTTACTGACCATGGTATTACTGTGCTCAATTGGCCTGCCAACTCTCCTGACCTGAACCCCATAGAGAATCTGTGGGATATTGTGAAGAGAAAGTTGAGAGACGCAAGACCCAACACTCTGGATGAGCTTAAGGCCGCTATTGAAGCATCCTGGGCCTCCATAACATCTCAGCAGTGTCACAGGCTGATTGCCTCCATGCCACGCCGCATTGAAGCAGTCATTTCGGCCAAAGGATTCCCGACCAAGTATTGAGTGCATAACTGAACATTATTATTTGTTGGTTTTGTTGTTTGTTATTAAAAAACACTTTTATTTGATTGGATGGGTGAAATATGCTAATTTATTGAGACAGGTTTTTTGGGTTATCAGGAGTTGTATGCCAAAATCATCAGTATTAAAACAATAAAAGACCTGACAAATTTCAGTTGGTGGATAATGAATCTATAATATATGAAAGTTTAATTGTAATCATTACATTATGGTAAATAATGAAATTTAACACTATATGCTAATTTTTTGAGAAGGACCTGTGTTTTTGAAGTGCTTGGGCCATAATGTCAACCTAAACTTACAGAAACCTACTAGAAGCCAACACATATAAAAAAATATCATCAACATACAGTATGTGAGAATGTTGAATACATACCGTAAGGTTAGGAGCAGACGCTCCTCAGCAGAGATGGCTTTTCTCATCCTTGTGTCCTGATAGGTGAGCCCAGGACGTAAGATCTCCAACAACATATCAAAAGTCCTGATGGTCATGTGACTATACAGGTAAAACTTGGCAGGATGTGACCTCAAAGCTGAATATAGCCTCTGAAAATGTCCTTTACTCTGGCGTTGGGTCAATAGAGGATGCACCCACAATCTTCGTCCCGTCCTTCGCGGATCAACATTGACCGGATATGGCTGTCCAAAGCGACGTGACAACACCCAGTGAAGTAACACCCACTGAGTTGTGCTTAAATACACATGGTCAGACATGTTTGTAAGGTGAAAGCAACACAGCCAAAAGAAGCTCCAGAACAAATAGGGCACATGGGAGAGTTCCACCTGTTGTAGAGGGCTTAAATAGTGTTGTTAATGATGATTTAAATATTTTGCAGGCCAGAAAACCGTTAAATGTCTATTTTGTGATGCTGTGTGAAAAATACGCCACACGGATCAAATACGGATTACACACGGAACAGTACATGCGCAAAATACGCGACCACACCTAGGCTACGCATTAACTACGGAAATAGATTACGGAGACATTTTGGCGTATTACGCGCATATTACGGACGTAGAATACGTTCCGTATTGTCTTACGCTGAGTGTGACTCCAGCCTCAGTGTGCCTAAACAACATTTAGCGCTCACGTTTGGCATTTCTGTAGTGATGAGAGCCCACCTAATTTCTAATTTCTCCAGAAGCATGAGCTGGACATAACGTACTGGTTACGGCAACATACTGGTCACTACAGCACACTGGTCACTACAACGGCAGTTTGCAATTTTCACTCAGCAGCATCCACTGCTGCCTGTTTTTAGAAAACACCCATGGAGTCAAAATCATCACTATATCTGTTGATAAATTACCAAAGGGTTATAATTTCCAAAACGTGGTCACTTGAGGAGGGGATTCTGCTTTTCTAGCACTTAGGGGCTCTTTATATGGAATCTGCAAACTATTCTAGGAAAATTTGCACTCCAGGAGGCAAATAGCGCTCCATCCCTCCCGAATCACTATGTATGGCAAACTAGTACTGTACAGCCACAAATGGGATATTTCTACATTCTTCAGAAATTGTGGGACAAATTCTGGTGCCATTTTTACCCATTTCCCAGGGTCAGAATGTAAAACTTGGGGCTAACACGCAATATTGGTGGTAAAAATGTAAATAATTTTTTCTTCACTGCCCAACGGAATAAAAGTCTGTAACACACCGGGGGTATCAATATAATCAGTGCATCCCTAGATGAATTCATTGAGAGATTTAATCAATAAAATGGGGTCACTTATGAGGGGTTCTGCTGTTCTGGCACATCAGGGACTCTGCCAATGTAACATGGCACCCTCAAACAAGTGCAGCAAAATCTGCACTGTAATATGGCGCTACTTCCCTTCTGAGCATTGCATTGTGCAGTTTTTGACCACATATGGGGTATCGGAGAACTCAGGAGAAATTGCACAACAAACCTTGGGGTCCATTTCCTCCTTTTTCCCTTGTGAAAATACAAAATTTGAGGCTAAATTAGATTTTTGTGGGAAAAATTAGATTTTCTTTCTTTTCATGGCTTAACGTTATAAACTTCTTTGAAGCACTTGTGGGTTCAAGGTGCTCAATACACATCTAGATTAGTTCCCTAAGGGGTCTAGTTTCCAAAACGGTGTCACTTGTCGGGGGTTTCCACTGTTTATGCACATCAGGGGCTCTCCAAACGCGACATGGCATCCACTAATTATCCCAGTAAATTTTGACATTCAAAAAGCCAAATGGCGCTCCTTCCATTCTAAGCCCTGCCGTGCTCTCAAACAGTTGTTTTCCTCCACATATTGGGTATCTGCACACTCATGATAAATTGCACAACAAATTGTATGGAGCAATTTCTCCTTTTACCCTTATGAAAATACAAAATTTTGCGCTAAAAAAGATTTATCTGGGAAAAATGTGATTTTTTTATTTTTTTTATTTTCATGGCTGCGTTATAAACTTCTGTGAAGCATCTGTGGGCTCAAGGTGCTCAATACACTCCTAGATAAGTTCCCTAAGGGGTCTAGTTTCCAAAATGGTGTCACTTGTGGGGGGTTTCCACTGCTTAGGCACATCAGAGGCTCTCCAAACACGACATGGCGCCCGCTAATTATGCAAGCAAATTTTACATTTAAAAAGTGAAATGGTGCTCCTTCCCTTCCATGTGTCCAAACTATGGATTTTCCCCAGATATGGGGTATCGGCATGCTCAGGAGAAATTTCACAACAAAATGCATGATCTATTTTCTCCTGTTACCCTTACATAGTTAGTTTGGCCGAAAAAAGACATTTGTCCATCCAGTTCAGCCTATATTCTATCATAATAAATCCCCAGATAGTAAAAAAAAAATTAGGTCTTAAAAATTTTTGTGAAAGAAAAGTAAATGTTTATTTTCCTTCCACATTCCAAAAATTCCTGTGAATCACCTGAAGGGTTAATAAACTTCATGAATGTGGTTTTGATTACCTTGAGGGGTGCAGTTTTTAGAATGGTATCATTTTGGGTTATTTTCAGTCATGTAGACCCCTCAAAGTCATTTCAAAAGCGAGACGGTACCTAAAAAAAAATGGTTTTGCAAATTTTGTTTAAAAATATGAAATCGCTGGTCAAACTTTAACCCTTATAACTTCCTAACAAAAAAAATATGTTTCTAAAGTTGTGCTGATGTAAAGTAGACATGTGGGAAATGTTCTTTATTAACTTTTTTGTGTGATATGACTCTCCAATTTAAGGGCGTAAAAATTAAAATAATGAAAATTGCAAAATTTTAAAATTTTTTGCCAACTTTTTTTTCACAAATAATCATATCAAAGAATTTTTCACAAGAATCCCTGGATCTGTTGAAGCATTCCAGTGTTATGACCTCATAAATTGACAGTGGTCAGAATTGTAAAAATTGGCCAGGTCTGGAAGGTGAAAACAGGATTCGGTGTGAAGGGGTTAAAATATTAAAACATCTATTTTCAAGAGATTGGTAACTTGGTCATAATCCACCTACAAATGCTCACAAATCATTACATCAGAAAATATCAACTTTAAAACATGTTTTTGTGGACAGTATTTGTATAGTAGCATTTAGAACATAACCAAAACAGGTAAATCATAGTAGCGATGTTTCTCTATTCTGTTCTTTAGCGGACGGTAAACTTAAAGGGTTTTTCTGGGCAAAAGAAATATTTTTTTTCTGGTTGTCCTTGCAAAGAGATCCCAAACCCACCTGTTACCTTTATTTTAGTTTTTATAGTCTCCTTCGACTCTGTAGCCTTCCTTGTGGTCTTTTGTTTTTTAGATCCTGAATTTCATATCAGCTATCTCTCTGTGCCTCTCGACTACATTTCCCAAAATACAAAATTGAAACTGTCCCACAACTCTCCCACCCCCACATTTTGTGTCTGCCCAGTCCATTCTTTCGTCTGTGCTGTTAATAAAACTTGATTCATTTGGCTAAAATACTTTGAGAAGATAATCCTGTTGTTTTTTGATGATTCCATCAATGTTCACTATGATTTCATATATATACTAGCTGAAGAGCCCGGCGTTGCCTGGGCATAGTAAATATCTGTGGTTAGTTATAGCACGTCACTTCTCTTATTTTCCCATCACGCCTCTCATTTTCCCCCTCACATCTCTCATTTTCTCCCTCACACCTCTCATTTTCTCCCTCACTCCTCTCATTCCCCCCTAACACTTGTCATTTCGACCTCACATCTGTCATTTTCCGATCACTACACTATTTTCCCTCACTCCCCTCATTTTGCACTCACACCTTTTCATTTTCACCTCATACCTCTCATTTTCACCTCAGTATATACATGTTTGTCATCTCCCTTATATATAGTATACACCTGTATGTCATCTCCAGTATATAGTATATACCTGTATGTCATCTCCCCTGTATATAGTATATACCTGCTGTGTGTCATCTCCCCTGTATATAGTATATACCTGTATGTCATCTCCTCCTATATATAGTATATGCCTGTATGTCATCTCCTCCTACATATAGTATATACCTGTATGTCATCTCCTCCTATATATAGTATATACCTGTATGTCATCTCCTTCTATATATAGTATATACCTGTATGTCATCTCCTCCTGTATATAGTATATGCCTGTGTGTCATCTCCCCTGTATATAGTATATATCTGTGTGTCATCTCCTCCTGTATATAGCATATACCTGTATGTCATCTTCTATATATAGCATATACCTGTATGTCATCTCCTCCTGTATATAGTATATACCTGTAGGTAATCTGCTCCTGTATATAGTATATACCTGTGTGTCATCTCCTCCTGTATTTAGTATATACCTGTATGTCATCTCCTCCTGTATATAGTATGTACCTGTATGTCATCTCCTCCTCTATATAGTATATACCTGTGTGTTATCTCTCCTGTATATAGTATATATCTGTGTGTCATCTCCCCTGTATATAGTATATACCTGTGTGATCTCCTGTATTAGACCTCGTTAACACGTTATTTGCTCAGTATTTTTACCTCAGTATTTGTAAGCTAAATTGGCAGCCTGATAAATCCCCAGCCAACAGGAAGCCCTCCCCTGGCAGTATATATTAGCTCACACATGCACATAATAGACAGGTCATGTGACTGACAGCTGCTGTATTTCCTATATGGTACATGTGTTGCTCTTGTAGTTTGTCTGCTTATTAATCAGATTTTTATTTTCGAAGGCTAATACCAGACTTGTGTGTGTTTTAGGGCGAGTTTAGTTTGTCAAGTTGTGTGTGCTGAGTTGTGTGTGGCGACATGCATGTAGCGACTTTTGTGAGATGAGTTTTGTGTGGCAACATGCGTGTAGCAACTTTTTGTGTGTCGAGTTGCATGTAACAGGTTAGTGTAGCAAGTTGTGTGCAGCAATTTTTGCGCATGGCGAGTTTTGCGCGTGGTGAGTTTTATGTCTGGTGCCTTTTGAGTATGTGCAAGTTTTGTGTGAGGCAACTTTTGCATGTGTTGCAAATTTTGTGCATGTGGGAATTTGTCCGCGTGTGCAAGTTTTGCGTGTGGCGAGTTTTCCATGAGGTGAGTTTTGCACTTGTGGCGAGTTTTGCGGGAGCCTAGTTTTTGTATGTGGCGAGTTTTGCGCGTGGCGAGTTTTGAGCGGCGACTTTTGTGTTTCGACTTTTATGTGGCGAGGTTGGTGTATGTGTGTTGAAATGTGTGCTGAGGGTGATATATGTGTTCAAGCACGTGGTAGTGTGTGGCGCATTTTGTGTGTGTGTTCATATCCCCATGTGTGGTGAGTATCTCATGTCGGGGCCCCACCTTAGCAACTGATCGGTATATACTCTTTTGCGCCATCGCTCTCATTCTTTAAGTCCCCCTTGTTCACATCAGGCAGCTGTCAATTTGCCTCCAACACTTTTCCTTTCACTTTTCCCCATTATGTAGATAGGGGAAAAATTGTTTGGTGAATTGGAAAGCGTGGAGTTAAAATTTCACCTCACAACATGGCCTATGACGCTCTCAGGGTCCAGACGTGTGAATGTGCAAAATTTTGTGGCTGTAGCTGCAACGCCTCCAACACTTTTCCTTTCACTTTTTCCCCATTATGTAGATAGGGGCAAAATTGTATGGTGAATTGGAAAGCGCTGGGTTAAAATTTCACCTCACAACGTAGCCTATGACGCTCTCAGGGTCCAGACGTGTGACTGTGCAAAATTTTGTTTCTGTAGCTGCGACGCCTCCAACACGTTTCACTTTTTTCCCCATTATGTAGATAGGGGCAAAATTGTTTGGTGAATTGGAAAGCGTGGGGTTAAAATTTCACCTCACAACGTAGCCTATGACGATCTCAGGGTCCAGACGTGTGACTGTGCAAAATTTTGTGGCTGTAGCTGCGACGGTGCAGATGCCAATCCCGGACATACACACACACATACACACACACACACACATTCAGCTTTATATAGTAGACTAGCTGAAGAGCCCGGCGTTGCCTGGGCATAGTAAATATCTGTGGTTAGTTATAGCACGTCACTTCTCTTATTTTCCCATCCCGCCTCTCATTTTCCCAATCACATCTCTCATTTTCTCCCTCACATCTCTCATTTTCTCCCTCACTCCTCTCATTCCCCCCTAACACTTGTCATTTCAACCTCACATCTGTCATTTTCTGATCACTCCATTATTTTTCCTCACTCCTCTCATTTTGCACTAACACCTTTTCATTTTCACCTCACACCTCTCATTTTCACCTCATCACCTCAGTATATACATGTTTGTCATCTCCCTTATATATAGTATACATCTGTATGTCATCTCCTGTATATAGTATATACCTGTATGTCATCTCCCCTGTATATATTATATACCTGCTGTGTGTCATCTCCCCTATATATAGTTTATACCTGAATGTCATCTCCTTCTATATATAGTATATACCTGTATGTCATCTCCTCCTGTATATAGTATATACCTGTGTGTCATCTCCCCTGTATATAGTATATATCTGTGTGTCATCTCCTCCTGTATATAGTATATACCTGCATGTCATCTTCTATATATAGCATATACCTGTATGTCATCTCCTCATGTATATGACCTGTAGGTCATCTGCTCCTGTATATACTAGATACCTGTGTGTCATCTCCTCCTGTATATAGTATATGCCTGTATGTCATCTCCTCCTGTATATATATGTACCTGTATGTCATCTCCTCCTCTATATAGTATATACCTGTGTGTCATCTCTCCTGTATATAGTATATACCTGTGTGTCATCTCCTCCTGTATTAGACCTCGTTCACACGTTATTTGCTCAGTATTTTTACCTCAGTATTTGTAAGCTAAATTGGCAGCCTGATAAATCCCCAGCCAGCAGGAAGCCCTCCCCCTGGCAGTATATATTAGCTCACACATACACATAATAGACAGGTCATGTGACTGACAGCTGCCGTATTTCCTTTATGGTACATTTGTTGTAGTTTGTCTGCTTATTAATCAGATTTTTATTTTTGAAGGATAAGACCAGACTTGTGTGTGTTTTAGGCCGAGTTTCGTTTGTCAAGTTGTGTGTGTTGAGTTGCGTGTGGCGACATGTATGTAGCGACTTTTGTGAGATGAGTTGTGTGGCAACATGCGTGTAGCAACTTTTTGTGTGTCGAGTTGCATGTGACAGGTTAGTGTAGCAACTTGTGTGCAGCAAGTTTTGCGCATGGCGAGTTTTGCACGTGGCGAGTTTTGTGTGGTGCGTTTTGAGTATGTGCAAGTTTTGTGTGAAGAAATTTTGCATGTGTTGCAACTTTTGTGCATGTGGCAATTTTTCCGCATGTGCAAGTTTTGCGTGTGGCGAGTTTTCCATGAGGTGAGTTTTGCACTTGTGGCGAGTTTTGCAAGAGCCTAGTTTTTGCATGTGGCGAGTTCTGCGCGTGGCGAGTTTTGAGCGGCGACTTTTGTGTTTCGACTTTTATGTGGCGAGGTTGGAGAATGTGTGGTGAAATGTGTGCTGAGGGTGATATGTGTTCAAGCACGTGGAAGTGTGTGGCGCATTTTGTGTGTGTGTTCATATCCCCGTGTGTGGTGAGTATCCCATGTCGGGGCCCCACCTTAGCAACTGTACGGTATATACTCTTTGGCGCCATCGCTCTCACTCTTTACGTCCCCCTTGTTCACATCTGGCAGCTGTCAATTTGCCTCCAACACTTTTCCTTTCATTTTTTCCCATTATGTAGATAGGGGCAAAATTGTTTGGTGAATTGGAATGCGTGGGGTTAAAATTTCACCTCACAACATAGCCTATGACGCTCTCGGGGTCCAGACGTGTGACTGTGCAAAATTTTGTGGCTGTAGCTTCAACGCCTCCAACACTTTTCCTTTCACTTTTTTCGCCATTATGTAGATAGGGGCAAAATTGTTTGGTGAATTGGAACGCGCGGGGTTAAAATTTCACCTCACAATATAGCCTATGACGCTCTCGGGGTCCAGACGTGTGACTGTGCAAAATTTTGTGGCTGTAGCTGCGACGGTGCAGATGCCAATCCCGGACATACACACACACATACACACACACACACACACACATTCAACTTTATATAGTAGACTAGCTGAAGAGCCCGGCGTTGCCTGGGCATAGTAAATATCTGTGGTTAGTTATAGCACGTCACTTCTCTTATTTTCCCATCCCGCCTCTCATTTTCCCAATCACATCTCTCATTTTCTCCCTCACATCTCTCATTTTCTCCCTCACTCCTCTCATTCCCCCCTAACACTTGTCATTTCAACCTCACATCTGTCATTTTCTGATCACTCCATTATTTTTCCTCACTCCTCTCATTTTGCACTAACACCTTTTCATTTTCACCTCACACCTCTCATTTTCACCTCATCACCTCAGTATATACATGTTTGTCATCTCCCTTATATATAGTATACATCTGTATGTCATCTCCTGTATATAGTATATACCTGTATGTCATCTCCCCTGTATATATTATATACCTGCTGTGTGTCATCTCCCCTATATATAGTTTATACCTGAATGTCATCTCCTTCTATATATAGTATATACCTGTATGTCATCTCCTCCTGTATATAGTATATACCTGTGTGTCATCTCCCCTGTATATAGTATATATCTGTGTGTCATCTCCTCCTGTATATAGTATATACCTGCATGTCATCTTCTATATATAGCATATACCTGTATGTCATCTCCTCATGTATATGACCTGTAGGTCATCTGCTCCTGTATATACTATATACCTGTGTGTCATCTCCTCCTGTATATAGTATATACCTGTATGTCATCTCCTCCTGTATATATATGTACCTGTATGTCATCTCCTCCTCTATATAGTATATACCTGTGTGTCATCTCTCCTGTATATAGTATATACCTGTGTGTCATCTCCTCCTGTATTAGACCTCGTTCACACGTTATTTGCTCAGTATTTTTACCTCAGTATTTGTAAGCTAAATTGGCAGCCTGATAAATCCCCAGCCAGCAGGAAGCCCTCCCCCTGGCAGTATATATTAGCTCACACATACACATAATAGACAGGTCATGTGACTGACAGCTGCCGTATTTCCTATATGGTACATTTGTTGTAGTTTGTCTGCTTATTAATCAGATTTTTATTTTTGAAGGATAAGACCAGACTTGTGTGTGTTTTAGGCCGAGTTTCGTTTGTCAAGTTGTGTGTGTTGAGTTGCGTGTGGCGACATGTATGTAGCGACTTTTGTGAGATGAGTTGTGTGGCAACATGCGTGTAGCAACTTTTTGTGTGTCGAGTTGCATGTGACAGGTTAGTGTAGCAACTTGTGTGCAGCAAGTTTTGCGCATGGCGAGTTTTGCACGTGGCGAGTTTTGTGTGGTGCGTTTTGAGTATGTGCAAGTTTTGTGTGAAGAAATTTTGCATGTGTTGCAACTTTTGTGCATGTGGCAATTTTTCCGCATGTGCAAGTTTTGCGTGTGGCGAGTTTTCCATGAGGTGAGTTTTGCACTTGTGGCGAGTTTTGCAAGAGCCTAGTTTTTGCATGTGGCGAGTTCTGCGCGTGGCGAGTTTTGAGCGGCGACTTTTGTGTTTCGACTTTTATGTGGCGAGGTTGGAGAATGTGTGGTGAAATGTGTGCTGAGGGTGATATGTGTTCAAGCACGTGGAAGTGTGTGGCGCATTTTGTGTGTGTGTTCATATCCCCGTGTGTGGTGAGTATCCCATGTCGGGGCCCCACCTTAGCAACTGTACGGTATATACTCTTTGGCGCCATCGCTCTCACTCTTTACGTCCCCCTTGTTCACATCTGGCAGCTGTCAATTTGCCTCCAACACTTTTCCTTTCATTTTTTCCCATTATGTAGATAGGGGCAAAATTGTTTGGTGAATTGGAATGCGCGGGGTTAAAATTTCACCTCACAACATAGCCTATGACGCTCTCGGGGTCCAGACGTGTGACTGTGCAAAATTTTGTGGCTGTAGCTTCAACGCCTCCAACACTTTTCCTTTCACTTTTTTCCCCATTATGTAGATAGGGGCAAAATTGTTTGGTGAATTGGAACGCGCGGGGTTAAAATTTCACCTCACAATATAGCCTATGACGCTCTCGGGGTCCAGACATGTGACTGTGCAAAATTTTGTGGCTGTAGCTGCGACGGTGCAGATGCCAATCCCGGACATACATACACACATACACACATACACACATACACACATTCAGCTTTATATAGTAGATTTGCCATTTTTTGTGTAAGGGCTCATACCCACTTGCGAGGAAAACAGACGAGTGCAATGTGATAAAAAATCGGATTGCACTAGGACAAATGATATTCAATAGGCGACATCTCATTTGCAAATTTTTTTCTCAGGCGAAATCGGACTGAGAGAATAATCGCAGCATGCTGCGATTTGCTGAGAGTCTCAGACGAGACTCACCAATGCAAGTCAATGGGTGCGAGAAAAACATCGCACAGTACTCGCACCATGCGAGCGCTGTCCGATTTTTACGCATCGGTGTTCTTTGAAAATCTGGTAATTCAGCACGGTGTACAAAAAAATCACACTGACAGGTTAGAATAGAATAGATACATACACATAGTATAGGTATACATATATATACCGTATATATATATATATCTAATATATAAAGCTGAATGTGTGTATGTGTGTGTGTATGTGTGTATGTATGTCCGGGATTGGCATCTGCACCGTCGCAGCTACAGCCACAAAATTTTGCACAGTCACACGTCTGGACCCCGAGAGCGTCATAGGCTATATTGTGAGGTGAAATTTTAACCCCGCGCGTTCCAATTCACCAAACAATTTTGCCCCTATCTGCATAATGGGGAAAAAAGTGAAACGAAAAGTGTTGGAGGCGACGAAGCTACAGCCACAAAATTTTGCACAGTCACACGTCTGGACCCCGAGAGCGTCATAGGCTATGTTGTGAGGCGAAATTTTAACCCCACGCGTTCCAATTCACCAAACAATTTTGCCCCTATCTACATAATGGGGAAAAAAGTGAAAGGAAAAGTGTTGGAGGCGTCGAAACTACAGCCACCAAATCTTGCACAGTCACACGTCTGGAACCTGAGAGCGTCATAGGCTATGTTGTGAGGTGAAATTTTAACCCCGCGCTTTCCAATTCACCAAACAATTTTGCCCCTATCTACATAATGGGGAAA
Organism: Ranitomeya imitator; assembly: GCF_032444005.1. NCBI lineage: Eukaryota > Metazoa > Chordata > Amphibia > Anura > Dendrobatidae > Ranitomeya > Ranitomeya imitator. The sequence goes on along the minus strand of NC_091284.1, from coordinate 377,095,941 downwards.
AGTGAAAGGAAAAGTGTTGGAGGCGTCGCAGCTACAGCCACAAAATTTTGCACAGTCACACGTCTGGACCCCGAGAGCGTCATAGGCCATGTTGTGAGGTGAAATTTTAACCCCGTGCTTTCCAATTCACCAAACAATTTTGCCCCTACCTACATAATGGGAAAAAATGAAAGGAAAAGTGTAGGAGGCAAATTGACAGCTGCCAGATGTGAACAAGGGGGACGTAAAGAGTGAGAGCGATGGCGCCAAAGAGTATATATCGTACAGTTGCTAAGGTGGGGCCCCGACATGGGATACTCACCACACACGGGGATATGAACACACACACAAAATGCGCCACACACTACCATGTGCTTGAACACATATCACCCTCAGCATACATTTCACCACACATTCTCCAACCTCGCCACATAAAAGTCGAAACACAAAGTCGCCGCTCAAAACTCGCCACGCGCAGAACTCACCACAAGTGCAAAACTCACCTCATGGAAAAAACGCCACACGCAAAAACTTGCACACGCGGAAAAATTGCCACATGCACAAAAGTTGCAACACATGCAAAATTTGCCTCACACAAAACTTGCACATACTCAAAAGGCACCACACAAAACTCGCCACACGCAAAACTCGCCATGCGCAAAACTTGCTGCACAAAAGTTGCTACACTAACCTGTCACATGCAACTCGACACACAAAAAGTTGCTACACGCATGTTGCCACACAAAACTCCTCTCACAAAAGTCGCTACATGCATGTCGCCACACGCAACTCAACACACACAACTTGACAAACGAAACTCGCCCTAAAACACACACAAGTCTGGTCTTATCCTTCAAAAATAAAAATCTGATTAATAAGCAGACAAACTACAACAAATGTACCATATAGGAAATACGGCAGCTGTCAGTCACATGACCTGTCTATTATGTGTATGTGTGAGCTAATATATACTGCCAGGGGGAGGGCTTCCTGTTGGCTGGGGATTTATCAGGCTGCCAATTTAGCTTACAAATACTGAGGTAAAAATACTGAGCAAATAACGTGTGAACGAGGTCTAATACAGGAGGAGATGACACACAGGTATATACTATATACAGGGGAGATGACACACAGATATATACTATATACAGGAGAGATTACACACAGGTATATACTATATACAGGAGAGATGACACACAGGTATATACTATATACAGGAGAGATGACACACAGGTATATACTATATAGAGGAGGAAATGACATACAGGTACATATATATACAGGAGGAGATGACATACAGGTATATACTATATCAGTGTTCCCCAACTCCAGTCCTCAAGGCCCACCAACAGATCATGTTTTCAGGTTTTCCTTTGTTTTGCACAGGTAATGCAATTATCACCTGGGCAATACTAAGGAAATCCTGAAAACATGACCTGTTGGTGGGCCTTGAGGACTGGAGTTGGGGACCCCTGTACTATATACAGGAGGAGATGACATACAGGTATATGCTATATATACAAGATGACATGCAGGTATATACTATATACAGGAGGAGATGACGCACAGATATATACTATATACAGGGGAGATGACACACAGGTATATACTATACAGGAGGAGATGACATACAGGTATATGCTATATATGGAAGAGGACATGCAGGTATATACTATATACAGGAGGAGATGACACAGATATATACTATATACAGGGGAGATGACACACAGATATATACTATATACAGGAGGAGATGACATACAGGTATATATTATATATAGAAGGAGATGACATTCAGGTATATACTATATATAAGGGAGATGACACACAGCAGGTATATACTATATACATAGGAGATGACATACAGGTATATACTATATACAGAAGATGACATACAGATGTATACTATATATAAGGGAGATGACAAACATGTATATACTGAGGTAATGAGGTGAAAATGAGAGGTGTGAGGTGAAAATGAAAAGAAGTGAGTGCAAAATAAGAGGAGTGAGGAAATAAAGTGGAGTGATCAGAAAATGACAGATGTGAGGTTGAAATGACAAGTGTTAGGGGGGAATGAGAGGAGTGAGGGAGAAAATGAGAGATGTGAGGGAGAAAATGAGAGATGTGAGGGGGAAAATGAAAGATGTGATTGGGATAATGAGAGGCGTGATGGGAAAATAAGAGAAGTGAGGTGCTATAACTAACCACAGATATTTACTATGCCCAGGCAACGCCGGGCTCTTCAGCTAGTCTAATATATAAAGCTGAATGTGTGTATGTGTGTATGTGTGTATGTATGTCCGGGATTGGCATCTGCACCGTCGCAGCTACAGCCACAAAATTTTGCACAGTCACACGTCTGGACCCCGAGAGCGTCATAGGCTATATTGTGAGGTGAAATTTTAACCCCGCGCGTTCCAATTCACCAAACAATTTTGCCCCTATCTACATAATGGGGAAAAAAGTGAAAGGAAAAGTGTTGGAGGCGTTGAAGCTACAGCCACAAAATTTTGCATAGTCACACGTCTGGACCCCGAGAGCATCATAGGCTATGTTGTGAGGTGAAATTTTAACCCCGCACATTCCAATTCACCAAACAATTTTGCCCCTATCTACATAATGGGGAAAAAAGTGAAAGGAAAAGTGTTGGAGGCGTCGAAGCTACAGCCACAAAATTTTGCACAGTCACACGTCTGGACCCCGAGAGCGTCATAGGCTATGTTGTGAGGTGAAATTTTAACCCCGCGCATTCCAATTCACCAAACAATTTTGCCCCTATCTACATAATGGGGAAAAAAGTGAAAGGAAAAGTGTTGGAGGCGTTGAAGCTACAGCCACAAAATTTTGCACAGTCACATGTCTGGACCCCGAGAGCGTCATAGGCTATGTTGTGAGTCGAAATTTTAACCACGCGCATTCCAATTCACCAAACAATTTTGCCCCTATCTACATAATGGGGGAAAAAAGTGAAAGGAAAAGAGTTGGAGGCGTCGAAGCTACAGCCACAAAATTTTGCACAGTCACATGTCTGGACCCCGAGAGCATCATAGGCTATGTTGTGAGGCGAAATTTTAACCCCGCGCGTTCCAATTCACCAAACAATTTTGCCCCTATCTACATAATGGGGAAAAAAGTGAAAGGAAAAGTGTTGGAGGCGTCGAAACTACAGCTACCAAATCTTGCACAGTCACACGTCTGGACCCTGAGAGCGTCATAGGCTATGTTGTGAGGTGAAATTTTAACCCCGCGCTTTCCAATTCACCAAACTATTTTGCCCATATCTACATAATGGGGAAAAAGTGAAAGGAAAAGTGTTGGAGGCGTCGCAGCTACAGCCACAAAATTTTGCACAGTCACACGTCTGGACCCTGAGAGCGTCATAGGCTATGTTGTGAGGTGAAATTTTAACCCCGTGCTTTCCAATTCACCAAACAATTTTGCCCCTATCTACATAATGGGAAAAAATGAAAGGAAAAGTGTTGGAGGCAAATTGACAGCTGCCAGATGTGAACAAGGGGGACGTAAAGAGTGAGAGCGATGGCGCCAAAGAGCATATACCGTACAGTTGCTAAGGTGGGGCCCCGACATGGGATACTCACCACACACGGGGATATGAACACACACACAAAATGCACCACACACTACCACGTGCTTTAACACATATCACCCTCAGCACACATTTCACCACACATTCTCCAACCTCGCCACATAAAAGTCGAAACACAAAAGTCGCCGCTCAAAACTCGCCACGCGCAGAACTCGCCACATGCAAAAACTAGGCTCTTGCAAAACTCGCCACAAGTGCAAAACTCACCTCATGGAAAACTCGCCACACGCAAAACTTGCACATGCGGAAAAATTGCCACATGCACAAAAGTTGCAACACATGCAAAATTTGCCTCACACAAAACTTGCACATACTCAAAAGGCACCACACAAAACTCGCCACGCGCAAAACTCGCCATGCTCAAAACTTGCTGTACACAAGTTGCTACACTAACCTGTCACATGCAACTCGACACACAAAAAGTTGCTACACGCATGTTGCCACACAAAACTCATCTCACAAAAGTCGCTACATGCATGTCGCCACACGCAACTCAACACACACAACTTGACAAACGAAACTCGCCCTAAAACACACACAAGTCAGGTCTTATCCTTCAAAAATAAAAATCTGATTAATAAGCAGACAAACTACAACAAATGTACCATATAGGAAATACGGCAGCTGTCAGTCACATGACCTGTCTATTATGTGTATGTGTGAGCTAATATATACTGCCAAGGGGAGGGCTTCCTGTTGGCTGGGGATTTATTAGGCTGCCAATTTAGCTTACAAATACTGAGGTAAAAATACTGAGCAAATAACGTGTGAACGAGGTCTAATACAGGAGGAGATGACACACAGGTATATACTATATACAGGGGAGATGACACACAGATATATACTATATACAGGAGAGATGACACACAGGTATATACTATATAGAGGAGGAGATGACATACAGGTATATATATATACAGGAGGAGATGACATACAGGTATATACTATATACAGGAGGAGATGACACACAGGTATATACTATATACAGGAGCAGATGACCTACAGGTATATACTATATACAGGAGGAGATGACATTCAGGTATATGCTATATATAGAAGATGACATGCAGGTATATACTATATACAGGAGGAGATGACACACAGATATATACTATATACAGGGGAGATGACACACAGGTATATACTATATACAGGAGGAGATGACATACAGGTATATACTATATATAGAAGGAGATGACTTTCAGGTATATACTATATATAGGGGAGATGACACACAGCAAGTATATAATATATACAGGGGAGATGACATACAGGTATATACTATATACAGGAGATGACATACAGATGTATACTATATATAAGGGAGATGACAAACATGTATATACTGAGGTGATGAGGTGAAAATGAGAGGTGTGAGGTGAAAATAAAAAGGTGTGAGTGCAAAATGAGAGGAGTGAGGAAAAATAATGGAGTGATCAGAAAATGACAGATGTGAGGTTGAAATGACAAGTGTTAGGGGGGAATGAGAGGAGTGAGGGAGAAAATGAGAGATGTGAGGGAGAAAATGAGAGATGTGAGGGGGAAAATGAAAGATGTGATTGGAAAAATGAGAGGTGTGATGGGAAAATAAGAGAAGTGAGGTGCTATAACTAACCACAGATATTTACTATGCCCAGGCAACGCCGGGCTCTTCAGCTAGTATACATATATATATATATATATATAATGTACTCTAGATGGTGGCCTGATTCTAACGCATCGGGTATTCTAGAATATGCATGTTCACGCAGTATATAGCACAGCCACGTAGCATATTGCCCAGCCACATAGTATATTGCCCAGCCATGTAGTATATTGCCCAGCCACGTAGTATATTGCCCAGTGACATACTATATTGCCCTGCTACGTAGTATATTGCCCAGCTACGTAGTATATTGCCCAGGTATGTAGTATATTACCCAGCGACATAGTATATTGCCCAGTGACGTAGTATATTGGCCAGCTACGTAGTATATTGCCCAGTGAGGTAGTAAATTGCCCAGCTACGTAGTAAATTGCCCAGCCACGCAGTATATTGCCCAGTCATGTAGTATATTGCCCAGCGACGTAGTATATTGCCCAGCCATGTAGTATATTGCCCAACCATGTAGTATATTGCCCATTGACATAGTATATTGCCCAGCCACGTAGAATATTGCCCAGTCACGTAGTATATTGCCCAGCCACGTAGTATATTGCCCAGTAACATAGTATATTGCCCAGCTACGTAGTATATTGCCCAGGTATGTAGTATATTACCCAGCGACGTAGTATATTGCCCAGTGACATAGTATATTGGCCAGCTACATAGTATATTGCCCAGTGAGGTAGTAAATTGCCCAGCCACGTAGTAAATTGCCCAGCCACGCAGTATATTGTCCAGTCACGTAGTATATTGCCCAGCCATGTAGTATATTGCCCAGCCACGTAGTATATTGCCCAGTTACGTACTATATTGCCCAGCTACGTAGTATATTGCCCAGCCACGTAATATATTGCCCAGTGACATAGTATATTGCCCAGCCACGTAGAATATTGCCCAGTCACGTAGCATATTGCCCAGCCACGTAGTATATTGCCCAGTAATGTAGTATATTGCCCAGTCACGTAGTATATTGCCCAGCCACGTAGTATATTGCCCAGTAACGTAGTAATATATATACTGGCAAGCGTGAGGACCCGTGACGTGGGTTGCCAGCTTAAGTATTGTGGCCATAATATTAACTAATGCCTTACATATTTTGATATGTTCTTTTGCACTTTTTTTACTTTTACTTTTTGAGGTGCAGTTGGGCTCTGATGGCTTTGTAAGTTGTGGCCTCTGTTCACACGGGACGCATTACAGTTAGCGCTGGTCAGCCCGCCACATGGCGTTACTAATAGGCTAGGATCCAGTTGCTGTGCTTACTCTGTGTGAACACTGCTGCAGATTATTTATTTGCACTGGTGTGCCAAGCAGCCATTCCCTTGATTGTAGGCTAGCTGTCTTATTTGGTATTATCACACCTGTGTAGTCGCCATCTTTACTTGGGCCCACTGCACCATGAGAGTGCATTTGATTTGAGGCCTAGACAGGTAAGCACCTTTGCCTGTTTTTATGTGGTGTTTTTTCTAGAATAGTGGAGGGTTTTTTCCTCCTTTTTTTCCTCCTGTTGTAATATATATAAATGTATATATATATACACTAGATGGTGGCCCGATTCTAACGCAGCAGGTATTTTAGAATATGCATGTCCACGTAGTATATAGCACAGCCACGTAGTATATTGCCCAGCCATGTAGTATATTGCCCAGTCACGTAGTATATTGCCCAGCAACGTAGTATATTGCCCAGTGACGTACTATATTGCCCAGCTACGTAGTATATTGCCCAGCTATGTAGTATATTGCCCAGGTATGTAGTATATTACCCAGCGACGTAGTATATTGCTCTGTGACGTAGTATATTGGCCAGCTACGTAGTATATTGCCCAGTGAGGTAGTAAATTGCCCAGCCACGTAGTAAATTGCCCAGCCACGCAGTATATTGCCCAGTCACGTAGTATATTGCCCAGCGACGTAGTATATTGCCCAGCCATGTAGTATATTGCCCAACCACGTAGTATATTGCCCAGTTACGTACTATATTGCCCAGCTACGTATTATATTGCCCAGTGACATAGTATATTGGCCAGCTACGTAGTATATTGCCCAGTGAGGGGCAATATACTACGTGGCTGGGCAATATACTACGTGGCTGTGCCATATACTATGTGGACATCTATATTCTAGAAAGCCTGATGCGTTATAATCGGGCCACCATCTAGTGTATATATATATATATATACACGTATATACTACTACGTTACTGGGCAATATACTACGTGGCTGGGCAATATACTACATACTGTTATGATCAGGTGGCCTTGGAGCAGCATGAAAAGACCTTCGCTGGAGCAGTGATAACTTTACTGACCGCAAACCCTGATCCTATCATCGCAACTAGAAGTAGCCGTGGGGTGTGCCTAACCAGACCTAGACACCTCGACACAGCCTAAGGACTAAATATCCCTAAAGATGGAAATAGGAAAACTCTCTTGCCTCAGAGTAGATCCCCAAAGGATAGGTAGCCCCCACAAATAATGACTGTGAGTAGGAGAGGAAAAGACACACGCAGACAGAAAACAGGGATAAGCAAAGGAGGCCACTTCTACCTAGATAGGAAAGGAAAGTACAGGATACTATGTGGTCAGCATAAAACACTACAAAATATCCACAGCAGAAAAATACAAAAACTCCCCCACCTAACTAAAGATGTGGAGAGTATATCTGCGACTCCAGCGAGTCCAACTAGACTGAGAAAAACATCAGGCACAGTCTAGCAGGAACAAAATAGAAACAAGATAAGCACAGAAAATAAACACACAGCAGTGTGTCTAAAAAATGAAGCAAACACTTATCTTAGCTGAATTGGCAGCAAGCAGGAGAGGCCAGGCAGAGGACCAACACTTCCAAAGGAACATTGACTACTGGCAAGGACTAATGAGTCCTGCACAGCTAAATACCCCAGTCAGAATTGCAATTAGCAGAAACACCTGTCCAAGACTGCTGCTCAGGAATAACTGCATTACCATCAACAACCACCGGAGGGAGCCCAAGAGCAGAATTCACAACAGTACCCCCCCTTGAGGAGGGGTCACCGAACCCTCACCAGAGCCCCCAGGCCGGTCAGGACGAGCAAGATGAAAGGCACAAACCAAATCAGCGGCATGGACATCAGAGGCCCAAACCCAAGAATTATCCTCCTGGCTATCACCCTTCCATTTGACAAGGTACTGAAGCTTCTGCCTCGAAAAACGAGAATCCAAAATCTACTCAACCACATATTCCAACTCCCCATCGACCAACACAGGGGCCGGAGGATCAACAGAGGGAACAACGGGCTCCACATATTTCCGCAACAAAGATCTATGGAAGACATTATGGATAGCAAAAGAGGCCGGAAGCGCCAGACGAAAAGACACCGGATTAATAATCTCAGAAATCCTATAAGGACCAATAAACCGAGGCTTAAACTTAGGAGAAGAAACCTTCATAGGAACATGACGGGAAGATAACCAAACCAGATCCTCAACCCGAAGCCGGGAACCAACACAGCTACGTTGGTTAGCAAAACGTTGAGCCTCCTCCTGAGCCAACACCAAATTGTCAACCACCTGAGCCCAAATCTGCTGCAACCTGTCAACCACAGAAACCACACCAGGAAAGTCAGAAGACTCAACCTGTCCAGAAGAAAAATGAGGATGAAAACCAAAATTACAAAAAAAAGGCGAGACCAAAGTAGCCGAACTAGCCCGATTATTAAGGGCAAACTCGGCCAATGGCAAAAAAGCAACACAATCATCCTGATCAGCAGACACAAAGCATCTCAAATAAGTCTCCAAAGTCTGATAAGTACGCTCGGTCTGGCCATTTGTCTGAGGATGAAATGCAGAAGAAAAAGACAAATCAATGCCCAGCCTAGCACAAAAGGCCTGCCAAAACCTAGAAACAAACTGGAAACCTCTGTCGGACACAATATTCTCAGGAATACCATGCAAACGGACCACATGCTGAAAAAACAATGGAACCAAATCAGAAGAAGAAGGCAATTTAGGCAAAGGCACCAAATGAACCATCTTAGAGAACCGGTCACAAACAACTCAGATAACAGACATCCTCTGGGAAACAGGAAGATCGGAAATAAAATCCATAGAAATATGCGTCCAGGGCCTCTCAGGGACCGGCAATGGCAAAAGCAACCTACTAGCATGGGAGCAACAAGGCTTGGCCCGCGCACAAGTCCCACAGGACTGTACAAAAGACCGCACATCATGCGATAAAGAAGGCCACCAAAATGACCTACCAACCAAGTCTCTGGTACTAAAAATGCCAGGATGACCAGTCAACACAGAACAGTGAACCTCAGAAATCACTCTACTAGTCCATCTGTCAGGAACAAACAGCTTCCCCACAGGACAACGATCAGGTTTGTCAGCCTGAAATTTCTGAAGAACCCGTCGTAAATCAGGAGAAACGGCAGAAAGGACCACCCCTTCCTTCAAAATACCGACTGGTTCCAAGACCTCAGGAGAATCAGGCAAAAAACTCCTCAAATCAAAACGAGAAAAAAACAAGGACCATCGAGCCTGTCTAGGATTCAACCGTTTGGCAGACTCGAGGTAAATGAGATTCTTATGATCGGTCAAGGCCACAATACGGTGCTTAGCTCTCTCAAGCCAATGTTGCCACTCCTCAAACGCCCACTTCATAGCCAACAACTCCCGATTGCCGACATCATAATTGCGTTCAGCAGGCGAAAACTTACGGGAAAAGAAGGCACACGGTTTCATTAAGGAACCAACAGGATCCCTCTGAGACAAAACAGCCCCTGCCCCAATCTCAGAAGCATCAACTTCAACCTGAAATGGAAGAGAAACATCCGGTTGACGCAACACAGGAGCAGAAGTAAAACGATGCTTAAGTTCCTGAAAGGCAGAGACAGCCGCAGGGGACCAATTCGCCACATCAGCGCCCTTCTTCGTCAAATCAGTCAAGGGTTTAACCACGCTGGAAAAATTAGCAATGAAACGGCGATAAAAATTAGCAAAACCCAAAAATTTCTGAAGGCTCTTCACGGATCTGGGCTGAATCCAATCATGAATGGCCTGAAACTTAACCGGATCCATCTCTATAGACGAGGGAGAAAAAATAAAGCCGAAAAAGGAAACCTTCTGCACCCCAAAAAGACACTTAGACCCTTTCACAAACAAGGCATTGTCACGAAGGATCTGAAATACCATCCTGACCTGCTGCACATGAGACTCCCAATCATCGGAAAAAATCAAAATATCGTCCAAATATACAATCAGGAATCTATCAAGATAATCCCGGAAGATATCATGCATGAAAGACTGAAAAACAGATGGAGCATTAGAGAGTCCGAATGGCACCCCACAGGTATTCAAAATGGACCTCAGGCGTGTTAAACGCAGTTTTCCATTCATCACTCTGCTTAATACGAACAAGATTATAAGCCCCCTGAAGGTCAATCTTAGTAAACCAACTAGCTCCTTTCATCCTAGCAAACAAATCGGAAAGCAAAGGTAAAGGATATTGAAACTTGACCGTGATCTTATTCAAGAGGCGATAATCAATACAGGGTCTTAAGGAACCATCTTTTTTAGCAACAAAAAAGAACCCCGCTCCCAACGGTGAAGAAGATGGCCGAATATGCCCTTTCTCCAAAGACTCCTTAATATAGCTCCGCATGGCGGTATGTTCAGGTACAGACAGATTGAAAAGTCGGCCCTTAGGAAACTTACAGCCTGGAATCAAGTCAATAGCACAATCGCAGTCCCTGTGTGGTGGAAGGAAACTGGACTTGGGCTCATCGAATACATCCTGAAAATCAGACAAAAACTCTGGAATTTCAAAAGAGGGAGAAGAGGCGATAGACATCAGAGGAACATCATTATGAACCCCCTGAGAACCCCAACTAGTCACAGACATGGACTTCCAATCCAAAACAGGATTATGTACTTGCAACCATGGAAAACCCAGCACGATAGCATCATGCAAATTATGCAACACCAGAAATCGACAATCTTCCTGATGGGCTGGCGTCATGCGCATGGTCACCTGTGTCCAGAACTTATTTTTAGCCAAGGGTGTAGCATCAATGCCCCTTAAAGGAATAGGGTTCTGCAAAGGCTGCAAGGGAAAACCACAACGCCTGGCAAACTCAAAGTCCATTAAGTTCAAGGCGGCGCCTGAATCCACAAACACCATGACAGAAAATGATGACAATGAACAGATCAAGGACACAGATAACAGAAATTTAGGTAGTACAGTACTGATGGTAAATGAACTGGCGATCCTCTTGGTCCGCTTAGGGCAGACAGAAATGACATGGGAAGCGTCGCCACAATAATAACACAACTAGGGTTGAGCGAAATGGGTCGTTCATTTTCATAAGTCGCCGACTTTTGGCAAAGTCGGGTTTCATGAAACCCGACCCAATCCCTGTGTGGGGTCAGCCATGCGGTAAGCGACTTTCGCGCCAAAGTCGCGTTTCAATGACGCGAAAAGCGCCATTTCTCAGCCAATGAAGGTGGACGCAGAGAGTGGGCAGCGTGATGACATAGGTCCTGGTCCCCACCATCTTAGAGAAGGGCATTTCAGTGATTGGCTTGCTGTCTGCGGCGTCACAGGGGCTATAAAGGGGCGTTCCCGCCGATCGCCATCTTACTGCTGCTGATCTGAGCATAGGGAGAGGTTGCTGCCGCTTTGTCAGAAGCAGGGATAGCGTTAGGCAGGGTCCATTAACCCCAAAACCGCTTGTGCTGTAGCGATTTCCACTGTCCAACACCACCTTTTGTTTGCAGGGACAGTGGAGGCTACATTTTTTTTTCCCTCAGCGCTGTAGCTCATTGGGCTGCCCTAGAAGGCTCCCTGATAGCTGCATTGCTGTGTGTACGCCTCTGTGCAAACCAACTGCTTTTTTCAAAGCACAAATCCTGTTGTTCCTTCCTTTCTGCACAGCTATCTTGTTTGTTTGTCCACACTTTTGATTTAATTTGTGCAGCAGTCCACTCCTTGTTATTGCTGCCTGCCATACCTTGCTGAAATTACTGCAGGGAGATAGTAATTGTAGGACAGTCCCTTTTTTTTGTTTTTTTTTTAAATTCTCCCTGAAAAAAAATTAATAGTGGGAGATTAATATTGGCATTTGTGCTTGAGTGCCAGTCGTGTGTGCCATCTCTCTCAAATTGTGGGGCACAGAAAGCCTAGTGTCTAAAACTGTTTTTTTTTTTTTTTAAATTCTCCCTGAAAAAAAAAAAATAGTGGGAGATTAATATTGGCATTTCTGCTTGAGTGCCAGTCGTGTGTGCCATCTCTCTCAAATTGTGGGGCACAGAAAGCCTAGTGTCTATAATACTGGTTTTTTTTTTAAATTCTCCCTAAAAAAAAAAATAGTGGGAGATTAAGATTGGCATTTCTGCTTGAGTGCCAGTCGTATGTGCCATCTCTCTCAAATTGTGGGGCACAGAAAGCCTAGTGTCTATAATACTGTTTTTTTTTTTTTTTAAATTCTCCCTAAAAAAAAAAATAGTGGGAGATTAAGATTGACATTTCTGCTTGTTTGCCAGTCCTGTGTGTGCCATCTCTCTCAAATTTTGGGGCACAGAAAGCCTAGTGTGCAATACTGGGCCTGATTTCTTGATAATTCTCCCAGAAACCAAAAAATAGTGGGAGACTAATATTGGCATTTCTGCTTGAGTGCCAGTCCTGTGTGTGCCATCTCTCTCAAATTTTGGGGCACAGAAAGCCTAGTGTCTATAATACTGTTTTTTTGGGGGGGTTTTAATTCTCCCTTAAAAAAAAAGTGGGAGATTAATATTGGCATTTGTGCTTGAGTGCCAGTCGTGTGTGCCATCTCTCTCAAATTGTGGGGCACAGAAAGCCTAGTGTCTATAATACTGTTTTTTTTTTTTTTTTTAAATTCTCCCAAAAAAAAAAATAGTGGGAGATTAAGATTGGCATTTCTGCTTGAGTGCCAGTCCTGTGTGTGCCATCTCTCTCAAATTTTGGGGCACAGAAAGCCTAGTGTGTAATACTGGGCCTGATTTCTTGATAATTCTCCCAGAAACCAAAAAATAGTGGGAGATTAATATTGGCATTTCTGCTTGAGTGCCAGTCCTGTGTGTGCCATCTCAAATTTTTGGGTACAGAAAGCCTCGTGTGTAATACTGGGCCTGATTTCTTGATAATTCTCCTAGAAACCAAAAAATAGTGGGAGATTAATATTGGCATTTCTGCTTGTGTGCCAGTCCTGTGTGTGCCATCTCTCTCAAATTTTGGGGCACAGAAAGCCAAGTGTGTAATACTGGGCCTGATTTCTTGATAATTCTCCCAGAAACCAAAAAATAGTGGGAGATTAATATTGGCATTTCTGCTTGAGTGCCAGTCCTGTGTGTGCCATCTCTCTCAAATTTTGGGGCACAGAAAGCCTAGTGTCTATAATACTGTTTTTTTTTTGGGGGGGGTTTAATTCTCCCTTAAAAAAAAAGTGGGAGATTAATATTGGCATTTGTGCTTGAGTGCCAGTCGTGTGTGCCATCTCTCTCAAATTGTGCTGCACAGAAAGCCTAGTTTCTATAATACTGTTGTATTTTTGGGGGGTTTTTAATTCTCCCTTAAAAAAAAAAAGTGGGAGATTAATATTGGCATTTGTGCTTGAGTGCCAGTCGTGTGTGCCATCTCTCTCAAATTGTGGGGCACAGAAAGCCTAGTGTCTATAATACTGTTTGTTTTTGTTTTTTTAAATTCTCCCCAAAAAAAAATAGTGGGAGATTAAGATTGGCATTTCTGCTTGAGTGCCAGTCCTGTGTGTGTCATCTCTCTCAAATTTTGGGGCACAGAAAGCCTAGTGTGTAATACTGGGCCTGATTTCTTGATAATTCTCCCAGAAACCAAAAATAGTGGGAGATTAATATTGGCATTTCTGCTTGAGTGCCAGTCCTGTGTGTGCCATCTCTCTCAAATTTTGGGGCACAGAAAGCCTAGTGTGTAATACTGGGCCTGATTTCTTGATAATTCTCCCAGAAACCAAAAATAGTGGGAGATTAATATTGGCATTTCTGCTTGAGTGCCAGTCCTGTGTGTGCCATCTCTCTCAAATTTTGGGGCACAGAAAGCCTAGTGTGTAATACTGGGCCTGATTTCTTGATAATTCTCCCAGAAACCAAAAAATTAGTGGGAGATTAATATTGGCATTTGTGCTTGAGTGCCAGTCGTGTGTGCCTTCTCTCTCAAATTGTGGGGCACAGAAAGCCTAGTGTCTATAATACTGTTTTATTTTATTTATTTTTTTTTTAATTCTCCCTTAAAAAAAAAATTAGTGGGAGATTAATATTGCCATTTGTGCTTGAGTGACAGTCCTGCGTGTGTGGCATCTCTCTCATTTTGTGCCACAGAAAACATAGTGTGTAACATTGTGCCTGATTTTCCTTGCAGTCTCACCCACCTATAAAGGGATATCTAAATCCAACAGAAGTTTTAGTTCACCTTGTAAGTTGTTTTACAGTAACAAATACCATTACTTTGGTTACGTTTTGCAAACAATGAGAAAGTCTGGTGGAAGAGGTCGTGGCCGTGGGCGGTCATTGCCAGCTGGTAATGATGGTAGTGGTGGTGGAGCATCAGGTGGTCGTGGGAAAAGCAATATAGCACCTAAGTCTCGAGTTGTGGAGCCAGGTTCGTCTTCTGGCTACACAAGGCCTCGAACGCTCCCTTTTCTGGGAGTAGGAAAACCGCTTTTAAAGCCGGAGCAGCAAGAGCAAGTTTTGGCTTTCCTTGCTGACTCAGCCTCTAGCTCTTTGGCCTCCTCTTCTGAAACTGGTAAATGTAAAAGCAGCGCGTCGTTAGTGGATGTTCACGGTCAGGGACAAGTCGCTTCCTTGTCCTTTTCAGCAAAAACAACAACAGAGAAGGATGTGTCACGCGACACAACGGGTTACTCCATGGAGCTCTTTACACATACCGTTCCTGGGTTAGAAAGTGAAACAGTTAACATTTAACAGGCCATGCCCATAATCCGACCCTGATGAGACTATGGTGCCCTGTTACGAACGCTATACCACCGGCTTACACGGTGACACAGACGAAGTTGCACACGAGATAGAAGAGGAGGTCATAGATGACCCAGTTTTTGACCCCGATTGGCAGCCATTGGGGGAACAGGGTGCAGGCGGCAGTAGTTCTGAAGCGGAGGGGCTGCAGCAGGCATCAACATCTCAACAGGTTCCATCTGCCGGGCCCGTATCTGGCCCAAAACGCGTGGCAAAGCCAAAACCAGTTGGAGGACAGCGTGGCCATCCGGTTAAAGAAGCTCAGTCTGCAATGCCTGAAAAGGTATCCGATGGTAGAAAGAGTGCAGTCTGGCATTTTTTTAAACAACATCCAAATGATCAGCGCAAAGTCATCTGTCAAAAATGTTCAACTACCTTAAGCAGAGGTCAGAATCTGAAAAGTCTAAATGCAAATTGCATGCATAGACATTTAACCACCATGCATTTGCAAGCCTGGACTAACTACCAAACGTCCCTTAAGGTTGTAGCACCCTCGGCCAATGAAGCTAGTCAGCAACGCTACATCCCTTCCGTCACTGTAAGGCCACCATTTCCCGCACCACCTGCATTATCTGTGCAGGCTTCGTTGCCAGGCCAAAGCAGTCATGGAATCACCAGTTTCGTAGTAGGAAACACTGCATGTAGGGCACTGGCAAGAATACCGTCTCCAACCGTCTCTCAGTCTGCCATGTCCACCGGCACCCCCGCTAGTTCCACGATCTCCAGCTCTCCAGTCCAGCTCACCCTACATGAGACTCTCGTTAGAAAAAGGAAGTACTCATCCTCGCATCCGCGTACACAGGGTTTGAACGCCCACATTGCTAGACTAATCTCGTTAGAGATGATGCCCTACCGGTTAGTTGAAAGCAAAGCTTTCAAAGCCCTGATGGGCTACGCTGTACCACACTACGAGCTACCCAGTCGACACTTCTTTTCGAGAAAAGCCATCCCAGCCCTCCACCAGCATGTTAAAGAGCGCATCGTCCATGCACTAAAGCAATCTGTGAGTACAAAGGTGCACCTGACAAGAGATGCATGGACCAGTAGGCATGGCCAGGGACGTTACGTGTCCATCACGGCACACTGGGTGAATGTGGTGGATGCAGGGTCCACAGGGGACAGCAATATTGGGACAGTTCTGCCTAGCCCACGGTCCAAGAAACAGTTGGCTCTAGCCGTTCGCCCCTCTCCTCCTCCTCAGCCTTCTGCAGAAGCGAGAGCTCGTCCACAGACTGCAGTCGCACAACCACTCCATCCGCAGCTGCCACTGTTGCACACCAGGTGTCCCATTATGGGGCAGCTACTGGCAAGCGACAGCAGGCTGTATTGGCAATGAAGTGTTTGGGCGACAACAGACACACTGCGGAAGTTCTGTCCAAGTTCTTGCAGAACGAAACTCAGTCATGGCTGGGCACTGAACATCTTGAGGCAGGCAAGGTAGTGAGTGATAACGGAAGGAATTTCATGGCTGCCATAGCTCTTTACCAACTGAAACACATTCCTTGCCTGGCTCACACCTTTGTTATGATGAGGTAATTCAGTACCACAATGGACATAGAAGTCAGAGCACATGCAGTGATCTGACAATAACCCAAAAACGTAGAACGAGCTCTGAGACGTGGGAACTCTGCTGACCGCAATCCCTAATCCTCTCCAACCACACTAGAGGCAGCCGTGGATTGCGCCTAACGCTCCCTATGCAACTCGGCACAGCCTAAGAAACTAGCTAGCCTGAAGATAGAATATAAGCCTACCTTGCCTCAGAGAAATACCCCAAAGGAAAAGGCAGCCCCCACATATAATGACTGTGAGTTAAGATGAAAAGACAAACGTAGAGATGAAATAGAATTAGCAAAGTGAGGCCCGACTTACTAAACAGAGCGAGGATAGGAAAGGTAACTTTGCGGTCAACACAAAACCCTACAAACAACCACGCAAAGGGGGCAAAAAGACCCTCCGTACCGAACTAACGGCACGGAGGTACACCCTCTGCGTCCCAGAGCTTCCAGCAAGCAAGAAAAAACAAATAGACAAGCTGGACAGAAAAAAACAGCAAACAAAATAGCAAAGCGGAACTTAGCTATGCAGAGCAGCAGGCCACAGGAACGATCCAGGAGGAAACAGGTCCAATACTAGAACATTGACTGGAGGCCAGGATCAAAGCAATAGGTGGAGTTAAATAGAGCAGCACCTAACGACTTCACCACATCACCTGAGGAAGGAAACTCAGAAGCCGCAGTACCACTCTCCTCCACCAACGGAAGCTCACAGAGAGAATCAGCCGAAGTACCACTTGTGACCACAGGAGGGAGCTCTGCCACAGAATTCACAACACACCTTAAACCTGGTGGTGCAGTGCTTCCTGAAAAGTTATCCAGGGTTATCCGACCTGCTCCTCAAAGTGCGCAGACTTTGCTCGCATATCCGCCGTTCGCCCGTACACTCCAGCCGTATGCAGAACCATCAGCGGTCTTTGAACCTTCCCCAGCATCGCCTAATCATCGACGTTGCAATAAGGTGGAACTCAACATTGCACATGCTTCAGAGACTGTGCGAACAGAGGCGTGCTGTTATGTATTTGTGGGAGGATACACATACACGGGCAGGCAGTAGGATGGCAGACATGGAGTTGTCAGGTGTGCAGTGGTCGAAGGTACAAGACATGTGTCAAGTCCTTCAGTGTTTTGAGGAATGCACACGGCTGGTTAGTGCAGACAACGCCATAATAAGCATGAGCATCCCCCTAATGCGTCTGCTGATGCAAAGTTTGATGCACATAAAGGAGCAGGCGTCTGCAGCAGAGGAAGAGGAAAGCCTTGATGACAGTCAGCCATTGTCTGGTCAGGGCAGTGTACAGGACGAGGTAGCGGGCGAACAGGAGGAGGAGGACGAGGAGGATGATGGGGAAGAGTATTTTTTTAATTAGGAAGCTTCTCCAGGGCCAATGGAAATTGGTGGCGTGGCAAGGCCGGGTTCTGGTTTTTTGAGGGACACAAGTGACGTAGATTTGCCTGTAACTGCCCCTCAACCCAGCACAACCGCAGATTTGACAACTGGAACTTTGGCCCACATGGCGGATTATGCCTTACGTATCCTCAAAGGGGACCCACGCATTATTAAAATGATGACCGATGACGATTACTGGTTGGCCTGCCTCCTTGATCCTCGCTATAAAGGCAAATTGCAAAATATTATGCCACATGAGAACCTGGAACAAATATTAGCAATCAAACAATCAACTCTTGTTGACCGTTTGATTCAGGCATTCCCAGCACACAGCGCCAGTGATGGTTCTCACACGAGCTGCAGGGGGCAGCAGGCCAGAGGTGTTAGAGGTGCACAAAACAGAAGTGGCGTTGGACAGAGGGGCTTTCTGACCAGGTTGTGGAGTGATTTTGCAATGACCACAGACAGGACAGGTACTGCAGCATCAATTCAAAGTGACAGGAGACAACCTTTGTCAAGTATGGTTACTAACTATTTTTCATCCCTTATCGATGTTCTCCCTCAACCGTCATTCCCATTTGATTACTGGGCATCCAAATTAGACACCTGGCCAGAATTGGCAGAATATGCATTGCAGGAGCTTGCTTGCCCAGCAGCTAGTGTGCTATCAGAAAGAGTATTCAGTGCTGCTGGTTCAATATTAACCAAAAAAAGGACTCGTCTGGCTACCCAAAATGTTGATGATCTAACCTTCATTAAAATGAACCACTCCTGGATTTCGAATTATTTTGCCTCACCTTTCCCGGCTGACACCTAGCTTTCCTATTAAAAGGTCTTGCTTGTGGACTGGTCTGACTGAGTTTTCTAATCTGGTAATTTGCAGCAGCTGTTTGTCCAGCATACGACATGTTTACACCTCCTTAAATGGGCAAACTCCCCCCACGGGGCCGTGGTCTCGCCACTTGGCGCAAGCACCCGTGAGAGTGCCGTTTGTCTGAAGAGGTGGGTGTGCACGCTTTTGGTCGACGGCACTGCCACTGGGTCCCTCATAGTACAATAAAGTGTCTCTGGTGATGGTGGCGCGCAACCAACGTCAGACACACCGTTGTAACATGAGGGGCCCTGGGCCCGTACCGCCGGCCACAAGACAGTTCCCCCCAGCTCAAACAGTGCGCTACGATTTGCAAAATTATCTCTCACAGCTCCACCAATGTTTAGTCTATGCGCTGACATCCTTCAATGCCTGGCATTGGCAATACCAATGTGTTGACATGTATGATGCAACCTAAAATAGTCAGGGGCAGTATCCTATATTTACACCAGTAAATACTTAGCGCCAAATTACTAGGTCTGAAACTCAGCAGAGGAACCCACCCTGTACCTAAGTATGCTACCCTTTTGTTTTTGAGTTTTGTTGTATTGCGAGACATTAACATCTATTTATTTTTTGGGAGTACTAACTGTCAGACACTCCTTACAATTGGCCTCCACTGACAACACCAATGCTGCCTGTGTACACCTGCAAGATAATTCTAAGTGCATAGAGCCTTCTTTTGTTATGTTAGGCCTACTAAGTCTGTCTGCGGTCCATAATTGAAATTGTCCTCCACTGACCACACCACTGCTGCCTGTGTACCCCTGGAACCTATTTTAAAGTGCCTACAGCCTACTTTTCTTATGTTAGGCCTACTAAGTCTGTCTGCGGTCCTCCTTCCAATAGTCCTCCACTGACCAGACCAATGCTGGCTGTGTACCCCTGGAACCTATTTTAAATTGCATAGAGCATCCTTTTTTTAATTGTAGGAGTACTAAGTCTGTCTGCGGTCCATAATTGAAATTGTCCTCCACTGACCACACCACTGCTGCCCGTCTACCCCTGGAACCTATTTTAAAGTGCCTACAGCCTACTTTTCTTATGTTAGGCCTACTAAGTCTGTCTGCGGTCCCTCCTTCCAATAGTCCTCCACTGACCAGACCAATGCTGGCTGTGTACTCCTGGAACCTATTTTAAATTGCATAGAGCATCCTTTTTTTAATTGTAGGCGTACTAAGTCTGTTTGCGGTCCATAATTGAAATTGTCCTCCACTGACCACACCACTGCTGCCCGTGTACCCCTGGAACCTATTTTAAAGTGCCTACAGCCTACTTTTGTTATGTTAGGCCTACTAAGTCTGTCTGCGGTCCCTCCTTCCAATAGTCCTCCACTGACCAGACCAATGCTGGCTGTGTACCCCTGGAACCTAGTTGAAAGTGCATAGAGCCTACTTTTTTTCTTTATTTTATATTTATAAAGCCCAGATGGACTACGCTGTACCACGGTACGAGCTACGCAGTCGTCACTTCTTTTGCGAGAAAAGCCATCCCAGCCCTCCACCAGCATGTAAAAGTCCGCATTGTCCATGCACTCAGGCAATCTAAGAGTAGAAAGGTGCACCTGACAACAGACGCATGGACCAGTGGGCATGTCCACAGAAGGTTACGTGTCCATTACGGCGCACTGGGTTAATGTGGTGGATGCATGGTCCACAGGGGACAGCCTACTAAGTCTGTCTGCAGTCCCTAATTCAAATTGTCCTCCGCTGACCACACCAATGCTGCCTGTGTACCCCTGTAACTTTTTTAAACTGCATTGAGCCCAATTTTTTGTTTAAGGCCTACTACCTGTGTCTGTCTGCGCCACTCAATACAGCTGTCCAACTCTGAAAAAAGCTGAGCGTCAATTGTCTGGCTTTCAGCCTATAGGAATTTGAAAACTGCATTGGGGCTACTATTTCGGTAGGGCCTACTAACGGTGTCTGCCGCTCCAAGGTGTTCTCCTGGTTGCCTTTCCTGAGCTTCGATCTTCAGGCTCTTGTTAAATAGTTTTTTAATCAAACTGTAGTGGGGCTAGTACTAGGGTTGGGGCCTACTACCAGAGTCTGCCGCTCCAGGGTGTTCTCCTGGTTGCCTTTCCTGAGCTTCGATCTTCAGGCTCTTGTTAAATAGTTTTTTAATCAAACTGCAGTGGGGCTAGTACTAGGGTTGGGGCCTACTACCAGTGTCTGCCGCTCCAAGGTGTTCTCCTGGTTGCCTTTCCTGAGCTTCGATCTTCAGGCTCTTGTTAAATAGTTTTTTAATCAAACTGCAGTGGGGCTAGTACTAGGGTTGGGGCCTACTACCAGTGTCTGCCGCTCCAAGGTGTTCTCCTGGTTGCCTTTCCGGAGCTTCGATCTTCAGGCTCTTGTTAAATAGTTTTTTAATCAAACTGCAGTGGGGCTAGAACTAGGGTTGGGGCCTACTACCAGTGTCTGCCGCTCCAAGGTGTTCTCCTGGTTGCCTTTCCTGAGCTTCGATCCTCAGGCTCTTGTTAAATAGATTTTTAATCAAACTGCAGTGGGGCTAGTACTAGGGTTGGGGCCTACTACCAGTGTCTGCCGCTCCAAGGTGTTCTCCTGGTTGCCTTTCCTGAGCTTCGATCTTCAGGCTCTTGTTAAATAGTTTTTTAATCAAACTGCAGTGGGGCTAGTACTAGGGTTGGGGCCTACTACCAGTGTCTGCCGCTCCAAGGTGTTCTCCTGGTTGCCTTTCCTGAGCTTCGATCTTCAGGCTCTTGTTAAATAGTTTTTTAATCAAACTGCAGTGGGCTAGTACTAGGGTTGGTGCCTACTACCAGTGTCTGCCGCTCCAAGGTGTTCTCCTCTTTGCCTTTCCTGAGCTTCGATCTTCAGGTTCTTGTTAAATAGTTTTTTAATCAAACTGCAGTGGGGCAATACTAGGGTTGGGGCCTACTACCAGTGTCTGCCGCTCCAAGGTGTTCTCCTGGTTGCCTTTTCTGAGCTTCGATCTTCAGGCTCTTGTTAAATAGTTTTTTAATCAAACTGCAGTGGGGCTAGTACTAGGGTTGGGGCCTACTACCAGTGTCTGCCGCTCCAAGGTGTTCTCCTGGTTGCCTTTCCTGAGCTTCGATCTTCAGGCTCTTGTTAAATAGTTTTTTAATCAAACTGCAGTGGGGCTAGTACTAGGGTTGGGGCCTACTACCAGTGTCTGCCGCTCCAAGGTGTTCTCCTGGTTGCCTTTCCTGAGCTTCGATCTTCAGGCTCTTGTTAAATAGTTTTTTAATCAAACTGCAGTGGGGCTAGTACTAGGGTTGGGGCCTACTACCAGTGTCTGCCGCTCCAAGGTGTTCTCCTGGTTGCCTTTCCTGAGCTTCGATCTTCAGGCTCTTGTTAAATAGTTTTTTAATCAAACTGCAGTGGGGCTAGTACTAGGGTTGGGGCCTACTACCAGTGTCTGCCGCTCCAAGGTGTTCTCCTGGTTGCCTTTCCTGAGCTTCGATCCTCAGGCTCTTGTTAAATAGATTTTTAATCAAACTGCAGTGGAGCTAGTACTAGGGTTGGGGCCTACTACCAGTGTCTGCCGCTCCAAGGTGTTCTCCTGGTTGCCTTTCCTGAGCTTCGATCTTCAGGCTCTTGTTAAATAGTTTTTTAATCAAACTGCAGTGGGGCTAGTACTAGGGTTGGGGCCTACTACCAGTGTCTGCCGCTCCAAGGTGTTCTCCTGGTTGCCTTTCCTGAGCTTCGATCTTCAGGCTCTTGTTAAATAGTTTTTTAATCAAACTGAAGTGGGGCTAGTACTAGGGTTGGGGCCTACTACCAGTGTCTGCCGCTCCAAGGTGTTCTCCTCTTTGCCTTTCCTGAGCTTCGATCTTCAGGTTCTTGTTAAATAGTTTTTTAATCAAACTGCAGTGGGGCAATACTAGGGTTGGGGCCTACTACCAGTGTCTGCCGCTCCAAGGTGTTCTCCTGGTTGCCTTTCCTGAGCTTTGATCTTCAGGCTCTTGTTAAATAGTTTTTTAATCAAACTGCAGTGGGGCTAGTACTAGGGTTGGGGCCTACTACCAGTGTCTGCCGCTCCAAGGTGTTCTCCTGGTTGCCTTTCCTGAGCTTCGATCTTCAGGCTCTTGTTAAATAGTTTTTTAATCAAACTGCAGTGGGGCTAGTACTAGGGTTGGGGCCTACTACCAGTGTCTGCCGCTCCAAGGTGTTCTCCTGGTTGCCTTTCCTGAGCTTCGATCTTCAGGCTCTTGTTAAATAGTTTTTTAATCAAACTGCAGTGGGGCTAGTACTAGGGTTGGGGCCTACTACCAGTGTCTGCCGCTCCAAGGTGTTCTCCTGGTTGCCTTTCCTGAGCTTCGATCTTCAGGCTCTTGTTAAATAGTTTTTTAATCAAACTGCAGTGGGGCTAGTACTAGGGTTGGGGCCTACTACCAGTGTCTGCCGCTCCAAGGTGTTCTCCTGGTTGCCTTTCCTGAGCTTCGATCTTCAGGCTCTTGTTAAATAGTTTTTTAATCAAACTGCAGTGGGGCTAGTACTAGGGTTGGGGCCTACTACCAGTGTCTGCCGCTCCAAGGTGTTCTCCTGGTTGCCTTTCCTGAGCTTCGATCCTCAGGCTCTTGTTAAATAGATTTTGAATCAAACTGCAGTGGGGCTAGTACTAGGGTTGGGGCCTACTACCAGTTTCTGCCGCTCCAAGGTGTTCTCCTGGTTGCCTTTCCTGAGCTTCGATCTTCAGGCTCTTGTTAAATAGTTTTTTAATCAAACTGCAGTGGGGCTAGTACTAGGGTTGGGGCCTACTACCAGTGTCTGCCGCTCCAAGGTGTTCTCCTGGTTGCCTTTCCTGAGCTTCGATCTTCAGGCTCTTGTTAAATAGTTTTTTAATCAAACTGCAGTGGGGCTAGTACTAGGGCTGGGACCTACTACCAGTGTCTGCCGCTCCAAGGTGTTCTCCTCTTTGCCTTTCCTGAGCTTCGATCTTTAGGTTCTTGTTAAATAGTTTTTTAATCAAACTGCAGTGGGGCTAGTACTGGGGTTGGGGCCTACTACCAGTGTCTGCCGCTCCAAGGTGTTCTCCTGGTTGCCTTTCCTGAGCTTCGATCTTCAGCCTCTTGTTAAATAGTTTTTTAATCAAACTGCAGTGGGGCTAGTACTAGGGTTGGGGCCTACTACCAGTGTCTGCCGCTCCAAGGTGTTCTCCTGGTTGCCTTTCCTGAGCTTCGATCTTCAGCCTCTTGTTAAATAGTTTTTTAATCAAACTGCAGTGGGGCTAGTACTAGGGTTGGGGCCTACTACCAGTGTCTGCCGCTCCAAGGTGTTCTCCTGGTTGCCTTTCCTGAGCTTCGATCTTCAGGCTCTTGTTAAATAGTTTTTTAATCAAACTGCAGTGGGGCTAGTACTAGGGTTGTGGCCTACTACCAGTGTCTGCTGCTCCAAGGTGTTCTCCTGGTTGCCTTTCCTGAGCTTCGATCTTCAGGCTCTTGTTAAATAGTTTTTTAATCAAACTGCAGTGGGGCTAGTACTAGGGTTGGGGCCTACTACCAGTGTCTGCCGCTCCAAGGTGTTCTCCTGGTTGCCTTTCCTGAGCTTCGATCTTCAGGCTCTTGTTAAATAGTTTTTTAATCAAACTGCAGTGGGGCTAGTACTAGGGTTGGGGCCTACTACCAGTGTCTACCGCTCCAAGGTGTTCTCCTGGTTGCCTTTCCTGAGCTTCGATCTTCAGGCTCTTGTTAAATAGTTTTTTAATCAAACTGCAGTGGGGCTAGTACTAGGGTTGGGGCCTACTACCAGTGTCTGCCGCTCCAAGGTGTTCTCCTGGTTGCCTTTCCTGAGCTTCGATCTTCAGGCTCTTGTTAAATAGTTTTTCAATCAAACTGCAGTGGGGCTACTACTAGGGTTGGGGCCTACTACCAGTGTCTGCCGCTCCAAGGTGTTCTCCTGGTTGCCTTTCCTGAGCTTCGATCTTCATGCTCTTGTTAAATAGTTTTTTAATCAAACTGCAGTGGGGCTAGTACTAGGGTTGGGGCCTACTACCAGTGTCTACCGCTCCAAGGTGTTCTCCTGGTTGCCTTTCCTGAGCTTCGATCTTCAGGCTCTTGTTAAATAGTTTTTTAATCAAACTGCAGTGGGGCTAGTACTAGGGTTGGGGCCTACTACCAGTGTCTGCCGCTCCAAGGTGTTCTCCTGGTTGCCTTTCCTGAGCTTCGATCTTCAGGCTCTTGTTAAATAGTTTTTCAATCAAACTGCAGTGGGGCTAGTACTAGGGTTGGGGCCTACTACCAGTGTCTGCCGCTCCAAGGTGTTCTCCTGGTTGCCTTTCCTGAGCTTCGATCTTCATGCTCTTGTTAAATAGTTTTTTAATCAAACTGCAGTGGGGCTAGTACTAGGGTTGGGGCCTACTACCAGTGTCTGCCTCTCCAAGGTGTTCTCCTGGTTGCCTTTCCTGAGCTTCGATCCTCAGGCTCTTGTTAAATAGTTTTTTAATCAAACTGCAGTGGGGCTAGTAATAGGGTTGGGGCCTACTACCAGTGTCTGCCTCTCCAAGGTGTTCTCCTGGTTGCCTTTCCTGAGCTTCGATCTTCAGGCTCTTGTTAAATAGTTTTTTAATCAAACTGCAGTGGTGCTAGTACTAGGGTTGGGGCCTACTACCAGTGTCTGCCGCTCCAAGGTGTTCTCCTGGTTGCCTTTCCTGAGCTTCGATCTTCAGGCTCTTGTTAAATAGTTTTTTAATCAAACTGCAGTGGGGCTAGTACTAGGGTTGGGGCCTACTACCAGTGTCTGCCGATCCAAGGTGTTCTCCTGGTTGCCTTTCCTGAGCTTCGATCCTCAGGCTCTTGTTAAATAGTTTTTTAATCAAACTGCAGTGGGGCTAGTACTAGGGTTGGGGCCTACTACCAGTGTCTGCCGCTCCAAGGTGTTTTCCTGGTTGCGTTTCCTGAGCTTCGATCTTCAGGCTCTTGTTAAATAGTTTTTTAATCAAACAGCAGTGGGGCTAGTACTAGGGTTGGGGCCTACTACCAATGTCTGCCGCTCCAAGGTGTTCTCCTGGTTGCCTTTCCTGAGCTTCGATCTTCAGGCACTTGTTAAATAGTTTTTTAATCAAACTGCAGTGGGGCTAGTACTAGGGTTGGGGCCTACTACCAGTGTCTGCCTCTCCAAGGTGTTCTCCTGGTTGCCTTTCC
Organism: Ranitomeya imitator; assembly: GCF_032444005.1. Lineage (NCBI taxonomy): Eukaryota > Metazoa > Chordata > Amphibia > Anura > Dendrobatidae > Ranitomeya > Ranitomeya imitator. The sequence goes on along the minus strand of NC_091284.1, from coordinate 377,069,761 downwards.
TGAGCTTCGATCTTCAGGCTCTTGTTAAATAGTTTTTTAATCAAACTGCAGTGGTGCTAGTACTAGGGTTGGGGCCTACTACCAGTGTCTGCCGCTCCAAGGTGTTCTCCTGGTTGCCTTTCCTGAGCTTCGATCTTCAGGCTCTTGTTAAATAGTTTTTAATCAAACTGCAGTGGGGCTAGTACTAGGGTTGGGGCCTACTACCAGTGTCTGCCGATCCAAGGTGTTCTCCTGGTTGCCTTTCCTGAGCTTCGATCCTCAGGCTCTTGTTAAATAGTTTTTTAATCAAACTGCAGTGGGGCTAGTACTAGGGTTGGGGCCTACTACCAGTGTCTGCCGCTCCAAGGTGTTCTCCTGGTTGCCATCCTGAGCTTCGATCTTCAGGCTCTTGTAAAATAGTTTTTTAATCAAACTGCAGTGGGGCTAGTACTAGGGTTGGGGCCTACTACCAGTGTCTGCCGCTCCAAGGTGTTCTCCTGGTTGCCTTTCCTGAGCTTCGATCTTCAGGCTCTTGTTAAATAGTTTTTTAATCAAACTGCAGTGGGGCTAGTACTAGGGTTGGGGCCTACTACCAGTGTCTGCCGCTCCAAGGTGTTCTCCTGGTTGCCTTTCCTGAGCTTCGATCTTCAGGCTCTTGTTAAATAGTTTTTTAATCAAACTGCAGTGGGGCTAGTACTAGTGTTGGGGCCTACTACCAGTGTCTGCCGCTCCAAGGTGTTTTCCTGGTTGCCTTTCCTGAGCTTCGATCATCAGGCTCTTGTTAAATAGTTTTTTAATCAAACTGCAGTGGGGCTAGTACTAGGGTTGGGGCCTACTACCAGTGTCTGCCGCTCCAAGGTGTTCTCCTGGTTGCCTTTCCTGAGCTTCGATCTTCAGTCTCTTGTTAAATAGTTTTTTAATCAAACTGCAGTGGGGCTAGTATTAGGGTTGGGGCCTACTACCAGTGTCTGCCGCTCCAAGGTGTTTTCCTGGTTGCGTTTCCTGAGCTTCGATCTTCAGGCTCTTGTTAAATAGTTTTTTAATCAAACAGCAGTGGGGCTAGTACTAGGGTTGGGGCCTACTACCAATGTCTGCCGCTCCAAGGTGTTCTCCTGGTTGCCTTTCCTGAGCTTCGATCTTCAGGCACTTGTTAAATAGTTTTTTAATCAAACTGCAGTGGGGCTAGTACTAGGGTTGGGGCCTACTACCAGTGTCTGCCGCTCCAAGGTGTTCTCCTGGTTGCCTTTCCTGAGCTTCGATCTTCAGGCTCTTGTTAAATAGTTTTTTAATCAAACTGCAGTGGTGCTAGTACTAGGGTTGGGGCCTACTACCAGTGTCTGCCGCTCCAAGGTGTTCTCCTGGTTGCCTTTCCTGAGCTTCGATCTTCAGGCTCTTGTGTTAAATAGTTTTTTAATCAAACTGCAGTGGGGCTAGTACTAGGGTTGGGGCCTACTACCAGTGTCTGCCGCTCCAAGGTGTTCTCCTGGTTGCCTTTCCTGAGCTTCGATCTTCAGGCTCTTGTTAAATAGTTTTTTAATCAAATTGCAGTGGGGCTAGTACTAGGGCTGGGGCCTACTACCAGTGTCTGCCGCTCCAAGGTGTTCTCCTCTTTGCCTTTCCTGAGCTTCGATCTTCAGGTTCTTGTTAAATAGTTTTTTAATCAAACTGCAGTGGGGCTAGTACTGGGGTTGGGGCCTACTACCAGTGTCTGCCGCTCCAAGCTGTTCTCCTGGTTGCCTTTCCTGAGCTTCGATCTTCAGGCTCTTGTTAAATAGTTTTTTAATCAAACTGCAGTGGGGCTAGTACTAGGGTTGGGGCCTACTACCAGTGTCTGCCGCTCCAAGGTGTTCTCCTGGTTGCCTTTCCTGAGCTTCGATCTTCAGGCTCTTGTTAAATAGTTTTTTAATCAAACTGCAGTGGGGCTAGTACTAGGGTTGGGGCCTACTACCAGTGTCTGCCGCTCCAAGGTGTTCTCCTGGTTGCCTTTCCTGAGCTTCGATCCTCAGGCTCTTGTTAAATAGTTTTTTAATCAAACTGCAGTGGGGCTAGTACTAGGGTTGTGGCCTACTACCAGTGTCTGCTGCTCCAAGGTGTTCTCCTGGTTGCCTTTCCTGAGCTTCGATCTTCAGGCTCTTGTTATATAGTTTTTTAATCAAACTGCAGTGGGGCTAGTAGTAGGGTTGGGGCCTACTACCAGTGTCTGCCGCTCCAAGGTGTTCTCCTGGTTGCCTTTCCTGAGCTTCGATCTTCAGGCTCTTGTTAAATAGTTTTTTAATCAAACTGCAGTGGGGCTAGTACTAGGGTTGGGGCCTACTACCAGTGTCTGCCGCTCCAAGGTGTTCTCCTGGTTGCCTTTCCTGAGCTTCGATCTTCAGGCTCTTGTTAAATAGTTTTTTAATCAAACTGCAGTGGGGCTAGTACTAGGGTTGGGGCCTACTACCAGTGTCTGCCGCTCCAAGGTGTTCTCCTGGTTGCCTTTCCTGAGCTTCGATCTTCAGGCTCTTGTTAAATAGTTTTTTAATCAAACTGCAGTGGGGCTAGTACTAGGGTTGGGGCCTACTACCAGTGTCTGCCGCTCCAAGGTGTTCTCCTGGTTGCCATCCTGAGCTTCGATCTTCAGGCTCTTGTTAAATAGTTTTTTAATCAAACTGCAGTGGGGCTAGTACTAGGGTTGGGGCCTACTACCAGTGTCTGCCGCTCCAAGGTGTTCTCCTGGTTGCCTTTCCTGAGCTTCGATCTTCAGGCTCTTGTTAAATAGTTTTTTAATCAAACTGCAGTGGGGCTAGTACTAGGGTTGGGGCCTACTACCAGTGTCTGCCGCTCCAAGGTGTTCTCCTGGTTGCCTTTCCTGAGCTTCGATCTTCAGGCTCTTGTTAAATAGTTTTTTAATCAAACTGCAGTGGGGCTAGTACTAGTGTTGGGGCCTACTACCAGTGTCTGCCGCTCCAAGGTGTTTTCCTGGTTGCCTTTCCTGAGCTTCGATCATCAGGCTCTTGTTAAATAGTTTTTTAATCAAACTGCAGTGGGGCTAGTACTAGGGTTGGGGCCTACTACCAGTGTCTGCCGCTCCAAGGTGTTTTCCTGGTTGCGTTTCCTGAGCTTCGATCTTCAGGCTCTTGTTAAATAGTTTTTTAATCAAACAGCAGTGGGGCTAGTACTAGGGTTGGGGCCTACTACCAATGTCTGCCGCTCCAAGGTGTTCTCCTGGTTGCCTTTCCTGAGCTTCGATCTTCAGGCTCTTGTTAAATAGTTTTTTAATCAAACTGCAGTGGGGCTAGTACTAGGGTTGGGGCCTACTACCAGTGTCTGCCGCTCCAAGGTGTTCTCCTGGTTGCCTTTCCTGAGCTTCGATCTTCAGGCTCTTGTTAAATAGTTTTTTAATCAAACTGCAGTGGTGCTAGTACTAGGGTTGGGGCCTACTACCAGTGTCTGCCGCTCCAAGGTGTTCTCCTGGTTGCCTTTCCTGAGCTTCGATCTTCAGGCTCTTGTGTTAAATAGTTTTTTAATCAAACTGCAGTGGGGCTAGTACTAGGGTTGGGGCCTACTACCAGTGTCTGCCGCTCCAAGGTGTTCTCCTGGTTGCCTTTCCTGAGCTTCGATCTTCAGGCTCTTGTTAAATAGTTTTTTAATCAAATTGCAGTGGGGCTAGTACTAGGGCTGGGGCCTACTACCAGTGTCTGCCGCTCCAAGGTGTTCTCCTCTTTGCCTTTCCTGAGCTTCGATCTTCAGGTTCTTGTTAAATAGTTTTTTACTCAAACTGCAGTGGGGCTAGTACTGGGGTTGGGGCCTACTACCAGTGTCTGCCGCTCCAAGCTGTTCTCCTGGTTGCCTTTCCTGAGCTTCGATCTTCAGGCTCTTGTTAAATAGTTTTTTAATCAAACTGCAGTGGGGCTAGTACTAGGGTTGGGGCCTACTACCAGTGTCTGCCGCTCCAAGGTGTTCTCCTGGTTGCCTTTCCTGAGCTTCGATCTTCAGGCTCTTGTTAAATAGTTTTTTAATCAAACTGCAGTGGGGCTAGTACTAGGGTTGGGGCCTACTACCAGTGTCTGCCGCTCCAAGGTGTTCTCCTGGTTGCCTTTCCTGAGCTTCGATCCTCAGGCTCTTGTTAAATAGTTTTTTAATCAAACTGCAGTGGGGCTAGTACTAGGGTTGTGGCCTACTACCAGTGTCTGCTGCTCCAAGGTGTTCTCCTGGTTGCCTTTCCTGAGCTTCGATCTTCAGGCTCTTGTTATATAGTTTTTTAATCAAACTGCAGTGGGGCTAGTAGTAGGGTTGGGGCCTACTACCAGTGTCTGCCGCTCCAAGGTGTTCTCCTGGTTGCCTTTCCTGAGCTTCGATCTTCAGGCTCTTGTTAAATAGTTTTTTAATCAAACTGCAGTGGGGCTAGTACTAGGGTTGGGGCCTACTACCAGTGTCTGCCGCTCCAAGGTGTTCTCCTGGTTGCCTTTCCTGAGCTTCGATCTTCAGGCTCTTGTTAAATAGTTTTTCAATCAAACTGCAGTGGGGCTAGTACTAGGGTTGGGGCCTACTACCAGTGTCTGCCGCTCCAAGGTGTTCTCCTGGTTGCCTTTCCTGAGCTTCGATCTTCAGGCTCTTGTTAAATAGTTTTTTAATCAAACTGCAGTGGGGCTAGTACTAGGGTTGGGGCCTACTACCAGTGTCTGCCGCTCCAAGCTGTTCTCCTGGTTGCCTTTCCTGAGCTTCGATCTTCAGGCTCTTGTTAAATAGTTTTTTAATCAAACTGCAGTGGGGCTAGTACTAGGGTTGGGGCCTACTACCAGTGTCTGCCGCTCCAAGGTGTTCTCCTGGTTGCCTTTCCTGAGCTTCGATCTTCAGGCTCTTGTTAAATAGTTTTTTAATCAAACTGCAGTGGGGCTAGTACTAGGGTTGGGGCCTACTACCAGTGTCTGCCGCTCCAAGGTGTTCTCCTGGTTGCCTTTCCTGAGCTTCGATCTTCAGGCTCTTGTTAAATAGTTTTTTAATCAAACTGCAGTGGGGCTAGTACTAGGGTTGGGGCCTACTACCAGTGTCTGCCGCTCCAAGGTGTTCTCCTGGTTGCCTTTCCTGAGCTTCGATCTTCAGGCTCTTGTTAAATAGTTTTTCAATCAAACTGCAGTGGGGCTAGTACTAGGGTTGGGGCCTACTACCAGTGTCTGCCGCGCCAAGGTGTTCTCCTGGTTGCCTTTCCTGAGCTTCGATCTTCATGCTCTTGTTAAATAGTTTTTTAATCAAACTGCAGTGGGGCTAGTACTAGGGTTGGGGCCTACTACCAGTGTCTGCCGCTCCAAGGTGTTCTCCTGGTTGCCTTTCCTGAGCTTCGATCCTCAGGCTCTTGTTAAATAGTTTTTTAATCAAACTGCAGTGGGGCTAGTACTAGGGTTGGGGCCAATACCAGTGTCTGCCGCTCCAAGGTGTTCTCCTGGTTGCCTTTCCTGAGCTTCGATCTTCAGGCTCTTGTTAAATAGTTTTTTAATCAAACTGCAGTGGTGCTAGTACTAGGGTTGGGGCCTACTACCAGTGTCTGCCGCTCCAAGGTGTTCTCCTGGTTGCCTTTCCTGAGCTTCGATCTTCAGGCTCTTGTTAAATAGTTTTTTAATCAAACTGCAGTGGGGCTAGTACTAGGGTTGGGGCCTACTACCAGTGTCTGCCGATCCAAGGTGTTCTCCTGGTTGCCTTTCCTGAGCTTCGATCCTCAGGCTCTTGTTAAATAGTTTTTTAATCAAACTGCAGTGGGGCTAGTACTAGGGTTGGGGCCTACTACCAGTGTCTGCCGCTCCAAGGTGTTCTCCTGGTTGCCATCCTGAGCTTCGATCTTCAGGCTCTTGTAAAATAGTTTTTTAATCAAACTGCAGTGGGGCTAGTACTAGGGTTGGGGCCTACTACCAGTATCTGCCGCTCCAAGGTGTTCTCCTGGTTGCCTTTCCTGAGCTTCGATCTTCAGGCTCTTGTTAAATAGTTTTTTAATCAAACTGCAGTGGGGCTAGTACTAGGGTTGGGGCCTACTACCAGTGTCTGCCGCTCCAAGGTGTTCTCCTGGTTGCCTTTCCTGAGCTTCGATCTTCAGGCTCTTGTTAAATAGTTTTTTAATCAAACTGCAGTGGGGCTTGTACTAGTGTTGGGGCCTACTACCAGTGTCTGCCGCTCCAAGGTGTTTTCCTGGTTGCCTTTCCTGAGCTTCGATCATCAGGCTCTTGTTAAATAGTTTTTTAATCAAAATGCAGTGGGGCTAGTACTAGGATTGGGGCCTACTACCAGTGTCTGCCGCTCCAAGGTGTTTTCCTGGTTGCGTTTCCTGAGCTTCGATCCTCAGGCTCTTGTTAAATAGTTTTTTAATCAAACAGCAGTGGGGCTAGTACTAGGGTTGGGGCCTACTACCAATGTCTGCCGTTCCAAGGTGTTCTCCTGGTTGCCTTTCCTGAGCTTCGATCTTCAGGCTCTTGTTAAATAGTTTTTTAGTCAAACTGCAGTGGGGCTAGTACTAGGGTTGGGGCCTACTACCAGTGTCTGCCGCTCCAAGGTGTTCTCCTGGTTGCCTTTCCTGAGCTTCGATCTTCAGGCTCTTGTTAAATAGTTTTTTAATCAAACTGCAGTGGTGCTAGTACTAGGGTTGGGGCCTACTACCAGTGTCTGCCGCTCCAAGGTGTTCTCCTGGTTGCCTTTCCTGAGCTTCGATCTTCAGGCTCTTGTGTTAAATAGTTTTTTAATCAAACTGCAGTGGGGCTAGTACTAGGGTTGGGGCCTACTACCAGTGTCAGCCGCTCCAAGGTGTTCTCCTGGTTGCCTTTCCTGAGCTTCGATCTTCAGGCTCTTGTTAAATAGTTTTTTAATCAAACTGCAGTGGGGCTAGTACTAGGGCTGGGGCCTACTACCAGTGTCTGCCGCTCCAAGGTGTTCTCCTCTTTGCCTTTCCTGAGCTTCGATCTTCAGGTTCTTGTTAAATAGTTTTTTAATCAAACTGCAGTGGGGCTAGTACTGGGGTTGGGGCCTACTACCAGTGTCTGCCGCTCCAAGCTGTTCTCCTGGTTGCCTTTCCTGAGCTTCGATCTTCAGGCTCTTGTTAAATAGTTTTTTAATCAAACTGCAGTGGGGCTAGTACTAGGGTTGGGGCCTACTACCAGTGTCTGCCGCTCCAAGGTGTTCTCCTGTTTGCCTTTCCTGAGCTTCGATCTTCAGGCTCTTGTTAAATAGTTTTTTAATCAAACTGCAGTGGGGCTAGTACTAGGGTTGGGGCCTACTACAAGTGTCTGCCGCTCCAAGGTGTTCTCCTGGTTGCCTTTCCTGAGCTTCGATCTTCAGGCTCTTGTTAAATAGTTTTTTAATCATACTGCAGTGGGGCTAGTACTAGGGTTGTGGCCTACTACCAGTGTCTGCTGCTCCAAGGTGTTCTCCTGGTTGCCTTTCCTGAGCTTCGATCTTCAGGCTCTTGTTATATAGTTTTTTAATCAAACTGCAGTGGGGCTAGTAGTAGGGTTGGGGCCTACTACCAGTGTCTGCCGCTCCAAGGTGTTCTCCTGGTTGCCTTTCCTGAGCTTCGATCTTCATGCTCTTGTTAAATAGTTATTTAATCAAACTGCAGTGGGGCTAGTACTAGGGTTGGGGCCTACTACCAGTGTCTGCCGCTCCAAGGTGTTCTCCTGGTTGCCTTTCCTGAGCTTCGATCTTCAGGCTCTTGTTAAATAGTTTTTTAATCAAACTGCAGTGGGGCTAGTACTAGGGTTGGGGCCTACTACCAGTGTCTGCCGCTCCAAGGTGTTCTCCTGGTTGCCTTTCCTGAGCTTCGATCTTCAGGCTCTTGTTAAATAGTTTTTTAATCAAACTGCAGTGGGGCTAGTACTAGGGTTGGGGCCTACTACCAGTGTCTGCCGCTCCAAGGTGTTCTCCTGGTTGCCTTTCCTGAGCTTCGATCTTCAGGCTCTTGTTAAATAGTTTTTCAATCAAACTGCAGTGGGGCTAGTACTAGGGTTGGGGCCTACTACCAGTGTCTGCCGCTCCAAGGTGTTCTCCTGGTTGCCTTTCCTGAGCTTCGATCTTCAGGCTCTTGTTAAATAGTTTTTTAATCAAACTGCAGTGGGGCTAGTACTAGGGTTGGGGCCTACTACCAGTGTCTGCCGCTCCAAGGTGTTCTCCTGGTTGCCTTTCCTGAGCTTCGATCCTCAGGCTCTTGTTAAATAGTTTTTTAATCAAACTGCAGTGGGGCTAGTACTAGGGTTGGGGCCTACTACCAGTGTCTGCCGCTCCAAGGTGTTCTCCTGGTTGCCTTTCCTGAGCTTCGATCTTCAGGCTCTTGTTATATAGTTTTTTAATCAAACTGCAGTGGGGCTAGTACTAGGGTTGGGGCCTACTACCAGTGTCTGACGCTCCAAGGTGTTCTCCTGGTTGCCTTTCCTGAGCTTCGATCTTCAGGCTCTTGTTAAATAGTTTTTTAATCAAACTGCAGTGGGGCTAGTACTAGGGTTGGGGTCTACTACCAGTGTCTGCTGTTCCAAGGTGTTCTCCTGGTTGCCTTTCCTGAGCTTCGATCTTCAGGCTCTTGTTAAATAGTTTTTTAATCAAACTGCAGTGGGGCTAGTACTAGGGTTGGGGCCTACTACCAGTGTCTGCCGCTCCAAGGTGTTCTCCTGGTTGCCTTTCCGGAGCTTCGATCTTCAGGCTCTTGTTAAATAGTTTTTTAATCAAACTGCAGTGGTGCTAGTACTAGGGTTGGGGCCTACTACCAGTGTCTGCCGCTCCAAGGTGTTCTCCTGGTTGCCTTTCCTGAGCTTCGATCTTCAGGCTCTTGTTAAATAGTTTTTTAATCAAACTGCAGTGGGGCTAGTACTAGGGTTGGGGCCTACTACCTGTGTCTGACGCTCCAAGGTGTTCTCCTGGTAGCCTTTCCTGAGCTTCGATCTTCAGGCTCTTGTTAAATAGTTTTTTAATCAAACTGCAGTGGGGCTAGTACTAGGGTTGGGGCCTACTACAAGTGTCTGCCGCTCCAAGGTGTTTTCCTGGTTGCCTTTCCTGAGCTTCGATCTTCAGGCTCTTGTTAAATAGTTTTTTAATCAAACAGCAGTGGTGCTAGTACTAGGGTTGGGGCCTACTACCAGTGTCTGCCGCTCCAAGGTGTTCTCCTGGTTGCCTTTCCTGAGCTTCGATCTTCAGGCTCTTGTTAAATAGTTTTCTAATCAAACTGCAGTGGGGCTAGTACTAGGGTTGGGGCCTACTACCAGTGTCTGCCGCTCCAAGGTGTTCTCCTGGTTGCCTTTCCTGAGCTTCGATCTTCAGTCTCTTGTTAAATAGTTTTTTAATCAAACTGCAGTGGGGCTAGTACTAGGGTTGGGGCCTACTACCAGTGTCTGACGCTCCAAGGTGTTCTCCTGGTTGCCTTTCCTGAGCTTCGATCTTCAGGCTCTTGTTAAATAGTTTTTTAATCAAACTGCAGTGGGGCTAGTACTAGGGTTGGGGTCTACTACCAGTGTCTGCTGTTCCAAGGTGTTCTCCTGGTTGCCTTTCCTGAGCTTCGATCTTCAGGCTCTTGTTAAATAGTTTTTTAATCAAACTGCAGTGGGGCTAGTACTAGGGTTGGGGCCTACTACCAGTGTCTGCCGCTCCAAGGTGTTCTCCTGGTTGCCTTTCCGGAGCTTCGATCTTCAGGCTCTTGTTAAATAGTTTTTTAATCAAACTGCAGTGGTGCTAGTACTAGGGTTGGGGCCTACTACCAGTGTCTGCCGCTCCAAGGTGTTCTCCTGGTTGCCTTTCCTGAGCTTCGATCTTCAGGCTCTTGTTAAATAGTTTTTTAATCAAACTGCAGTGGGGCTAGTACTAGGGTTGGGGCCTACTACCTGTGTCTGACGCTCCAAGGTGTTCTCCTGGTAGCCTTTCCTGAGCTTCGATCTTCAGGCTCTTGTTAAATAGTTTTTTAATCAAACTGCAGTGGGGCTAGTACTAGGGTTGGAGCCTACTACAAGTGTCTGCCGCTCCAAGGTGTTTTCCTGGTTGCCTTTCCTGAGCTTCGATCTTCAGGCTCTTGTTAAATAGTTTTTTAATCAAACAGCAGTGGTGCTAGTACTAGGGTTGGGGCCTACTACCAGTGTCTGCCGCTCCAAGGTGTTCTCCTGGTTGCCTTTCCTGAGCTTCGATCTTCAGGCTCTTGTTAAATAGTTTTCTAATCAAACTGCAGTGGGGCTAGTACTAGGGTTGGGGCCTTCTACCAGTGTCTGCCGCTCCAAGGTGTTCTCCTGGTTGCCTTTCCTGAGCTTCGATCTTCAGTCTCTTGTTAAATAGTTTTTTAATCAAACTGCAGTGGGGCTAGTATTAGGGTTGGGGCCTACTACCAGTGTCTGCCGCTCCAAGGTGTTCTCCTGGTTGCCTTTCCTGAGCTTCGATCTTCAGGCTCTTGTTAAATAGTTTTTTAATCAAACTGCAGTGGTGCTATTACTAGGGTTGGGGCCTACTACCAGTGTCTGCCGCGCCAAGGTGTTCTCCTGGTTGCCTTTCCTGAGCTTCGATCTTCAGGCTCTTGTTAAATAGTTTTTTAATCAAACTGCAGTGGGGCTAGTACTAGGGTTGGGGCATACTACCAGTGTCTGACGATCCAAGGTGTTCTCCTGGTTGCCTTTCCTGAGCTTCGATCTTCAGGCTCTTGTTAAATAGTTTTTTAATCAAACTGCAGTGGGGCTAGTACTAGGGTTGGGGCCTACTACCAGTGTCTGCTGCTCCAAGGTGTTCTCCTGGTTGCCTTTCCTGAGCTTCGATCTTCAGGCTCTTGTTAAATAGTTTTTTAATCAAACTGCAGTGGGGCTAGTACTAGGGCTGGGGCCTACTACCAGTGTCTGTCGCTCCAAGGTGTTCTCCTGGTTGCCTTTCCTGAGCTTCGATCTTCAGGCTCTTGTTAAATAGTTTTTTAATCAAACTGCAGTGGGGCTAGTACTAGGGTTGGGGCCTACTACCAGTGTCTGCCGCTCCAAGGTGTTCTCCTTGTTGCCTTTCTTGAGCTTCGATCTTCAGGCTGTTGTTAAATAGTTTTTTAATCAAACTGCAGTGGGGCTAGCACTAGGGTTGGGGCCTACTACCAGTGTCTGCCGCTCCAAGGTGTTCTCCTGGTTGCCTTTCCTGAGCTTCGATCTTCAGTCTCTTGTTAAATAGTTTTTTAATCAAACTGCAGTGGGGCTAGTACTAGGGTTGGGGCCTACTACCAGTGTCTGCCGCTCCGAGGTGTTCTCCTGGTTGCCTTTCCTGAGCTTCGATCTTCAGGCTCTTGTTAAATAGTTTTTTAATCAAACTGCAGTGGGGCTAATACTAGGGTTGGGGCCTACTACCAGTGTCTGCAGCTCCAAGGTGTTCTCCTGGTTGCCTTTCCTGAGCTTCGATCTTCAGGCTCTTGTTAAATAGTTTTTTAATCAAACTGCAGTGGGGCTAGTACTAGGGTTGGGGCCTACTACAAGTGTCTGCCGCTCCAAGGTGTTTTCCTGGTTGCCTTTCCTGAGCTTCGATCTTCAGGCTCTTGTTAAATAGTTTTTTAATCAAACAGCAGTGGTGCTAGTACTAGGGTTGGGGCCTACTACCAGTGTCTGCCGCTCCAAGGTGTTCTCCTGGTTGCCTTTCCTGAGCTTCGATCTTCAGGCTCTTGTTAAATAGTTTTCTAATCAAACTGCAGTGGGGCTAGTACTAGGGTTGGGGCCTACTACCAGTGTCTGCCGCTCCAAGGTGTTCTCCTGGTTGCCTTTCCTGAGCTTCGATCTTCAGTCTCTTGTTAAATAGTTTTTTAATCAAACTGCAGTGGGGCTAGTATTAGGGTTGGGGCCTACTACCAGTGTCTGCCGCTCCAAGGTGTTCTCCTGGTTGCCTTTCCTGAGCTTCGATCTTCAGGCTCTTGTTAAATATTTTTTTAATCAAACTGCAGTGGTGCTATTACTAGGGTTGGGGCCTACTACCAGTGTCTGCCGCGCCAAGGTGTTCTCCTGGTTGCCTTTCCTGAGCTTCGATCTTCAGGCTCTTGTTAAATAGTTTTTTAATCAAACTGCAGTGGGGCTAGTACTAGGGTTGGGGCATACTACCAGTGTCTGACGATCCAAGGTGTTCTCCTGGTTGCCTTTCCTGAGCTTCGATCTTCAGGCTCTTGTTAAATAGTTTTTTAATCAAACTGCAGTGGGGCTAGTACTAGGGTTGGGGCCTACTACCAGTGTCTGCTGCCCCAAGGTGTTCTCCTGGTTGCCTTTCCTGAGCTTCGATCTTCAGGCTCTTGTTAAATAGTTTTTTAATCAAACTGCAGTGGGGCTAGTACTAGGGCTGGGGCCTACTACCAGTGTCTGTCGCTCCAAGGTGTTCTCCTGGTTGCCTTTCCTGAGCTTCGATCTTCAGGCTCTTGTTAAATAGTTTTTTAATCAAACTGCAGTGGGGCTAGTACTAGGGTTGGGGCCTACTACCAGTGTCTGCCGCTCCAAGGTGTTCTCCTTGTTGCCTTTCTTGAGCTTCGATCTTCAGGCTGTTGTTAAATAGTTTTTTAATCAAACTGCAGTGGGGCTAGCACTAGGGTTGGGGCCTACTACCAGTGTCTGCCGCTCCAAGGTGTTCTCCTGGTTGCCTTTCCTGAGCTTCGATCTTCAGGCTCTTGTTAAATAGTTTTTTAATCAAACTGCAGTGGGGCTAGTACTAGGGTTGGGGCCTACTACCAGTGTCTGCCGCTCCGAGGTGTTCTCCTGGTTGCCTTTCCTGAGCTTCGATCTTCAGGCTCTTGTTAAATAGTTTTTTAATCAAACTGCAGTGGGGCTAATACTAGGGTTGGGGCCTACTACCAGTGTCTGCAGCTCCAAGGTGTTCTCCTGGTTGCCTTTCCTGAGCTTCGATCTTCAGGCTCTTGTTAAATAGTTTTTTAATCAAACTGCAGTGGGGCTAGTACTAGGGTTGGGGCCTACTACCAGTGTCTGCCGCTCCAAGGTGTTCTCCTGGTTGCCTTTCCTGAGCTTCGATCTTCAGGCTCTTGTTAAATAGTGGTTTAATCAAACTGCAGTGGGGCTAGTACTAGGGTTGGGGCCTACTACCAGTGTCTGCCGCTCCAAGGTGTTCTCCTGGTTGCCTTTCCTGAGCTTCGATCTTCAGGCTCTTGTTAAATAGTTTTTTAATCAAACTGCAGTGGTGCTAGTACTAGGGTTGGGGCATACTACCAATGTCTGCCGCTCCAAGGTGTTCTCCTGGTTGCCTTTCCTGAGCTTCGATCTTCAGGCTCTTGTTAAATAGTTTTTTAATCAAACTGCAGTGGGGCTAGTACTAGGGTTGGGGCCTACTACCAGTGTCTGACGCTCCAAGGTGTTCTCCTGGTTACCTTTCCTGAGCTTCGATCTTCAGGCTCTTGTTAAATAGTTTTTTAATCAAACTGCAGTGGGGCTAGTACTAGGGTTGGGGCCTACTACCAGTGTCTTCCGCTCCAAGGTGTTCTCCTGGCTGCCTTTCCTGAGCTTCGATCTTCAGGCTCTTGTTAAATAGTTTTTTAATCAAACTGCAGTGGTGCTAGTACTAGGGTTGGGGCCTACTACCAGTGTCTGCCGCTCCAAGGTGTTCTCCTGGTTGCCTTTCCTGAGCTTCGATCTTCAGGCTCTTGTTAAATAGTTTTTTAATCAAACTGCAGTGGGGCTAGTACTAGGGTTGGGGCCTACTACCAGTGTCTGACTCTCCAAGGTGTTCTCCTGGTTGCCTTTCCTGAGCTTCGATCTTCAGGCTCTTGTTAAACAGTTTTTTAATCAAACTGCAGTGGGGCTAGTACTAGGGTTGGGGCCTACTACCAGTGTCTGCCGCTCCAAGGTGTTCTCCTGGTTGCCTTTCCTGAGCTTCGATCTTCAGGCTCTTGTTAAATTGTTTTTTAATCAAACTGCAGTTGGGCTAGTACTAGGGTTGGGGCCTACTACCAGTGTCTGCCGCTCCAAGGTGTTCTCCTGGTTGCCTTTCCTGAGCTTCGATCTTCAGGCTCTTGTTAAATAGTTTTTTAATCAAACTGCAGTGGGGCTAGTACTAGGGTTGGGGCCTACTACCAGTGTCTGCCGCTCCAAGGTGTTCTCCTGGTTGCCTTACCTGAGCTTCAATCTTCAGGCTCTTGTGAAATAGTTTTTTAATCAAACTTCAGTGGGGCTAGTACTAGGGTTGGGGCCTACTACCAGTGTCTGCCGCTCCAAAGTGTTCTCCTCGTTGCCTTTCTTGAGCTTTGATCTTCAGGCTCTTGTTAAATAGTTTTTTAATCAAACTGCAGTGGGGCTAGTACTAGGGTTGGGGCCTACTAACAGTGTCTGCCGCTCCAAGGTGTTCTCCTGGCTGCCTTTCCTGAGCTTCGATCCTCATGCTCTTGTTAAATAGTTTTTTTAATCAAACTGCATTGGGTCTAGTACTAAGGTTGGGGCCTACTACCAGTGTCTGCCGCTTCAAGGTGTTCTCCTGGTTGCCTTTCCTGAGCTTCGATCTTCAGGCTCTTGTTAAATAATTTTTTAATCAAACTGCAGTGGGGCTAGTACTAGGGTTGGGGCCTACTACCAGTCCCAACTGCAGTTTGATTAAAAAACTATTTAACATGAGCCTGAAGATCGAAGCTCAGGAAAGGCAACCAGGAGAACACCTTGGAGCGGCAGACACTGGTAGTAGGCCCCAACCCTAGTACTAGCCCCACTGCAGTTTGATTAAAAAACTGTTTAACAAGAGCCTGAAGATCGAACCTCAGGAAAGGCAACCAGGAGAACACCTTGGAGCGTCAGACACTGGTAGTAGGCCCCAACCCTAGTACAAGCCCCACTGCAGTTTGATTATAAAACTATTTTACAAGAGCCTGAAGATCGAAGCTCAGGAAAGGCAACCAGGAGAACACCTTGGAGCGGCAGACACTGGTAGCAGACCCCAACCCTAGTACTAGCCCCACTGCAGTTTGATTAAAAAACTATTTAACAAGAGCCTGAAGATCGAAGCTCAGGAAAGGCAACCAGGAGAACACCTTGGAGCGGCAGACACTGGTAGTAGGCCCCAACCCTAGTACTAGCCCCACTGCAGTTTGATTAAAAAACTATTTAACAAGAGCCTGAAGATCGAAGTTTAGGAAAGGCAACCAGGAGAACACCTTGGAGCGGCAGACACTGGTAGTAGGCCCCAACCCTAGTACTAGCCCCACTGCAGTTTGATTAAAAAACTATTTAACAAGAGCCTGAAGATCGAAGCTCAGGAAAGGCAACCAGGAGAACACCTTGGAGCGGCAGACACTGATAGTAGGCCCCAACCCTAGTACTAGCACCACTGCAGTTTGATTAAAAAACTATTTAACAAGAGCCTGAAGATCGAAGCTCAGGAAAGGCAACCAGGAGAACACCTTGGAGCGGCAGACACTGGTAGTAGGCCCCAACCCTAGTACTAGCACCACTGCAGTTTGATTAAAAAACTATTTAACAAGAGCCTGAAGTTCGAAGCTCAGGAAAGGCAACCAGGAGAACACCTTGGAGAGGCAGACACTGGTAGTAGGCCCCAACCCTAGTACTAGCCCCACTGCAGTTTGATTAAAAAACTATTTAACAAGAGCCTGAAGATCGAAGCTCAGGAAAGGCAACCAGGAGAACACCTTGGAGCGGCAGACACTGGTAGTAGGCCCCAACCCTAGTACTAGCCCCACTGCAGTTTGATTAAAAAACTATTTAACAAGAGCCTGAAGATCGAAGCTCAAGAAAGGCAACCAGGAGAACACCTTGGAGCGGCAGACACTGGTAGTAGGCACCAACCCTAGTACTAGCCCCACTGCAGTTTGATTAAAAAACTATTTAACAAGAGCCTGAAGATCGAAGCTCAGGAAAGGCAACCAGGAGAACACCTTGGAGCGGCAGACACTGGTAGTAGGCCCCAACCCTAGTACTAGCCCCACTGCAGTTTGATTAAAAAACTGTTTAACAAGAGCCTGAAGATCGAAGCTCAGGAAAGGCAACCAGGAGAACACCTTGGAGCGTCAGACACTGGTAGTAGGCCCCAACCCTAGTACTAGCCCCACTGCAGTTTGATTAAAAAACTATTTAACAAGAGCCTGAAGATCGAAGCTCAAGAAAGGCAACCAGGAGAACACCTTGGAGCGGCAGACACTGGTAGTAGGCCCCAACCCTAGTACTCGCCCAACTGCAGTTTGATTAAAAAACTATTTAACAAGAGCCTGAAAATCGAAGCTCAGGAAAGGCAACCAGGAGAACACCTTGGAGCGTCAGACACAGGTAGTAGGCCCCAACCCTAGTACTAGCCCCACTGCAGTTTGATTAAAAAACTGTTTAACAAGAGCCTGAAGATCGAAGCTCAGGAAAGGCAACCAGGAGAACACCTTGGAGCGTCAGACACTGGTAGTAGGCCACAACCCTAGTTCTAGCCCCACTGCAGTTTGATTAAAAAACTATTTAACAAGAGCCTGAGGATCGAAGCTCAGGAAAGGCAACCAGGAGAAAACCTTGGAGCGGCAGACACTGGTAGTAGGCCCCAACCCTAGTACTAGCCCCACAGCAGTTTGATTAAAAAACTATTTAACAAGAGCCTGAAGATCGAAGCTCAGGAAAGGCAACCAGGAGAACACCTTGGAGCGGCAGACACTGGTAGTAGGCCCCAACCCTAGTACTAGCCCCACTGCAGTTTGATTAAAAAACTATTTAACAAGAGCCTGAAGATCGAAGCTCAGGAAAGGCAACCAGGAGAATACCTTGGAGCGTCAGACACTGGTAGTAGGCCCCAACCCTAGTACTAGCCCCACTGCAGTTTGAATAGAAAAGTATTTAACAAGAGCCTGAAGATCGAAGCTCAGGAAAGGCAACCAGGAGAACACCTTGGAGCGGCAGACACTGGTAGTAGGCCCCAACCCTAGTACTAGCCCCACTGCAGTTTGATTAAAAAACTATTTAACAAGAGCCTGAAGATCGAAGCTCAGGAAAGGCAACCAGGAGAACACCTTGGAGCGGCAGACACTGGTAGTGGCCCCAACCCTAGTACTAGCCCCACTGCAGTTTGATTAAAAAACTATTTAACAAGAGCCTGAGGATCGAAGCTCAGGAAAGGCACCCAGGAGAACACCTTGGAGCGGCAGACACTGGTAGTAGGCCCCAACCCTAGTACTAGCCCCACTGCAGTTTGATTAAAAAACTATTTAACAAGAGCCTGAAGATCGAAGCTCAGGAAAGGCAACCAGGAGAACACCTTGGTTCGGCAGACACTGGTAGTAGGCCCCAACCCTAGTACTAGCCCCACTGCAGTTTGATTAAAAAACTATTTAACAAGAGCCTGAAGATCGAAGCTCAGGAAAGGCAACCAGGAGAACACCTTGGAGCGGCATACACTGGTAGTAGGCCCCAACCCTAGTACTAGCCCCACTGCAGTTTGATTAAAAAACTATTTAACAAGAGCCTGAAGATCGAAGCTCAGGAAAGGCAACCAGGAGAACACCTTGGAGCGGCAGACACTGGTAGTAGGCCCCAACCCTAGTACTAGCCCCAATGCAGTTTGATTAAAAAAACTATTTAACAAGAGCATGAGGATCGAAGCTCAGGAAAGGCAACCAGGAGAACATCTTGGAGCGGCAGTTTAATCAAACTGCAGTGGGGCTAATACTAGGGTTGGGGCCTACTACCAGTGTCTGCAGCTCCAAGGTGTTCTCCTGGTTGCCTTTCCTGAGCTTCGATCTTCAGGCTCTTGTTAAACAGTTTTATAATCAAACTGCAGTGGGGCTAGTACTAGGGTTGGGGCCTACTACCAGTGTCTGCCGCTCCAAGGTGTTCTCCTGGTTGCCTTTCCTGAGCTTCGATCTTCAGGCTCTTGTTAAATAGTTTTATAATCAAACTGCAGTGGGGCTAGTACTAGGGTTGGGGCCTACTACCAGTGTCTGCCGCTCCAAGGTGTTCTCCTGGTTGCCTTTCCTGAGCTTCGATCTTCAGGCTCTTGTTAAATAGTTTTTTAATCAAACTGCAGTTGGGCTAGTACTAGGGTTGGGGCCTACTACCAGTGTCTGCCGCTCCAAGGTGTTCTCCTGGTTGCCTTTCCTGAGCTTCGATCTTCAGGCTCTTGTTAAATAGTTTTTTAATCAAACTGCAGTGGGGCTAGTACTAGGGTTGGGGCCTACTACCAGTGTCTGCCGCTCCAAGGTGTTCTCCTGGTTGCCTTACCTGAGCTTCGATCTTCAGGCTCTTGTTAAATAGTTTTTAAATCAAACTGCAGTGGGGCTAGTACTAGGGTTGGGGCCTACTACCAGTGTCTGCCGCTCCAAAGTGTTCTTTTCGTTGCCTTTCTTGAGCTTCGATCTTCAGGCTCTTGTTAAATAGTTTTTTAATCAAACTGCAGTGGGGCTAGTAATAGGGTTGGGGCCTACTACCAGTGTCTGCCGCTCCAAGGTGTTCTCCTGGTTGCCTTTCCTGAGCTTCGATCTTCAGGCTCTTGTTAAATAGTTTTTTAATCAAACTGCAGTGGGGCTAGTACTAGGGTTGGGGCCTACTACCAGTGTCTGCCGCTCCAAGGTGTTCTCCTGGTTGCCTTTCCTGAGCTTCGATCCTCATGCTCTTGTTAAATAGTTTTTTTAATCAAACTGCATTGGGGCTAGTACTAGGGTTGGGGCCTACTAGCAGTGTCTGCCGCTTCAAGGTGTTCTCCTGGTTGCCTTTCCTGAGCTTCGATCTTCAGGCTCTTGTTAAATAGTTTTTTAATCAAACTGCAGTGGGGCTAGTACTAGGGTTGGGGCCTACTACCAGTCCCAACTGCAGTTTGATTAAACAACTATTTAACAAGAGCCTGAAGATCGAAGCTCAGGAAAGGCAACCAGGAGAACACCTTGGAGCGGCAGACACTGGTAGTAGGCCCCAACCCTAGTACTAGCCCCACTGCAGTTTGATTAAAAAACTGTTTAACAAGAGCCTGAAGATCGAAGCTCAGGAACGGCAACCAGGAGAACACCTTGGAGCGTCAGTCACTGGTAGTAGGCCCCAACCCTAGTACAAGCCCCACTGCAGTTTGATTATAAAACTATTTAACAAGAGCCTGAAGATCGAAGCTCAGGAACGGCAACCAGGAGAACACCTTGGAGCGTCAGACACTGGTAGTAGGCCCCAACCCTAGTACAAGCCCCACTGCAGTTTGATTATAAAACTATTTAACAAGAGCCTGAAGATCGAAGCTCAGGAAAGGCAACCAGGAGAACACCTTGGAGCGGCAGACACTGGTAGTAGACCCCAACCCTAGTACTAGCCCCACTGCAGTTTGATTAAAAAACTATTTAACAAGAGCCTGAAGATCGAAGCTCAGGAAAGGCAACCAGGAGAACACCTTGGAGCGGCAGACACTGGTAGTAGGCCCCAACCCTAGCACTAGCCCCACTGCAGTTTGATTAAAAATCTATTTAATAAGAGCCTGAAGATCGAAGCTCAGGAAAGGCAACCAGGAGAACACCTTGGAGCGGCAGACACTGGTAGTAGGCCCCAACCCTAGTACTAGCCCCACTGCAGTTTGATTAAAAAACTATTTAACAAGAGCCTGAAGATCGAAGCTCAGGAAAGGCAACCAGGAGAACACCTTGGAGCGGCAGACACTGATAGTAGGCCCCAACCCTAGTACTAGCACCACTGCAGTTTGATTAAAAAACTATTTAACAAGAGCCTGAAGATCGAAGCTCAGGAAAGGCAACCAGGAGAACACCTTGGAGCGGCAGACACTGGTAGTAGGCCCCAACCCTAGTACTAGCACCACTGCAGTTTGATTAAAAAACTATTTAACAAGAGCCTGAAGATCGAAGCTCAGGAAAGGCAACCAGGAGAACACCTTGGAGCGGCAGACACTGGTAGTAGGCCCCAACCCTAGTACTAGCCCCACTGCAGTTTGATTAAAAAACTATTTAACAAGAGCCTGAAGATCGAAGCTCAGGAAAGGCAACCAGGAGAACACCTTGGAGCTGCAGACACTGGTAGTAGGCCCCAACCCTAGTACTAGCCCCACTGCAGTTTGATTAAAAAACTATTTAACAAGAGCCTGAAGATCGAAGCTCAAGAAAGGCAACCAGGAGAACACCTTGGAGCGGCAGACACTGGTAGTAGGCCCCAACCCTAGTACTAGCCCCACTGCAGTTTGATTAAAAAACTATTTAACAAGAGCCTGAAGATCGAAGCTCAGGAAAGGCAACCAGGAGAACACCTTGGAGCGGCAGACACTGGTAGTAGGCCCCAACCCGAGTACTAGCCCCACTGCAGTTTGATTAAAAAACTGTTTAACAAGAGCCTGAAGATCGAAGCTCAGGAAAGGCAACCAGGAGAACACCTTGGAGCGTCAGACACTGGTAGTAGGCCCCAACCCTAGTACTAGCCCCACTGCAGTTTGATTAAAAAACTATTTAACAAGAGCCTGAAGATCGAAGCTTAAGAAAGGCAACCAGGAGAACACCTTGGAGCGGCAGACACTGGTAGTAGGCCCCAACTCTAGTACTCGCCCAAGTGCAGTTTGATTAAAAAACTATTTAACAAGACCCTGAAAATCGAAGCTCAGGAAAGGCAACCAGGAGAACACCTTGGAGCGTCAGACACTGGTAGTAGGCCCCAACCCTAGTACTAGCCCCACTGCAGTTTGATTAAAAAACTGTTTAACAAGAGCCTGAAGATCGAAGCTCAGGAAAGGCAACCAGGAGAACTGTTGTGAATTCTGTGGTCACAAGTGGTATTGCAGTCTCTGGGCGTCCTCCCTCAGGTGTTTTGGTGAGCTCGTTGGCTGCCTTGCTATTTAGCTCCACCTGAGTCTGTCTTCCTTGCTCCTTGTCAATGTTCCAGTGTTGGATCTGAGCTACTGCATCTTTCCTTGGGCCTGCTGCTCTGCTAGATAAGTGCTTCTAGTTTGTTTTCTGTTTTTTCTGTCCAGCTTGTTATTATCTTTTGCTGGAAGCTCTGAGAAGCAAAGGGGTGCACCGCCGTGCTGTTAGTTCGGCACGGTGGGTCTTTTTTGCCCCTTTGCGTGGTTTTCGTTTTAGGGTTTTTTGTAGACTGCATAGTTCTCTTTGCTATCCTCGCTCTGTCTAGAATATCGGGCCTCACTTTGCTGAATCTATTTCATTCCTACGTTTGTCTTTTCATCTTGCTAACAGTCATTATATGTGGGGGCTGCCTATTCCTTTGGGGTATTTCTCTGAGGTAAGTCAGGCTTGTATTTCTATCTTCAGGCTAGTCAGCTCCTCAGGCAGTGCCGAGTTGCATAGGTAGTGATAGGCGCAATCCACTGCTGCTTCCAGTTGTGTGAGGACAGTTCAGGTACTGCAGTCTACAGAGATTCCACGTCTCAGAGCTCGTCCTATTGTTTTGGGTTTTTGCCAGATCTCTGTATGTGCGCTGATTACTGCACGCTGTGTTGCCTGATTGCCAGCCATAACAGTACAAGGAGCCAATTCAATGATTTCCAATAGAGGGAAAAAAGAAATCCTGACATCATTTTTTTTTCTTAGCTCTGTCTTCAGTCTTTTTTTTCCCCTAGACATTAGAGTGCTTCAGGACACAGCTGTGGACATGGATATTCAGGCTCTGTGCTCCTCAATGGATAATCTCGTTGTAAATGTACAAAAGATTCAAGATACTATTGATCAGAAATCGATGCTAGAACCAAGAATTCCGATTCCTGATTTGTTTTTTGGTGACAGAACTAAGTTCCTGAGCTTCAGAAATAATTGTAAGCTATTTTTGGCCTTAAAACCTCATTCTTCTGGTAATCCTATTCAACAGGTTTTGATTATTATTTCTTTTTTGCGCGGCGACCCACAGGACTGGGCGTTTTCTCTTGCACCAGGAGATTCTGCATTGAGTAATATTGATGCATTTTTCCAGGCGCTGGGATTGCTTTACGATGAGCCTAATTCAGTGGATCAAGCTGAGAAAAATCTGCTGGCTTTATGCCAGGGTCAGGATGATGTAGAACTATATTGTCAGAAATTTAGAAAATGGTCAGTACTCACTCTGTGGAATGAATCTGCACTAGCGGCTTTGTTCAGAAAGGGTCTCTCTGAAGCTCTTAAGGATGTAATGGTGGGATTTCCTATGCCTGCTGGTTTGAATGAGTCTATGTCCTTGGCCATTCAGATCGGTCGTCGCTTGCGCGAGCGTAAATCTGTGCACCATCTGGCGGTATTGTCTGAGAGTAAGCCTGAGCCTATGCAGTGCAACAGGACTATGACTAAAGTAGAACGGCACGAACACAGACGTCTGAACAGACTGTGTTTCTATTGTGGTGATTCTACTCATGCTATTTCTAATTGTCCTAAACGCACTAGGCGGTTCGATAGCTCTGCCGTTATTGGTACTGTACAGTCCAAATTCCTTTTGTCCATTACCTTAATGTGCTCTTTGTCATCATATTCTGTCATGGCGTTTGTGGATTCAGGCGCTGCCCTGAATCTGATGGATTTGGATTATGCTAAACGTTGTGGATTTTTCTTGGAGCCTTTGCGGTGTCCTATTCCGTTGAGAGGAATTGATGCTACACCTCTGGCCAAGAATAAGCCTCAGTACTGGGCCCAGCTGACCATGTGCATGGCTCCTGCACATCAGGAAGTTATTCGCTTTTTGGTACTGCATAATTTGCATGATGTGGTCGTGTTGGGGTTGCCATGGCTACAAACCCATAATCCAGTATTGGATTGGAACTCTATGTCGGTAACCAGCTGGGGTTGTCAGGGAGTACATGGTGATGTTCCATTTTTGTCTATTTCGTCATCCATTCCTTCTGACATCCCAGAGTTCTTGTCGGACTTTCAGGATGTATTTGAAGAGTCCAAGTCTGATGCCCTTCCTCCGCATAGGAATTGTGATTGTGCTATCGATTTGATTCCTGGTAGTAAATTCCCTAAGGGTCGTTTATTTAATTTGTCCGTACCTGAACACACCGCTATGCGCAGTTATGTGAAGGAGTCCCTGGAGAAGGGACATATTCGCCCATCGTCGTCACCATTGGGAGCAGGGTTCTTTTTTGTAGCCAAGAAGGATGGTTCGCTAAGACCGTGTATTGATTACCGCCTTCTTAATAAGATCACTGTTAAGTTTCAGTATCCCTTGCCATTGATTTCTGACTTGTTTGCTCGGATTAAGGGGGCTAGTTGGTTTACTAAGATTGATCTTCGTGGTGCGTATAATCTGGTGAGAATCAGGCAGGGAGATGAATGGAAAACGGCATTTAATACGCCCGAGGGTCATTTTGAGTATCTGGTGATGCCGTTCGGACTTGCCAATGCTCCATCTGTTTTTCAGTCTTTTATGCATGACATTTTTCGTGAGTATCTGGATAAATTCTTGATTGTTTACTTGGATGACATTTTGATCTTCTCAGATGATTGGGAGTCTCATGTAAAGCAAGTCAGAATGGTTTTCCAGGTACTGCGTGCTAATTCCTTGTTTGTGAAGGGATCAAAGTGTCTCTTCGGTGTGCAGAAAGTTTCATTTTTGGGGTTCATCTTTTCCCCTTCTACTATCGAGATGGATCCGGTTAAGGTTCAGGCCATCCAGGATTGGACTCAGCCGACATCTCTAAAAAGTTTGCAGAAATTCCTGGGCTTTGCTAATTTTTATCGTCGCTTCATCTGTAATTTTTCTAGCATTGCCAGACCATTGACCGATTTGACCAAGAAGGGTGCTGATTTGGTTAATTGGTCTTCTGCTGCCGTGGAAGCTTTTCAGGAGTTGAAGCGTCGTTTTTGCTGTGCCCCTGTGTTGTGTCAACCTGATGTTTCTCTTCCGTTCCAGGTCGAGGTTGATGCTTCTGAGATTGGTGCAGGGGCGGTTTTGTCACAGAGAGGTTCTGGTTGCTCAGTGTTCAAACCATGTGCTTTCTTTTCCAGGAAATTTTCTGCTGCTGAGCGTAATTATGATGTGGGCAACCGAGAGTTGCTGGCCATGAAGTGGGCATTCGAGGAGTGGCGTCATTGGCTTGAGGGTGCTAAGCATCGCGTGGTGGTTTTGACTGATCATAAGAACCTTACTTATCTTGAGTCTGCCAAGCGCTTGAATCCTAGACAGGGCCGTTGGTCGTTATTTTTTGCTCGTTTTGATTTTGTGATTTCATACCTTCCGGGCTCTAAAAATGTGAAGGCGGATGCTCTGTCTAGGAGTTTTGTGCCCGACTCTCCGGGGTTATCTGAGCCGGCGAGTATCCTCAAGGAAGGAGTCATTGTGTCTGCCATCTCCCCTGATTTGCGGAGAGTGTTGCAGAAATTTCAGGCTAATAAACCTGATCGTTGTCCGGCCGAGAAACTGTTCGTCCCTGATAGGTGGACTAGTAAAGTTATCTCTGAACTTCATTGTTCGGTGCTGGCCGGTCATCCAGGAATCTTTGGTACCAGGGAGTTGGTTGCTAGATCCTTTTGGTGGCCGTCTCTGTCGCGGGATGTGCGTGCTTTTGTGCAGTCCTGTGGAATTTGTGCTAGGGCTAAGCCCTGCTGTTCACGTGCCAGTGGGTTGCTTTTGCCCTTGCCGGTCCCGAAGAGGCCTTGGACACATATTTCGATGGATTTCATTTCTGACCTTCCCGTTTCTCAAAAGATGTCTGTCATTTGGGTGGTCTGTGATCGCTTTTCTAAAATGGTCCATCTGGTGCCCTTGGTTAAATTGCCTTCCTCCTCTGATTTGGTGCCTTTGTTCTTCCAGCATGTGGTTCGTTTACATGGCATTCCTGAGAATATTGTTTCTGACAGAGGTTCCCAGTTTGTCTCAAGGTTCTGGCGAGCCTTTTGTGGTAGGATGGGCATTGACCTATCTTTTTCCTCGGCCTTCCATCCTCAGACTAATGGCCAGACCGAACGAACCAATCAGACCTTGGAAACATATCTGAGATGTTTTGTTTCCGCTGACCAGGATGATTGGGTGTCATTTTTGCCGTTGGCTGAGTTCGCCCTTAATAATCGGGCCAGCTCGGCTACCTTGGTCTCTCCATTTTTCTGCAATTCTGGGTTCCATCCTCGTTTCTCTTCAGGACAGGTTGAGTCTTCGGACTGTCCTGGTGTGGATTATGTGGTGGACAGGTTGCAGCAGATCTGGACTCAGGTAGTGGACAATTTGACCTTGTCCCAGGAGAAGGCTCAGCTTTTCGCTAATCGCAGACGCCGTGTGGGACCCCGACTTCGTGTTGGGGATCTGGTTTGGTTATCTTCTCGTCATATACCTATGAAGGTTTCCTCTCCTAAATTTAAACCTCGTTTTATTGGTCCGTATAGGATTTCTGAGATTCTCAATCCGGTGTCTTTTCGTCTGACCCTCCCAGACTCCTTTTCCATACATAATGTATTCCATAGGTCGTTGTTGAGGAGATACGTGGCACCTATGGTTCCATCTGTGGAGCCTCCTGCCCCTGTTTTGGTGGAGGGGGAATTGGAGTATATTGTGGAGAAGATTTTGGATTCTCGTGTCTCTAGACGGAAACTCCAGTATCTGGTCAAATGGAAGGGTTATGCTCAGGAAGATAATTCCTGGGTTTTTGCCTCTGATGTCCATGCCCCAGATCTTGTTCGTGCCTTTCATGTGGCTCATCCTGGTCGGCCTGGGGGTTCTGGTGAGGGTTCGGTGACCCCTCCTCAAGGGGGGGGTACTGTTGTGAATTCTGTGGTCACAAGTGGTATTGCAGTCTCTGGGCGTCCTCCCTCAGGTGTTTTGGTGAGCTCGTTGGCTGCCTTGCTATTTAGCTCCACCTGAGTCTGTCTTCCTTGCTCCTTGTCAATGTTCCAGTGTTGGATCTGAGCTACTGCATCTTTCCTTGGGCCTGCTGCTCTGCTAGATAAGTGCTTCTAGTTTGTTTTCTGTTTTTTCTGTCCAGCTTGTTATTATCTTTTGCTGGAAGCTCTGAGAAGCAAAGGGGTGCACCGCCGTGCTGTTAGTTCGGCACGGTGGGTCTTTTTTGCCCCTTTGCGTGGTTTTCGTTTTAGGGTTTTTTGTAGACTGCATAGTTCTCTTTGCTATCCTCGCTCTGTCTAGAATATCGGGCCTCACTTTGCTGAATCTATTTCATTCCTACGTTTGTCTTTTCATCTTGCTAACAGTCATTATATGTGGGGGCTGCCTATTCCTTTGGGGTATTTCTCTGAGGTAAGTCAGGCTTGTATTTCTATCTTCAGGCTAGTCAGCTCCTCAGGCAGTGCCGAGTTGCATAGGTAGTGATAGGCGCAATCCACTGCTGCTTCCAGTTGTGTGAGGACAGTTCAGGTACTGCAGTCTACAGAGATTCCACGTCTCAGAGCTCGTCCTATTGTTTTGGGTTTTTGCCAGATCTCTGTATGTGCGCTGATTACTGCACGCTGTGTTGCCTGATTGCCAGCCATAACAGAGAACACCTTGGAGCATCAGACACTGGTAGTAGGCCCCAACCCTAGTACTAGCCCCACTGCAGTTTGATTAAAAAACTATTTAACAAGAGCCTGAAGATCGAAGATCAGGAAAGGCAACCAGGAGAACACCTTGGAGCGGCAGACACTGGTAGTAGGCCCCAACCCTAGTACTAGCCCCACTGCAGTTTGATTAAAAAACTATTTAACAAGAGCCTGAAGATCGAAGCTCAGGAAAGGCAACCAGGAGAACACCTTGGAGCGGCAGACACTGGTAGTAGGCCCCAACCCTAGTTCTAGCCCCACTGCAGTTTGATTAAAAAACTATTTAACAAGAGCCTGAGGATCGAAGCTCAGGAAAGGCAACCAGGAGAAAACCTTGGAGCGGCAGACACTGGTAGTAGGCCCCAACCCTAGTACTAGCCCCACAGCAGTTTCATTAAAAAACTATTTAACAAGAGCCTGAAGATCGAAGCTCAGGAAAGGCAACCAGGAGAACACCTTGGAGCGGCAGACACTGGTAGTAGGCCGCAACCCTAGTACTAGCCCCACTGCAGTTTGATTAAAAAACTATTTAACAAGAGCCTGAAGATCGAAGCTCAGGAAAGGCAACCAGGAGAATACTTTGGAGCGTCAGACACTGGTAGTAGGCCCCAACCCTAGTACTAGACCCACTGCAGTTTGAATAAAAAAGTATTTAACAAGAGCCTGAAGATCGAAGCTCAGGAAAGGCAACCAGGAGAACACCTTGGAGCGGCAGACACTGGTAGTAGGCCCCAACCCTAGTACTAGCCCCACTGCAGTTTGATTAAAAAACTATTTAACAAGAGCCTGAAGATCGAAGCTCAGGAAAGGCAACCAGGAGAACACCTTGGAGCTGCAGACACTGGTAGTAGGCCCCAACCCTAGTACTAGCCCCACTGCAGTTTGATTAAAAAACTATTTAACAAGAGCCTGAAGATCGAAGCTCAAGAAAGGCAACCAGGAGAACACCTTGGAGCGGCAGACACTGGTAGTAGGCCCCAACCCTAGTACTAGCCCCACTGCAGTTTGATTAAAAAACTATTTAACAAGAGCCTGAAGATCGAAGCTCAGGAAAGGCAACCAGGAGAACACCTTGGAGCGGCAGACACTGGTAGTAGGCCCCAACCCTAGTACTAGCCCCACTGCAGTTTGATTAAAAAACTGTTTAACAAGAGCCTGAAGATCGAAGCTCAGGAAAGGCAACCAGGAGAACACCTTGGAGCGTCAGACACTGGTAGTAGGCCCCAACCCTAGTACTAGCCCCACTGCAGTTTGATTAAAAAACTATTTAACAAGAGCCTGAAGATCGAAGCTTAAGAAAGGCAACCAGGAGAACACCTTGGAGCGGCAGACACTGGTAGTAGGCCCCAACCCTAGTACTCGCCCAACTGCAGTTTGATTAAAAAACTATTTAACAAGAGCCTGAAAATCGAAGCTCAGGAAAGGCAACCAGGAGAACACCTTGGAGCGTCAGACACTGGTAGTAGGCCCCAACCCTAGTACTAGCCCCACTGCAGTTTGATTAAAAAACTGTTTCACAAGAGCCTGAAGATCGAAGCTCAGGAAAGGCAACCAGGAGAACACCTTGGAGCATCAGACACTGGTAGTAGGCCCCAACCCTAGTACTAGCCCCACTGCAGTTTGATTAAAAAACTATTTAACAAGAGCCTGAAGATCGAAGATCAGGAAAGGCAACCAGGAGAACACCTTGGAGCGGCAGACACTGGTAGTAGGCCCCAACCCTAGTACTAGCCCCACTGCAGTTTGATTAAAAAACTATTTAACAAGAGCCTGAAGATCGAAGCTCAGGAAAGGCAACCAGGAGAACACCTTGGAGCGGCAGACACTGGTAGTAGGCCCCAACCCTTGTTCTAGCCCCACTGCAGTTTGATTAAAAAACTATTTAACAAGAACCTGAGGATCGAAGCTCAGGAAAGGCAACCAGGAGAAAACCTTGGAGCGGCAGACACTGGTAGTAGGCCCCAACCCTAGTACTAGCCCCACAGCAGTTTCATTAAAATCTATTTAACAAGAGCCTGAAGATCGAAGCTCAGGAAAGGCAACCAGGAGAACACCTTGGAGCGGCAGACACTGGTAGTAGGCCCCAACCCTAGTACTAGCCCCACTGCAGTTTGATTAAAAAACTATTTAACAAGAGCCTGAAGATCGAAGCTCAGGAAAGGCAACCAGGAGAATACCTTGGAGCGTCAGACACTGGTAGTAGGCCCCAACCCTAGTACTAGCCCCACTGCAGTTTGAATAAAAAAGTATTTAACAAGAGCCTGAAGATCGAAGCTCAGGAAAGGCAACCAGGAGAACACCTTGGAGCGGCAGACACTGGTAGTAGGCCCCAACCCTAGTACTAGCCCCACTGCAGTTTGATTAAAAAACTATTTAACAAGAGCCTGAAGATCGAAGCTCAGGAAAGGCAACCAGGAGAACACCTTGGAGCGACAGACACTGGTAGTAGGCCCCAACCCTAGTACTAGCCCCACTGCAGTTTGATTAAAAAACTATTTAACAAGAGCCTGAGGATCGAAGCTCAGGAAAGGCACCCAGGAGAACACCTTGGAGCGTCAGACACTGGTAGTAGGCCCCAACCCTAGTACTAGCCCCACTGCAGTTTGATTAAAAAACTATTTAACTAGAGCCTGAAGATCGAAGATCAGGAAAGGCAACCAGGAGAACACCTTGGAGCGGCAGACACTGGTAGTAGGCCCCAACCCTAGTACTAGCCCCACTGCAGTTTGATTAAAAAACTATTTAACAAGAGCCTGAAGATCGAAGCTCAGGAAAGGCAACCAGGTGAACACCTTGGAGCGGCAGACACTGGTAGTAGGCCCCAACCCTAGTTCTAGCCCCACTGCAGTTTGATTAAAAAACTATTTAACAAGAGCCTGAGGATCGAAGCTCAGGAAAGGCAACCAGGAGAAAACCTTGGAGCGGCAGACACTGGTAGTAGGCCCCAACCCTAGTACTAGCCCCACAGCAGTTTGATTAAAAAACTATTTAACAAGAGCCTGAAGATCGAAGCTCAGGAAAGGCAACCAGGAGAACACCTTGGAGCGGCAGACACTGGTAGTAGGCCCCAACCATAGTACTAGCCCCACTGCAGTTTGATTAAAAAACTATTTAACAAGAGCCTGAAGATCGAAGCTCAGGAAAGGCAACAAGGAGAACACCTTGGAGCGGCAGACACTGGTAGTAGGCCCCAACCCTAGTACTAGCCCCACTGCAGTTTGATTAAAAAACTATTTAACAAGAGCCTGAAGATCGAAGTTCAGGAAAGGCAACCAGGAGAACACCTTGGAGCGGCAGACACTGGTAGTAGGCCCCAACCCTAGTACTAGCCCCACTGCGGTTTGATTAAAAAACTATTTAACAAGAGCCTGAGGATCGAAGCTCAGGAAAGGCACCCAGTAGAACACCTTGGAGAGGCAGACACTGGTAGTAGGCCCCAACCCTAGTACTAGCCCCACTGCAGTTTGATTAAAAAACTATTTAACAAGAGCCTGTAGATCGAAGCTCAGGAAAGGCAACCAGGAGAACACCTTGGAGCAGCAGACACTAGTAGTAGGCCCCAACCCTAGTACTAGCCCCACTGCAGTTTGATTAAAAATCTATTTAACAAGAGCCTGAAGATCGAAGCTCAGGAAAGGCAACCAGGAGAACACCTTGGAGCGGCAGACACTGGTAGTAGGCCCCAACCCTAGTACTAGCCCCACTGCAGTTTGATTAAAAAACTATT
Organism: Ranitomeya imitator; assembly: GCF_032444005.1. Classification (NCBI taxonomy): domain Eukaryota; kingdom Metazoa; phylum Chordata; class Amphibia; order Anura; family Dendrobatidae; genus Ranitomeya; species Ranitomeya imitator. Next base: position 377,039,735 of record NC_091284.1, on the reverse strand, counting down.
TAACAAGAGCCTGAAGATCGAAGCTCAGGTAAGGCAACCAGGAGAACACCTTGGAGCGGCATACACTGGTAGTAGGCCCCAACCCTAGTACTAGCCCCACTGCAGTTTGATTAAAAAACTATTTAACAAGAGCCTGAAGATCGAAGCTCAGGAAAGGCAACCAGGAGAATACCTTGGAGCGGCAGACACTGGTAGTAGGCCCCAACCCTAGTACTAGCCCCAATGCAGTTTGATTAAAAAAACTATTTAACAAGAGCATGAGGATCGAAGCTCAGGAAAGGCAACCAGGAGAACACCTTGGAGCGGCAGTTTAATCAAACTGCAGTGGGGCTAATACTAGGGTTGGGGCCTACTACCAGTGTCTGCAGCTCCAAGGTGTTCTCCTTGTTGCCTTTCCTGAGCTTCGATCTTCAGGCTCTTGTTAAACAGTTTTTTAATCAAACTGCAGTGGGGCTAATACTAGGGTTGGGGCCTACTACCAGTGTATGCCGCTCCAAGGTGTTCTCCTGGTTGCCTTTCCTGAGCTTCGATCTTCAGGCTCTTGTTAAATAGTTTTATAATCAAACTGCAGTGGGGCTAGTACTAGGGTTGGGGCCTACTACCAGTGTCTGACGCTCCAAGGTGTTCTCCTGGTTGCCTTTCCTGAGCTTCGATCTTCAGGCTCTTGTTAAACAGTTTTTTAATCAAACTGCAGTGGGGCTAGTACTAGGGTTGGGGCCTACTACCAGTGTCTGCCGCTCCAAGGTGTTCTCCTGGTTGCCTTTCCTGAGCTTCGATCTTCAGGCTCTTGTTAAATAGTTTTTTAATCAAACTGCAGTTGGGCTAGTACTAGGGTTGGGGCCTGCTACCAGTGTCTGCCGCTCCAAGGTGTTCTCCTGGCTGCCTTTCCTGAGCTTCGATCTTCAGGCTCTTGTTAAATAGTTTTTTAATCAAACTGCAGTGGGGCTAGTACTAGGGTTGGGGCCTACTACCAGTGTCTGCCGCTCCAAGGTGTTCTCCTGGTTGCCTTACCTGAGCTTCGATCTTCAGGCTCTTGTTAAATAGTATTTTAATCAAACTGCAGTGGGGCTAGTACTAGGTTTGGGGCCTACTACCAGTGTCTGCCGCTCCAAAGTGTTCTCCTGGTTGCCTTTCTTGAGCTTCGATCTTCAGGCTCTTGTTAAATAGTTTTTTAATCGAACTGCAGTGGGGCTAGTACTAGGGTTGGGGCCTACTACCAGTGTCTGCCGCTCCAAGGTGTTCTCCTGGTTGCCTTTCCTGAGCTTCGATCTTCAGGCTTTTGTTAAATAGTTTTATAATCAAACTGCAGTGGGGCTAATACTAGGGTTGGGGCCTACTACCAGTGTCTGCCGCTCCAAGGTGTTCTCCTGGTTGCCTTTCCTGAGCTTCGATCCTCATGCTCTTGTTAAATAGTTTTTTTAATCAAACTGCATTGGGGCTAGTACTAGGGTTGGGGCCTACTACCAGTGTCTGCCGCTCCAAGGTGTTCTCCTGGTTGCCTTTCCTGAGCTTAGATCTTCAGGCTCTTGTTAAATAGTTTTTTAATCAAACTGCAGTGGGGCTAGTACTAGGGTTGGGGCCTACTACCAGTGTATGCCGCTCCAAGGTGTTCTCCTGGTTGCCTTTCCTGAGCTTCGATCTACAGGCTCTTGTTAAATAGTTTTTAAATCAAACTGCAGTGGGGCTAGTACTAGGGTTGGGGCCTACTACCAGTGTCTGCCGCTCCAAGGTGTTCTCCTGGTTGCCTTTCCTGAGCTTCGATCTTCAGGCTCTTGTTAAATAGATTTTTAATCAAACTGCAGTGGGGCTAGTACTAGGGTTGGGGCCTACTACCAGTGTCTTCCGCTCCAAGGTGTTCTCCTGGTTGCCTTTCCTGAGCTTCGATCTTCAGGCTCTTGTTAAATAGTTTTTTAATCAACATGCAGTGGGGCTAGTACTAGGGTTGGGGCCTACTACCAGTGTCTGCCGCTCCAAGGTTTTCTCCTGGTTGCCTTTCCTGAGCTTCGATCCTCAGGCTCTTGTTAAATAGTTTTTTAATCAAACTGCAGTTGGGCTAGAACTAGGGTTGGGGCCTACTACCAGTGTCTGCCGCTCCAAGGTGTTCTCCTGGTTGCCTTTCCTGAGCTTCGATCTTGAGGCTATTGTTAAATAGATTTTTAATCAAACTGCAGTGGGGCTAGTACTAGGGTTGGGGCCTACTACCAGTGTCTGACGCTCCAAGGTGTTCTCCTGGTTGCCTTTCCTGAGCTTCGATCTTCAGGCTCTTGTTAAACAGTTTTTTAATCAAACTGCAGTGGGGCTAGTACTAGGGTTGGGGCCTACTACCAGTGTCTGACGCTCCAAGGTGTTCTCCTGGTTGCCTTTCCTGAGCTTCGATCTTCAGGCTCTTGTTAAATAGTTTTTTAATCAAACTGCAGTGGTGCTAGTACTAGGGTTGGGGCCTACTACCAGTGTCTGCCGCTCCAAGGTGTTCTCCTGGTTGCCTTTCCTGAGCTTCGATCTTCAGGCTCTTGTTAAATAGTTTTTTAATCAAACTGCAGTGGTGCTAGTACTAGGGTTGGGGCATACTACCAGTGTCTGCCGCTCCAAGGTGTTCTCCTGGTTGCCTTTCCTGAGCTTCGATCTTCAGGCTCTTGTTAAATAGTTTTTTAATCAAACTGCAGTGGGGCTAGTACTAGGGTTGGGGCCTACTACCAGTGTCTGCCGCTCCAAGGTGTTCTCCTGGTTGCCTTTCCTGAGCTTCGATCTTCAGGCACTTGTTAAATAGTTTTTTAATCAAACTGCAGTGGGGCTAGTACTAGGGTTGGGGCCTACTACAAGTGTCTGCCGCTCCAAGGTGTTCTCCTGGTTGCCTTTCCTGAGCTTCGATCTTCAGGCTCTTGTTAAATAGTTTTTTAATCAAACTGCAGTGGGGCTAGTACTATGGTTGGGGCCTACTACCAGTGTCTGCCGCTCCAAGGTGTTCTCCTGGTTGCCTTTCCTGAGCTTCGATCTTCAGGCTCTTGTTAAATAGTTTTTTAATCAAACTGCAGTGGGGCTAGTACTAGGGTTGGGGCCTACTATCAGTGTCTGACGCTCCAAGGTGTTCTCCTGGTTGCCTTTCCTGAGCTTCGATCTTCAGGCTCTTGTTAAACAGTTTTTTAATCAAACTGCAGTGGGGCTAGTACTAGGATTGGGGCCTACTACCAGTGTCTGCCGCTCCAAGGTGTTCTCCTGGTTGCCTTTCCTGAGCTTCGATCTTCAGGCTCTTGTTAAATAGTTTTTTAATCAAACTGCAGTTGGGCTAGTACTAGGGTTGGGGCCTGCTACCAGTGTCTGCCGCTCCAAGGTGTTCTCCTGGTTGCCTTTCCTGAGCTTCGATCTTCAGGCTCTTGTTAAATAGTTTTTTAATCAAACTGCAGTGGGTCTAGTACTAGGGTTGGGGCCTACTACCAGTGTCTGCCGCTCCAAGGTGTTCTCCTGGTTGCCTTACCTGAGCTTCGATCTTCAGGCTCTTGTTAAATAGTTTTTTAATCAAACTGCAGTGGGGCTAGTACTAGGGTTGGGGCCTACTACCAGTGTCTGCCACTCCAAAGTGTTCTCCTCGTTGCAATTCTTGAGCTTCGATCTTCAGGCTCTTGTTAAATAGTTTTTTAATCAAACTGCAGTGGGGCTAGTACTAGGGTTGGGGCCTACTACTAGTGTCTGCCGCTCCAAGGTGTTCTCCTGGCTGCCTTTCCTGAGCTTCGATCTTCAGGCTCTTGTTAAATAGTTTTTTAATCAAACTGCAGTGGGGCTAGTACTAGGGTTGGGGCCTACTACCAGTGTCTGCCGCTCCAAGGTGTTCTCCTGGTTGCCTTTCCTGAGCTTCGATCCTCATGCTCTTGTTAAATAGTTTTTTTAATCAAACTGCATTGGGGCTAGTACTAGGGTTGGGGCCTACTACCAGTGTCTGCCGCTCCAAGGTGTTCTCCTGGTTGCCTTTCCTGAGCTTCGATCTTCAGGCTCTTGTTAAATAGTTTTTTAATCAAACTGCAGTGGGGCTAGTACTAGGGTTGGGGCCTACTACCAGTCCCAACTGCAGTTTGATTAAAAAACTATTTAACAAGAGCCTGAAGATCGAAGCTCAGGAAAGGCAACCAGGAGAACACCTTGGAGCGGCAGACACTGGTAGTGAGCCCCAACCCTAGTATTAGCCCCACTGCAGTTTGATTAAAAAACTGTTTAACAAGAGCCTGAAGATCGAAGCTCAGGAAAGGCAACCAGGAGAACACCTTGGAGCGTCAGACACTGGTAGTAGGCCCCAACCCTAGTACAAGCCCCACTGCAGTTTGATTATAAAACTATTTAACAAGAGCCTGAAGATCGAAGCTCAGGAAAGGCAACCAGGAGAACACCTTGGAGCGGCAGACACTGGTAGTAGGCCCCAACCCTAGTACTAGCACCACTGCAGTTTGATTAAAAAACTATTTAACAAGAGCCTGAAGATCGAAGCTCAGGAAAGGCAACCAGGAGAACACCTTGGAGCGGCAGACACTGGTAGTAGACCCCAACCCTAGTACTAGCCCCACTGCAGTTTGATTAAAAAACTATTTAACAAGAGCCTGAAGATCGAAGCTTAGGAAAGGCAACCACGAGAACACCTTGGAGCGGCAGACACTGGTAGTAGGCCCCAACCCTAGTACTAGCCCCACTGCAGTTTGATTAAAAAACTATTTACCAAGAGCCTGAAGATCGAAGCTCAGGAAAGGCAACCAGGAGAACACCTTGGAGCGGCAGACACTGGTAGTAGGCCCCAACCCTAGTACTAGCCCCACTGCAGTTTGATTAAAAAACTATTTAACAAGAGCCTGAAGATCGAAACTCAGGAAAGGCAACCAGGAGAACACCTTGGAGCGGCAGACACTGGTAGTAGGCCCCAACCCTAGTACTAGCACCACTGCAGTTTGATTAAAAAACTATTTAACAAGAGCCTGAAGATCGAAGCTCAGGAAAGGCAACCAGGAGAACACCTTGGAGCGGCAGACACTGGTAGTAGGCCCCAACCCTAGTACTAGCTCCACTGCAGTTTGATTAAAAAACTATTTAACAAGAGCCTGAAGATCGAAGCTCAGGAAAGGCAACCAGGAGAACACCTTGGAGCGGCAGACACTGGTAGTAGGCCCCAACCCTAGTACTAGCCCCACTGCAGTTTGATTAAAAAACTATTTAACAAGAGCCTGAAGATCGAAGCTCAGGAAAGGCAACCAGGAGAACACCTTGGAGCTGCAGACACTGGTAGTAGGCCCCAACCCTAGTATTAGCCCCACTGCAGTTTGATTAAAAAACTATTTAACAAGAGCCTGAAGATCGAAGCTCAAGAAAGGCAACCAGGAGAACACCTTGGAGCGGCAGACACTGGTAGTAGGCCCCAACCCTAGTACTAGCCCCACTGCAGTTTGATTAAAAAACTATTTAACAAGAGCCTGAAGATCGAAGCTCAGGAAAGGCAACCAGGAGAACACCTTGGAGCGGCAGACACTGGTAGTAGGCCCCAACCCTAGTACTAGCCCCACTGCAGTTTGATTAAAAAACTGTTTAACAAGAGCCTGAAGATCGAAGCTCAGGAAAGGCTACCAGGAGAACACCTTGGAGCGTCAGACACTGGTAGTAGGCCCCAACCCTAGTACTAGCCCCACTGAAGTTTGATTAAAAAACTATTTAACAAGATCCTGAAGATCGAAGCTCAAGAAAGGCAACCAGGAGAACACCTTGGAGCGGCAGACACTGGTAGTAGGCCAAAACCCTAGTACTCGCCCAACTGCAGTTTGATTAAAAAACTATTTAACAAGAGCCTGAAAATCGAAGCTCAGGAAAGGCAACCAGGAAAACACCTTGGAGCGTCAGACACTGGTAGTAGGCCCCAACCCTAGTACTAGCCCCACTGCAGTTTGATTAAAAAACTGTTTAACAAGAGCCTGAAGATCGAAGCTCAGGAAAGGCAACCAGGAGAACACCTTGGAGCGTCAGACACTGGTAGTAGGCCCCAACCCTAGTACTAGCCCCACTGCAGTTTGATTAAAAAACTATTTAACAAGAGCCTGAAGATCGAAGCTCAGGAAAGGCAACCAGGAGAACACCTTGGAGCGGCAGACACTGGTAGTAGGCCCCAACCCAAGTACTAGCCCCACTGCAGTTTGATTAAAAAACTATTTAACAAGAGCCTGAAGATCGAAGCTCAGGAAAGGCAACCAGGAGAACACCTTGGAGCGGCAGACACTGGTAGTAGGTCCCAACCCTAGTTCTAGCCCCACTGCAGTTTGATTAAAAAACTATTTAACAAGAGCCTGAGGATCGAAGCTCAGGAAAGGCAACCAGGAGAACACCTTGGAGCGGCAGACACTGGTAGTAGGCCCCAACCCTAGTACTAGCCCCACTGCATGTTGATTAAAAAACTATTTAACAAGAGCCTGAAGATCGAAGCTCAGGAAAGGCAACAAGGAGAACACCTTGGAGCGGCAGACACTGGTAGTAGGCCCCAACCCTAGTACTAGCCCCACTGCAGTTTGATTAAAAAACTATTTAACAAGAGCCTGAAGATCGAAGCTCAGGAAAGGCAACCAGGAGAATACCTTGGAGCGTCAGACACTGGTAGTAGGCCCCAACCCTAGTACTAGCCCCACTGCAGTTTGAATAAAAAACTATTTAACAAGAGCCTGAAGATCGAAGCTCAGGAAAGGTAACCAGGAGAACAACTTGGAGCGGCATACACTGGTAGTAGGCCCCAACCCTAGTACTAGCCCCACTGCAGTTTGATTAAAAAACTATTTAACAAGAGCCTGAAGATCGAAGCTCAGGAAAGGCAACCAGGAGAACACCTTGGAGCGGCAGACACTGGTAGTAGGCCCCAACCCTAGTACTAGCCCCAATGCAGTTTGATTAAAAAAACTATTTAACAAGAGCATGAGGATCGAAGCTCAGGAAAGGCAACCAGGAGAACACCTTGGAGCGGCAGTTTAATCAAACTGCAGTGGGGCTAATACTAGGGTTGGGGCCTACTACCAGTGTCTGCAGCTCCAAGGTGTTCTCCTGGTTGCCTTTCCTGAGCTTCGATCTTCAGGCTCTTGTTAAATAGTTTTTTAATCAAACTGCAGTGGGGCTAGTACTAGGGTTGGGGCCTACTACCAGTGTCTGCCGCTCCAAGGTGTTCTCCTGGTTGCCTTTCCTGAGCTTCGATCTTCAGGCTCTTGTTAAATAGTTTTTTAATCAAACTGCAGTGGGGCTAGTACTAGGGTTGGGGCCTACTACCAGTGTATGCCGCTCCAAGGTGTTCTCCTGGTTGCCTTTCCTGAGCTTCGATCTTCAGGCTCTTGTTAAATAGATTTTTAATCAAACTGCAGTGGGGCTAGTACGAGGGTTGGGGCCTACTACCAGTGTCTGCCGCTCCAAGGTGTTCTCCTGGTTGCCTTTCCTGAGCTTCGATCTACAGGCTCTTGTTAAATAGTTTTTTAATCAAACTGCAGTGGGGCTAGAAGTAGGGTTGGGGCCTACTACCAGTGTCTGCCGCTCCAAGGTGTTCTCCTGGTTGCCTTTCCTGAGCTTCGATCTTCAGGCTCTTGTTAAATAGTTTTTTAATCAAACTGCAGTGGGGCTAGTACTGGGGTTGGGGCCTACTACCAGTGTCTGCCGCTCCAAGGTGTTCTCCTGGTTGCCTTTCCTGAGCTTCGATCTTCAGGCTCTTGTTAAATAGTTTTTTAATCAAACTGCAGTGGGGCTGGTACTAGGGTTGGGGCCTACTACCAGTGTCTGACGCTCCAAGGTGTTCTCCTGGTTGCCTTTCCTGAGCTTCGATCTTCAGGCTCTTGTTAAACAGTCTTTTAATCAAACTGCAGTGGGGCTAGTACTAGGGTTGGGGCCTACTACCAGTGTCTGACGCTCCAAGGTGTTCTCCTGGTTGCCTTTCCTGAGCTTCGATTTTCAGGCTCTTGTTAAATAGTTTTTTAATCAAACTGCAGTTGGGCGAATACTAGGGTTGGGGCCTACTACCAGTGTCTGCCGCTCCAAGGTGTTCTCCTGGTTGCCTTTCCTGAGCTTCGATCTTCAGGCTCTTGTTAAATAGTTTTTTAATCAAACTGCAGTGGGGCTAGAACTAGGGTTGGGGCCTACTACCAGTGTCTGCCGCTCCAAGGTGTTCTCCTGGTTGCCTTTCCTGAGCTTCGATCTTCAGGCTCTTGTTAAATAGTTTTTTAATCAAACTGCAGTGGGGCTAGTACTAGGGTTGGGGCCTACTACCAGTGTCTGCCGCTCCAAGGTGTTCTCCTGGTTGCCTTTCTTGAGCTTCGATCTTCAGGCTCTTGTTAAATAGTTTTTTAATCAAACTGCAGTGGGGCTAGAACTAGGGTTGGGTGTCATGATCAGGTAATTCCGTACAACAATGAACATTGAGGTCAGAGCACATACAGTGACCTGACAATAACCCAAAAACATAGAACGAACTCTGAGACATGGAAACTCTGCTGACCGCCATCCCTAATCCTCACCAACACACTAAAGGCAGCCGTGGATTGCGCCTAACGCTCCCTATGCAACTCGACACAGCCTGCGAAACTAGCTAGCCTGAAGATAGAAAATTAGCCTACCTTGCCTCAGAGAAATACCCCAAAGGAAAAGGCAGCCCCCACGTATAATGACTGTGAGTAAAGATGAAAAGACAAACGTAGAGATGAAATAGATTTAGCAAAGTGAGGCCCGACTTTCTGAACTGAGCGAGGATAGGAAAGGTTACTTTGCGGTCAACACAAAACCCTACAAAAACCACGCAAAGGGGGCAAAAAGACCCTCCGTACCGAACTAACGGCACGGAGGTACACCCTCTGCGTCCCAGAGCTCCCAGCAAGCAGGAAAAAACAAATAGACAAGCTGGACAGAAAAAAACAGCAAACAAAATAGCAAAGCAGAACTTAGCTATGCAGAGCAGCAGGCCACAGGAACGATCCAGGAGGAAACAGGTCCAATACTAGAACATTGACTGGAGGCCGGGATCAAAGCACAAGGTGGAGTTAAATAGAGCAGCACCTAACGACTTCACCACATCACCTGAGGAAGGAAACTCAGAAGCCGCAGTACCACTTTCCTCCACCAACGGAAGCTCACAGAGAGAATCAGCCGAAGTACCACTTGTGACCACAGGAGGGAGCTCTGCCACAGAATTCACAACAGTACCCCCCCCTTGAGGAGGGGTCAACGAACCCTCACCAGAGCCCCCAGGACGACCAGGATGAGCCATATGAAAGGCACGAACAAGATCGGGAGCATGGACATCAGAGACAAAGACCCAGGAATTATCTTCCTGAGCATAACCCTTCCACTTAACCAGATACTGGAGTTTCCGTCTTGAAACACGAGAATCCAAAATCTTCTCCACAATATACTCCAACTCCCCCTCCACCAAAACCGGGGCAGGAGGATCAACAGATGGAACCATAGGTGCCACGTATCTCCGCAACAATGACCTATGGAATACGTTATCTATGTAAAAAGAATCTGGAAGGGTCAGACGAAAAGACACAGGATTAAGAACCTCAGAAATCCTATACGGACCAATGAAATGAGGTTTAAACTTAGGAGAGGAAACCTTCATAGGAATATGACGAGAAGATAACCAAACCAAATCCCCAACACGAAGTCGGGGACCCACACAGCGTCTGCGATTAGCGAAACGTTGAGCCTTCTCCTAGGATAAGGTCAAATTGTCCACTACATGAGTCCAAATCTGCTGCAACCTGTCCACCACAGTATCCACACCAGGACAGTCCGAAGACTCAACCTGCCCTGAAGAGAAACGAGGATGGAACCCAGAGTTGCAGAAAAAAGGCGAAGCCAAGGTAGCCGAGCTGGCCCGATTATTAAGGGCGAACTCAGCCAAAGGCAAAAAGGACACCCAGTCATCCTGATCAGCAGAAACAAAGCATCTCAGATATGTTTCCAAGGTCTGATTGGTTCGTTCGGTTTGGCCATTAGTCTGAGGATGGAAAGCCGAGGAAAAAGACAAGTCAATGCCCATCCTACCACAAAAGGCTCGCCAAAACCTCGAAACAAACTGGGAACCTCTGTCAGAAACGATATTCTCTGGAATGCCATGTAAACGAATCACATGCTGGAAGAACAATGGCACCAAATCAGAGGAGGAAGGTAATTTAGACAAGGGTACCAAATAGACCATCTTAGAGAAGCGATCACAGACCACCCAAATGACTAACATCTTTTGAGAGACGGGAAGATCTGAAATAAAATCCATAGAGATATGTGTCCAAGGCCTCTTCGGGATCGGCAAGGGCAAAAGCAACCCACTGGCACGAGAACAGCAGGGCTTAGCCCGAGCACAAATCCCACAGGACTGCACAAAAGTACGCACATCCCGCGACAGAGATGGCCACCAAAAGGATCTAGCCACCAAATCTCTGGTACCAAAGATTCCAGGATGACTAGCCAACACCGAACAATGAACCTCAGAGATAACTTTATTCGTCCACCTATCAGGGACAAACAGTTTCTCCGCTGGGCAACGATCAGGTTTATTAGCCTGAAATTTTTGCAGCACCCGCCGCAAATCAGGGGAGATGGCAGACACAATTACTCCCTCTTTGAGGATACCCCCGGCTCAGATAAACCCGGAGAGTTGGGCACAAAACTCCTAGACAGAGCATCCGCCTTCACATTTTTAGAGCCCGGAAGGTACGAAATCACAAAGTCAAAACGGGCAAAAAACAGCGACCAACGAGCCTGTCTAGGATTCAACCACTTGGCAGACTCGAGATAAGTCAAGTTCTTATGATCAGTCAAGACCACCACGCGATGCTTAGCTCCTTCAAGCCAATGACGCCACTCCTCGAATGCCCACTTCATGGCCAGCAACTCTCGATTGCCCACATCATAATTTCGCTCAGGAGGCGAATACTTCCTGGAAAAGAAGGCGCATGGTTTCATCACCGAGCAATCAGAACTTCTCTGCGACAAAACAGCCCCTGCTCCAATCTCAGAAGCATCAACCTCGACCTGGAACAGAAGTGAAACATCTGGTTGACACAACACAGGGGCAGAAGAAAAACGACGCTTCAACTCTTGAAAAGCTTCCACAGCAGCAGAAGACCAATTGACCACATCAGCACCCTTCTTGGTCAAATCGGTCAATGGTTTAGCAATACTAGAAAAATTGCAGATGAAGTGACGATAAAAATTAGCAAAGCCCAGGAACTTTTGCAGACTTTTCAGAGATGTCGGCTGAGTCCAATCATGGATGGCTTGGACCTTAACAGGGTCCATCTCGATAGTAGAAGGGGAAAAGATGAACCCCAAAAATGAAACCTTCTGAACACCAAAGAGACACTTTGATCCCTTCACAAACAAAGAATTAGCACGCAGGACCTGAAACACCGTTCTGACCTGCTTCACATGAGACTCCCAATCATCCGAGAAGATCAAAATGTCATCCAAGTACACAATCAGGAATTTGTCCAGGTACTCTCGGAAGATGTCATGCATAAAGGACTGAAACAATGATGGAGCATTGGCAAGTCCGAATGGCATTACTAGATACTCAAAATGGCCCTCGGGCGTATTAAATGCAGTTTTCCATTCATCGCCTCGCTTAATACGCACAAGATTATACGCACCACGAAGATCTATCTTGGTGAACCAACTAGCCCCCTTAATCCGAGCAAACAAATCAGATAACAACGGCAAAGGGTACTGAAATTTAACCGTGATCTTATTTAGAAGGCGGTAATCTATACAAGGTCTCAGTGAACCATCCTTCTTGGCCACAAAAAAGAACCCTGCTCCTAATGGCGACGATGACGGGCGAATATGCCCCTTCTCCAAGGACTCCTTCACATAACTCCGCGTAGCGGCGTGCTCAGGCACAGATAAATTAAACAGTCGACCTTTTGGGAATTTACTACCAGGAATCAAATCGATAGCACAATCACAATCCCTATGCGGAGGTAGGGTATCGGACTTGGGCTCATCAAATACATCCCGGTAATCAGACAAGAACTCTGGAACCTCAGAAGGGGTGGATGACGAAATAGTCAGAAATGGTACATCACCATGTAACCCCTGACAACCCCAGCTGGACACAGACATGGATTTCCAATCTAATACTGGATTATGGACTTGTAGCCATGGCAACCCCAACACGACCACATCATGCAGATTATGCAACACCAGAAAGCGAATAACCTCCTGATGTGCAGGAGCCATGCACATGGTCAGCTGGGTCCAGTACTGAGGCTTATTCTTGGCCAAAGGCGTAGCATCAATTCCTCTCAATGGAATAGGACACTGCAAGGGCTCCAAGAAAAACCCACAACGCCTGGCATACTCCAAGTCCATCAAATTCAGGGCAGCGCCTGAATTCACAAATGCCATGACAGAATACGATGACAAAGAGCAGATCAAGGTAACGGACAGAAGAAATTTTGACTGTACCGTACCAATGGTGGCAGACCTAGTGAACCGCGTAGTGCGCTTAGGATAATCAGGGATAGCATGAGTGGAATCACCACAGTAGAAACACAGCCCATTCAGACGTCTGTGTTCTTGCCGTTCAACTCTGGTCAAAGTCCTATCGCACTGCATAAGCTCAGATTTAAGCTCAGGTAATACCGCCAAATGGTGCACAGATTTACGCTCACGCAAGCGTCGACCGATCTGAATGGCCAAAGACATAGACTCATTCAGACCAGCAGGCATAGGAAATCCCACCATGACATCCTTAATGGCTTCAGAGAGACCTTTTCTGAAAATAGCTGCGAGCGCACCTTCATTCCATTGAGTGAGTACGGACCACTTTCTAAATTTCTGACAATATACCTCTATCTCATCCTGACCCTGACACAGAGCCAGCAAATTTTTCTCTGCCTGATCCACTGAATTAGGTTCATCGTACAGCAATCCGAGCGCCAGGAAAAACGCATCGATATTACTTAATGCAGGATCTCCTGACGCAAGAGAAAATGCCCAGTCCTGAGGGTCGCCACGTAAAAAAGAAATAATGATCCTAACTTGTTGAACTGGGTCACCAGAGGAGCGAGGTTTCAAAGCCAGAAATAGTTTACAATTATTTTTGAAACTCCGAAATTTTGTTCTATCTCCAAAAAACAAATCAGGAATAGGAATTCTCGGTTCTAACATAGAATTCTGAACCACAAAGTCTTGAATATTTTGTACTCTTGCCGTGAGCTGATCCACACATGAAGACAGACCCTTAATGTCCATCGCTACACCTGTGTCCTGAACCACCCAAATATCTAGGGGAAAAAAAAGGCAAAACACAGTGCAGAGAAAAAAAAATGGTCTCAGAATTTCTTTTTTCCCTCTATTGAGAATCATTAGTACTTTACGCCTCCAGTATTGTCATGATAAGGTAATTCCGTACCACAATGAACATTGAGGTCAGAGCACATACAGTGACCTGACAATAACCCAAAAACATAGAACGAACTCTGAGACGTGGAAACTCTGCTGACCGCAATCCCTAATCCTCACCAACACACTAAAGGCAGCCGTGGATTGCGTCTAACGCTCCCTATGCAACTCGACACAGCCTGAGAAACTAGCTAGCCTGAAGATAGAAAATAAGCCTACCTTGCCTCAGAGAAATACCCCAAAGGAAAAGGCAGCCCCCACATATAATGACTGTGAGTAAAGATGAAAAGATAAACGTAGAGATTAAATAGATTTAGCAAAGTGAGGCCCGACTTTCTGAACAGAGCGAGGATAGGAAAGGTAACTTTGCGGTCAACACAAAACCCTACAAAAACCACGCAAAGGGGGCAAAAAGACCCTCCGTACCGAACTAACGGCACGGAAGTACACCCTCTGCGTCCCAGAGCTCCCAGCAAGCAGGAAAAAACAAATAGACAAGCTGGACAGAAAAAAACAGCAAACAAAATAGCAAAGCAGAACTTAGCTATGCAGAGCAGCAGGCCACAGGAACGATCCAGGAGGAAACAGGTCCAATACTAGAACATTGACTGGAGGCCAGGATCAAAGCACAAGGTGGAGTTAAATAGAGCAGCACCTAACGACTTCACCACATCACCTGAGGAAGGAAACTCAGAAGCCGCAGTACCACTTTCCTCCACCAACGGAAGCTCACAGAGAGAATCAGCCGAAGTACCACTTGTGACCACAGGACGGAGCTCTGCCACAGAATTCACAACAGTACCCCCCCCTTGAGGAGGGGTCAACGAACCCTCACCAGAGCCCCCAGGACGACCAGGATGAGCCATATGAAAGGCACGAACAAGATCGGGAGCATGGACATCAGAGACAAAGACCCAGGAATTATCTTCCTGAGCATAACCCTTCCACTTAACCAGATACTGGAGTTTCCGTCTTGAAACACGAGAATCCAAAATCTTCTCCACAATATACTCCAACTCCCCCTCCACCAAAACCGGGGCAGGAGGATCAACAGATGGAACCATAGGTGCCACGTATCTCCGCAACAATGACCTATGGAATACGTTATGTATGGAAAAAGAATCTGGAAGGGTCAGACGAAAAGACACAGGATTAAGAACCTCAGAAATCCTATACGGACCAATGAAACGAGGTTTAAACTTAGGAAAGGAAACCTTCATAGGAATATGACGAGAAGATAACCAAACCAAATCCCCAACACGAAGTCGGGGACCCACACAGCGTCTGCGATTAGCGAAACGTTGAGCCTTCTCCTGGGACAAGGTCAAATTGTCCACTACATGAGTCCAAATCTGCTGCAACCTGTCCACCACAGTATCCACACCAGGACAGTCCGAAGACTCAACCTGCCCTGAAGAGAAACGAGGATGGAACCCAGAGTTGCAGAAAAAAGGCGAAACCAAGGTAGCCGAGCTGGCCCGATTATTAAGGGCGAACTCAGCGAAAGGCAAAAAGGACACCCAGTCATCCTGATCAGCAGAAACAAAGCATCTCAGATATGTTTCCAAGGTCTGATTGGTTTGTTCGGTCTGGCCATTAGTCTGAGGATGGAAAGCCGAGGAAAAAGACAAGTCAATGCCCATCCTACCACAAAAGGCTCGCCAAAACCTCGAAACAAACTGGGAACCTCTGTCAGAAACGATATTCTCTGGAATGCCATGTAAACGAACCACATGCTGGAAGAACAATGGCACCAAATCAGAGGAGGAAGGTAATTTAGACAAGGGTACCAAATAGACCATCTTAGAGAAGCGATCACAGACCACCCAAATGACTGACATCTTTTGAGAGACGGGAAGATCTGAAATAAAATCCATAGAGATATGTGTCCAAGGCCTCTTCGGGATCGGCAAGGGCAAAAGCAACCCACTGGCACGAGAACAGCAGGGCTTAGCCCGAGCACAAATCTCACAGGACTGCACAAAAGTACGCACATCCCGCGACAGAGATGGCCACGAAAAGGATCTAGCCACCAAATCTCTGGTACCAAAGATTCCAGGATGACCAGCCAACACCGAACAATGAACCTCAGAGATAACTTTATTCGTCCACCTATCAGGGACAAACAGTTTCTCCGCTGGGCAACGATCAGGTTTATTAGCCTGAAATTTTTGCAGCACCCGCCGCAAATCACGGGAGATGGCAGACACAATTACTCCCTCTTTGAGGATACCCCCGGCTCAGATAAACCCGGAGAGTCGGGCACAAAACTCCTAGACAGAGCATCCGCCTTCACATTTTTAGAGCCCGGAAGGTATGAAATCACAAAGTCAAAACGGGCAAAAAACAGCGACCAACGAGCCTGTCTAGGATTCAACCGCTTGGCAGACTCGAGATAAGTCAAGTTCTTATGATCAGTCAAGACCACCACGCGATTCTTAGCTCCTTCAAGCCAATGACGCCACTCCTCGAATGCCCACTTCATGGCCAGCAACTCTCGATTGCCCACATCATAATTTCGCTCAGGAGGCGAAAACTTCCTGGAAAAGAAGGTGCATGGTTTCATCACCGAGCAATCAGAACTTCTCTGCGACAAAACAGCCCCTGCTCCAATCTCAGAAGCATCAACCTCGACCTGGAACGGAAGTGAAACATCTGGTTGACACAACACAGGGGCAGAAGAAAAACGACGCTTCAACTCTTGAAAAGCTTCCACAGCAGCAGAAGACCAATTGACCACATCAGCACCCTTCTTGGTCAAATCGGTCAATGGTTTAGCAATACTAGAAAAATTGCAGATGAAGCGACGATAAAAATTAGCAAAGCCCAGGAACTTTTGCAGACTTTTCAGAGATGTCGGCTGAGTCCAATCATGGATGGCTTGGACCTTAACAGGGTCCATCTCGATAGTAGAAGGGGAAAAGATGAACCCCAAAAATGAAACCTTCTGAACACCAAAGAGACACTTTGATCCCTTCACAAACAAAGAATTAGCACGCAGGACCTGAAACACCGTTCTGACCTGCTTCACATGAGACTCCCAATCATCCGAGAAGATCAAAATGTCATCCAAGTACACAATCAGGAATTTATCCAGGTACTCTCGGAAGATGTCATGCATAAAGGACTGAAACACTGATGGAGCATTGGCAAGTCCGAATGGCATTACTAGATACTCAAAATGGCCCTCGGGCGTATTAAATGCAGTTTTCCATTCATCGCCTCGCTTAATACGCACAAGATTATACGCACCACGAAGATCTATCTTGGTGAACCAACTAGCCCCCTTAATCCGAGCAAACAAATCAGATAACAACGGCAAAGGGTACTGAAATTTAACCGTGATCTTATTTAGAAGGCGGTAATCTATACAAGGTCTCAGTGAACCATCCTTCTTGGCCACAAAAAAGAACCCTGCTCCTAATTGCGACGATGACGGGCGAATATGCCCCTTCTCCAAGGACTCCTTCACATAACTCCGCATAGCGGCGTGCTCAGGCACAGATAAATTAAACAGTCGACCTTTTGGGAATTTACTACCAGGAATCAAATCGATAGCACAATCACAATCCCTATGCGGAGGTAGGGTATCGGACTTGGGCTCATCAAATACATCCCGGTAATCAGACAAGAACTCTGGAACCTCAGAAGGGGTGGATGACGAAATAGTCAGAAATGGTACATCACCATGTAACCCCTGACAACCCCAGCTGGACACAGACATGGATTTCCAATCTAATACTGGATTATGGACTTGTAGCCATGGCAACCCCAACACGACCACATCATGCAGATTATGCAACACCAGAAAGCGAATAACCTCCTGATGTGCAGGAGCCATGCACATGGTCAGCTGGGTCCAGTACTGAGGCTTATTCTTGGCCAAAGGCGTAGCATCAATTCCTCTCAATGGAATAGGACACTGCAAGGGCTCCAAGAAAAACCCACAACGCCTAGCATACTCCAAGTCCATCAAATTCAGGGCAGCGCCTGAATCCACAAATGCCATGACAGAATACGATGACAAAGAGCAGATCAAGGTAACGGACAGAAGAAATTTTGACTGTACCGTACTAATGGTGGCAGACCTAGCGAACCGCTTAGTGCGCTTAGGACAATCAGAGATAGCATGAGTGGAATCACCACAGTAGAAACACAGCCCATTCAGACGTCTGTGTTCTTGCCGTTCAACTCTGGTCAAAGTCCTATCGCACTGCATAAGCTCAGATTTAAGCTCAGGTAATACCGCCAAATGGTGCACAGATTTACGCTCACGCAAGCGTCGACCGATCTGAATGGCCAAAGACATAGACTCATTCAGACCAGCAGGCATAGGAAATCCCACCATGACATCCTTAATGGCTTCAGAGAGACCTTTTCTGAAAATAGCTGCGAGCGCACCTTCATTCCATTGAGTGAGTACGGACCACTTTCTAAATTTCTGACAATATACCTCTATCTCATCCTGACCCTGACACAGAGCCAGCAAATTTTTCTCTGCCTGATCCACTGAATTAGGTTCATCGTACAGCAATCCGAGCGCCAGGAAAAACGCATCGATATTACTTAATGCAGGATCTCCTGACGCAAGAGAAAATGCCCAGTCCTGAGGGTCGCCACGTAAAAAAGAAATAATGATCCTAACTTGTTGAACTGGGTCACCAGAGGAGCGAGGTTTCAAAGCCAGAAATAGTTTACAATTATTTTTGAAACTCAGAAATTTAGTTCTATCTCCAAAAAACAAATCAGGAATAGGAATTCTCGGTTCTAACATAGAATTCTGAACCACAAAGTCTTGAATATTTTGTACTCTTGCCGTGAGCTGATCCACACATGAAGACAGACCCTTAATGTCCATCGCTACACCTGTGTCCTGAAACACCCAAATGTCTAGGGGAAAAAAAAGGCAAAACACAGTGAAGAGAAAAAAAAATGGTCTCAGAACTTCTTTTCTCCCTCTATTGAGAATCATTAGTACTTTAGGCCTCCAGTACTGTCATGATAAGGTAATTCCGTACCACAATGAACATTGAGGTCAGAGCACATACAGTGACCTGACAATAACCCAAAAACATAGAACGAACTCTGAGACGTGGAAACTCTGCTGACCGCAATCCCTAATCCTCACCAACACACTAAAGGCAGCCGTGGATTGCGCCTAACGCTCCCTATGCAACTCGACACAGCCTGAGAAACTGGCTAGCCTGAAGATAGAAAATAAGCCTACCTTGCCTCAGAGAAATACCCCAAAGGAAAAGGCAGCCCCCACATATAATGACTGTGAGTAAAGATGAAAAGACAAACGTAGAGATGAAATAGATTTAGCAAAGTGTGGCCCGACTTTCTGAACAGAGCGAGGATAGGAAAGGTAACTTTGCGGTTAACACAAAACCCTACAAAAACCACGCAAAGGGGGCAAAAAGACCCTCCGTACCGAACTAACGGCACGGAGGTACACCCTCTGCGTCCCAGAGCTCCCAGCAAGCAGGAAAAAACAAATAGACAAGCTGGACAGAAAAAAACAGCAAACAAAATAGCAAAGCAGAACTTAGCTATGCAGAGCAGCAGGCCACAGGAACGATCCAGGAGGAAACAGGTCCAATACTAGAACATTGACTGGAGGCCAGGATCAAAGCACAAGGTGGAGTTAAATAGAGCAGCACCTAACGACTTCACCACATCACCTGAGGAAGGAAACTCAGAAGCCGCAGTACCACTTTCCTCCACCAACGGAAGCTCACAGAGAGAATCAGCCAAAGTACCACTTGTGACCACAGGAGGGAGCTCTGCCACAGAATTCACAACAGTTGGGGCCTACTACCAGTGTCTGCCGCTCCAAGG
The DNA here is from genome assembly GCF_032444005.1 of Ranitomeya imitator. NCBI lineage: Eukaryota > Metazoa > Chordata > Amphibia > Anura > Dendrobatidae > Ranitomeya > Ranitomeya imitator. The sequence goes on along the minus strand of NC_091284.1, from coordinate 377,020,508 downwards.
TGTTCTCCTGGTTGCCTTTCCTGAGCTTCGATCTTCAGGCTCTTGTTAAATAGTTTTTTAATCAAACTGCAGTGGGGCTAGTACTAGGGTTGGGGCCTACTACCAGTGTCTGCCGCTCCAAGGTGTTCTCCTGGTTGCCTTTACTGAGCTTCAATCCTCAGGCTCTTGTTAAATAGTTTTTTTAATCAAACTGCAGTGGGGCTAGTACTAGGGTTGGGGCCTACTACCAGTGTCTGCCGCTCCAAGGTGTTCTCCTGGTTGCCTTTCCTGAGCTTCGATCTTCAGGCTCTTGTTAAATAGTTTTTTAATCAAACTGCAGTGGGGCTAGTACTAGGGTTGGGGCCTACTACCAGTGTCTGCCGCTCCAAGGTGTTCTCCTGGTTGCCTTTCCTGAGCTTCGATCTTTAGGCTCTTGTTAAATAGTTTTTTAATCAAACTGCAGTGGGGCTAGTACTAGGGTTGGGGCCTACTACCAGTGTCTGCCGCTCCAAGGTGTTCTCCTGGTTGCCTTTCCTGAGCTTCGATCTTCAGGCTCTTGTTAAATAGTTTTTTAATCAAACTGCAGTGGGGCTAGTACTAGGGTTGGGGCCTACTACCAGTGTCTGCCGCTCCAAGGCGTTTTCCTGGTTGCCTTTCCTGAGCTTCGATCTTCAGGCTCTTGTTAAATAGTTTTTTAATCAAACTGCAGTGGGGCTAGTACTAGGGTTGGGGCCTACTACCAGTGTCTGCCGCTCCAAGGTGTTCTCCTGGTTGCCTTTCCTGAGCTTCGATCTTCAGGCTCTTGTTAAATAGTTTTTTAATCAAACTGCAGTGGGGCTAGTACTAGGGTTGGGGCCTACTACCAGTGTCTGCCGCTCCAAGGTGTTCTCCTGGTTGCCTTTACTGAGCTTCGATCTTCAGGCTCTTGTTAAATAGTTTTTTAATCAAACTGCAGTGGGGCTAGTACTAGGGTTGGGGCCTACTACCAGTGTCTGCCGCTCCAAGGTGTTCTCCTGGTTCCCTTTCCTGAGCTTCGATCTTCAGGCTCTTGTTAAATAGTTTTTTAATCAAACTGCAGTGGGGCTAGTACTAGGGTTGGGGCCTACTACCAGTGTCTGCCGCACCAAGGTGCTCTCCTGGTTGCCTTTCCTGAGCTTCGATCTTCAGGCTCTTGTTAAATAGTTTTTTAATCAAACTGCAGTGGGGCTAGTACTAGGGTTGGGGCCTACTACCAGTGTCTGCCGCTCCAAGGTGTTCTCCTGGTTGCCTTTCCTGAGCTTCGATCTTCAGGCTCTTGTTAAATAGTTTTTTAATCAAACTGCAGTGGGGCTAGTACTTGGGTTGGGGCCTACTACCAGTGTCTGCCGTTCCAAGGTGTTCTCCAGGTTGCCTCTCCCTAAATTCTATCTTCAGGCTCTTGTTATATTGTTTTTAATATAACTCTGCATTTGGCCTACTTGTTTTGTTGGCCCTACTAACGGTGTCTGCGGCTCCTTGATGTTCTCCTCCACTGAAAAAACCAGTGCCGCCTGTTTACTTCTGTTACCAATTTTGATCTGCATTTAGCCTACTTACTGATTTGGGCCTACTCACTGTGTCAGCCTCTCATTACAGTTGTACTCCACTGAACAAAGCAATGCCCCCTGGTTAGTCCTGTTACCAATTTTGAACTGCATTTAGCCCACTTTATTATTTGGGCCTATATCTGTGTTTCCTCCTCATCCTGCCCATTGCCCAGCCAGTGATAGATGAGTCTGCTGGTAAATTGACCCAGAACGCTACATTCCCCATGCACGCTACACAGCCAGAATGTGACCCTGCTGAAAGTCAGGTTCCCCTTCCCGCATACCATACCACCTTACACGGGGACAAAGAGGAAGGTGCAGATGAAAGTGCAGGTTCCTTCATCAGGTGTGGGGGGGGAATACTCTTTGGCGACGTTACTGGCACAGGGCCCCTCGTACGCAAAAGTGTCGCTGCTGGTGGGAGGCGCCCCCGCCGTGCAAACACACCGCCGTACTTTGAGGGGCCCTGTGGCAGTGCCAATGCCAAACAGTGGGCCCCCCCTGCTTGCTCAGGATCACAGCACTTGCAAAGTTGAAATACTTACCTCGCCCTGCTCCACTGCCGTGACGTGGTCCAGATTTCCTGGGCCCACAAAATACTTGAACCAGCCCTACCCCCAACAACTTTAGCCAAATGACCCCCAATTTCCAATGCCTAACTATTATTTTAAGGGAAATTAAGATTGACAAGCTTCATTAAGAAGAATGGATGTTTTTGCCATTAAAATGGGCACTCTATGTGTTTTCCTGGCCCCCACTTACTGCCGACTATGCTGCCCCATTGACTTGCATTGGGTTTCGTGTTTCGGTCGATCCCGATTTTACGACATAATCGGCCGATTTCACTCGACCTTTTGAGATAGTCGGGTTTTGCGAAACCCAACTCGACTCTAAAAAAGTCAAGGTCGCTCAACCCTAAACACAACCTATTCTGACGTCTAAAACCTTGTCGTTCCATTCTAGACAGAATCCTATCACATTGCATTGGCTCAGGAATTTGCTCTGAGGATAACGCCATAGCGCGCACAGTTCTGCGCTCCCGCAAGCGCCGATCAATCTGAATGGCCAGAGACATAGAATCACTCAGATTGGAGGGTGTGTGAAACCCCACCATAACATCTTTAACGGATTCAGAAAGACCCTTTCTGAAAATTGCCTCCAAAGCATCATTATTCCATTTAGTCAATACAGACCATTTTCTGAATTTCTGACAATACAATTCTGCCGCCTCTTGACCCTGAGACAGGGCCAACAAGGTTTTCTCAGCTTGATCCACCGAATTAGGTTCATCATACAGTAATCCCAACACCTGAAAGAAGGAGTCTACATTAAGCAAAGCAGATTCCAGGGAAAATGCCCAATCCTGTGGATCACCACGCAGCAGGGAAATGATGATTTTAACTTGTTGAATGGAATCACCGGAGGATCGAGGTTTCAATGCAAAAAACAGTTTACAGTTGTTTTTAAAACTCAAAAATTTGGGCCTGTCACCAAAAAACAAATCAGGAGTAGGTATCTGCGGTTCTAAAGCAGGAGTCTGAACAATGTAATCAGAAATACCCTGTACTCTAGCAGCAAGCTGGTCTATACGAGAAACTAATTCCTGAACATTCATGCTAGCACAAGGCTCTTCAGCCACCCAGAGATAAAGAGGGAGGAGAAGACAAAACAGACTGGAGAAAAAAAAATGGCTCGAGATCTTTCCTCCCTTCTTCTGAGATGCAATTAACTCATTGTTGGCCAGTAGTACTGTTAGGATCAGGTGGCCTTGGAGCAGCATGAAAAGACCTTCGCTGGAGCAGTGGTAACTTTACTGACTGCAAACCCTGTTCCTATCACCGCAACTAGAAGTAGCCGTGGGGTGTGCCTAACCAGACCTAGAAACCTCGACACAGCCTAAGGACTAAATATCCCTAAAGATGGAAATAGGAAAACTCTCTTGCCTCAGAGTAGATCCCCAAAGGATAGGTAGCCCCCCACAAATAATGACTGTGAGTAGGAGAGGAAAAGACACACGCAGACAGAAAACAGGGATAAGCAAAGGAGAGCACTTCTACCTAGATAGGAAAGGAAAGTACAGGATACTATGCGGTCAGCATAAAACACTACAAAATATCCACAGCAGAAAAATACAAAAACTCCACCACCTAACTAAAGATGTGGAGAGTATATCTGCGACTCCAGCGAGTCCAACTAGACTGAGAAAAACATCAGGCACAGTCTAGCAGGAACAAAATAGAAACAAGATAAGCACAGAAAATAAACACACAGCAGTGTGTCTAAAAAATGAAGCAAACACTTATCTTAGCTGAATTGGCAGCAATCAGGAGAGGCCAGGCAGAGGACCAACACTTCCAAAGGAACATTGACTACTGGCAAGGACTAATGAGTCCTGCACAGCTAAATACCCCAGTCAGAATTGCAATTAGCAGAAACACCTGTCCAAAACTGCTGCTCAGTAATAACTGCATTACCATCAACAACCACCGGAGGGAGCCCAAGAGCAGAATTCACAACAACATACTACGTGACTGGGCAATATACTACAGCCATGTAGCATTATGCCCAGTCACGTAGTATATTGCCCAGTGACGTACTATATTGCCCAGCTACATAGTATATTGCCCAGCAACGTAGTATATTGCCCAGTGACGTAGTATATTGGCCAGCTACATAGTATATTGCCCAGTGAGGTAGTATATTGCCCATCCACGTAGTATATTGTCCAGTCACGTAGTATGTAGTATATTGCCCAGCCACGTAGTATATTGCCCAGCCACGTAGTATATTCCCAGTTACGTCCTATATTGCCCAGCTACATAGTATATTGCCCAGCTACGTAGTATATTGCCCAGTAACCTTGTATATTGCCCAGCGACGTAGTATATTGCCCAGTCACGTAGTATATTGCCCAGTCACGTAGTATATTGCCCAGTCACGTAGTATATTGCCCAGTCACATAGTATATTGCCCAGTCACGTAGCATATTGCCCAGCCACATAGTATATTGCCCAGTAACGTAGTATATTGCCCAGTCATGTAGTATATTGCCTAGCCACGTAGTATATTGCCAGTAACGTAGTATATTGCCCAGCCACGTAGTACATTCCCCAGACATGTAGTATATATCCCAGTCGCGCAGTATATTGCACAGCCCACATAGTATAAAGCACAGCCCATGTAGTATAGTGCACAGCCCATGTAGTATATTGCCCAGCCCACGTAGTATATAGCAATGTAGGCATCATATCCCTGTTAAAAAAAAGAATTAAAATAAAGAATAGTTATATACTCACCTTCCGGAGCCCCCGGATCCAAGCAAAGCGGTTACCGACGCTGAGTCCTCGCGCGCTCCGGTCTGAAGAGTGCATTGCGGTCTCGCGAGATGATGACGTAGTGGTCTCGCGAGACCGCTACGTCATCTCGCGAGATCGCAGCATGGACCGGTTACCAGAGCGTCACGAGCAGGAAAGGCCTGTTGTGGATCCGAGGGGCCGACGGACGGTGAGTATATAACGATTTTTAATTTTTTAAATTATTTTTAACAATAGATCTTTTTACTATTGATGCCGCATAGGCAGCATCAATAGTAAAACATTGGTCACACAGGGTTAATAGCAGCGTTAACCGAGTGCGTTACACCGCGACATAGTGCAGTCGGTTAACGCTGCCATTAACCCTGTCTTTAGCTGAGTGCAGACCAATACTTCACATTTACTACTATTATCTTGGTCTTTGCACCTGCTTTCCCCTATGTCATCCGATACTTTTGCTTACGATATAGCTACGAGTTCCAGTATACTCTCACAGGTTACTGGGTCCAGTGATTTCCTTAAAACTCCCGCACAGGAGTTGAGGACAAGAGATTATGAAAAAGAGAAAAGACGGTTAATCTCTCATGATCTCCACTGTACTACACTGGCAGAATATCACCGCCAGAATAAAATCCCGAGGGGTCTTAGAAGCAACTTACGCCCTACTTTGTTCACTGATAACGAGGAATTTTGTGATAAGTATAAAAAAATTCTAAATAAATGCTCCCTTGACATTATTGTGCTCACAGTGGAATATTTGCAGAAAAGTATAGCCGAAACCAAATTAAAAATTGAGGCCATTGAAACGCAGCTCTGTGCCACTCTTTCATCAACTGAATGGACTTCTCTTAAAACAAAGACTGATAAGATTCTGGCTGAGCACGAGAAAACTGTACAAGAACGGAAGAGACAAAAATTCCATAGAGACAACGAGGACTACGCAAATAATCGAGTTTATAGATGGAACGAATCCTCCACTTGGCGTCAACCCTCTACCCAGAGAAGATTCGGTTCCTTCAGCTCAAGTGGGGACTCTTCAGCAGGATCAAGTCGGCCTCGTTTTTTAGCAAAAAACCGCAGGGGAGGCTCACATCAGGCAGGCCCACGAGACGATCAAGGAGAACGAATGACAACACGTTCCCAGGTAGGCCGTCCAACCTGGTGATCAATATTTCCAGTCATTTGCTTTCCCCTGCGGAACTATCTGTGCTTGAAAAAGGTCTATCTTTTTGCCCCACTCCAAACTGGAATGCGTTCCAACTTGAGAGGGATTTACATAGGTTCTATCGCTCGATTAGATTGAAAACCCACTTTGGGCTCCTGCCCATTCCTATACACCAAGAGACGCTTCAAACAGGTGAAGATGTCCAATCAGAACTCTCTATCACAACACTCGGCCTCCGTACCCCGAGCCGCTTCCAACCACCACGTACACATTATGCAGTGGAAACATTTATCGAACTTGTAGACCGTGAAGTCAAACAGCTTTCACATGAACATAAACTGGGCTTCTTTCCTACTCACTCCAATCTCTCATCAAGTGAGAGAATAGCATTAAGATCCCTGCGTAATAACAAACAAATCATTATCAAACCGGCGGATAAAGGGGGAGCAGTGGTATTAATGGACCGGACAACATGTTCCCAGGAGATCCATCGCCAACTCTCTGATCATGACACGTATAGGGTCATCCGTGGTGACCCTACCTCAGAGATTAGATCCAAGATTGAGAGTGTGATTGCACATTATCTGGACAAACATATAATTGATAAAAAGACAGCCACATTTCTTTCCAACCCCCACCCATAACACCCGTGTTTTATGTATTGCCTAAAATACATAAATCACTAATCAATCCGCCTGGCAGGCCGATCATAGCATCGACCGACTCTATTTTATCAATTTTTGCCTGTAGGACATTATTGCAAGAGAGCTTGGCTGAGTAGATTACACAAGAAGGAAAACACACAGCAAGTCAGCAGGATCTAGGAGCAACATGGCAGATGTGACAACCTACATGGTGAGCTGCAGCATGTGCTACATGTTCACAGATCGACCAGAAGAAGAATCCAATTTCACCTGTCAGAAGTGTAGACTAGTGGCCCTTTTAGAAGAAAAGGTGCGGGGTCTGGAAGAAAGAATAGCAACTTTGAAACTCATCAAAGAGAATGAAGACTTTCTAGACAGAACAGAAGCATCTCTACTGGTCACAGAAGGTGCAAAAAGTGTCAGAGAACCTCCAAAAGCAGATGAGTGGAAGCATGTGACCAAAAGAAGCAAGAAGACCATGGAGGAATCACCAACCACACAACTGAAGAACCGATATCAAATCTTTGTAGAGGATGAAGATGGCACACCTAAGAATGAAGCAATACCAGCAAGCAAAAAAGAAAAGGGCACACAGCAACAAGTGACAGCAAAAAGTACAGCCAAGAAGCAACGAAGAGTGGTGGTGGTGGGAGACTCACTACTGAGAGGCACCGAAGCAGCCATCTGCAGACCGGACATAACTGCAAGAGAAGTATGCTGCCTTCCAGGTGCGATGATCAAGGATGTGACCGATAGGATACCAAAGCTCTTCAGCTCCAAGGACGTCCACCCATTTCTTCTGATACATGTTGGCACCAATGACACGGCAAGGAAGGACCTACCGACAATCTGCAAGGACTTTGAAGAGTTGGGGAAGAAAGTAAAGGAACTGGATGCACAGGTAGTTTTTTCTTCTATCCTTCCAGTAGACGGGCATGGCACCAGGAGATGGAACAGGATCCTTGATGCAAACAACTGGCTAAGACGATGGTGCAGACAACAAGGATTTGGATTCCTGGACCACGGTGTGAATTACTGGTATGATGGACTCCTCGCCAGAGACGGACTACACCTCAACAAACCTGGGAAACACACATTCGCCAGAAGACTCGCTACACTCATCAGGAGGGCGTTAAACTAGAAGAAGAGGGGACGGGAAGAAAAACATTAGACTCGAACAAAGACGACCCAGGAAAACATACTCAGAAGGGAGGTAAGAACATTTCTAAAACAATCCACAGTGAGGAGATTGGAACAAAACAAAATCCTCTAAACTGCATGCTCGCAAACGCCAGAAGCCTGACAAACAAGATGGAAGAACTAGAAGCAGAAATATCTACAGGTAACTTTGACATAGTGGGAATAACCGAGACATGGTTAGATGAAAGCTATGACTGGGCAGTTAACTTACAGGGTTACAGTCTGTTTAGAAAGGATCGTAAAAATCGGAGAGGAGGAGGGGTTTGTCTCTATGTAAAGTCTTGTCTAAAGTCCACTTTAAGGGAGGATATTAGCGAAGGGAATGAGGATGTCGAGTCCATATGGGTTGAAATTCATGGAGGGAAAAATGGTAACAAAATTCTCATTGGGGTCTGTTACAAACCCCCAAATATAACAGAAAGCATGGAAAGTCTACTTCTAAAGCAGATAGATGAAGCTGCAACCCATAATGAGGTCCTGGTTATGGGGGACTTTAACTACCCGGATATTAACTGGGAAACAGAAACCTGTGAAACGCATAAAGGCAACAGGTTTCTGCTAATAACCAAGAAAAATTATCTTTCACAATTGGTGCAGAATCCAACCAGAGGAGCAGCACTTTTAGACCTAATACTATCTAATAGACCTGACAGAATAACAAATCTGCAGGTGGTTGGGCATTTAGGAAATAGCGACCACAATATTGTGCAGTTTCACCTGTCTTTCACTAGGGGGACTTGTCAGGGAGTCACAAAAACATTGAACTTTAGGAAGGCAAAGTTTGAACAGCTTAGAGATGCCCTTAATCTGGTAGACTGGGACAATATCCTCAGAAATGAAAATACAGATAATAAATGGGAAATGTTTAAGAACATCCTAAATAGGCAGTGTAAGCGGTTTATACCTTGTGGGAATAAAAGGACTAGAAATAGGAAAAACCCAATGTGGCTAAACAAAGAAGTAAGACAGGCAATTAACAGTAAAAAGAAAGCATTTGCACTACTAAAGCAGGATGGCACCATTGAAGCTCTAAAAAACTATAGGGAGAAAAATACTTTATCTAAAAAACTAATTAAAGCTGCCAAAAAGGAAACAGAGAAGCACATTGCTAAGGAGAGTAAAACTAATCCCAAACTGTTCTTCAACTATATCAATAGTAAAAGAATAAAAACTGAAAATGTAGGCCCCTTAAAAAATAGTGAGGAAAGAATGGTTGTAGATGACGAGGAAAAAGCTAACATATTAAACACCTTCTTCTCCACGGTATTCACGGTGGAAAATGAAATGCTAGGTGAAATCCCAAGAAACAATGAAAACCCTATATTAAGGGTCACCAATCTAACCCAAGAAGAGGTGCGAAACCGGCTAAATAAGATTAAAATAGATAAATCTCCGGGTCCGGATGGCATACACCCACGAGTACTAAGAGAACTAAGTAATGTAATAGATAAACCATTATTTCTTATTTTTAGTGACTCTATAGCGACAGGGTCTGTTCCGCAGGACTGGCGCATAGCAAATGTGGTGCCAATATTCAAAAAGGGCTCTAAAAGTGAACCTGGAAATTATAGGCCAGTAAGTCTAACCTCTATTGTTGGTAAAATATTTGAAGGGTTTCTGAGGGATGTTATTCTGGATTATCTCAATGAGAATAACTGTGTAACTCCATATCAGCATGGGTTTATGAGAAATCGCTCCTGTCAAACCAATCTAATCAGTTTTTATGAAGAGGTAAGCTATAGACTGGACCACGGTGAGTCATTGGACGTGGTATATCTCGATTTTTCCAAAGCGTTTGATACCGTGCCGCACAAGAGGTTGGTACACAAAATGAGAATGCTTGGTCTGGGGGAAAATGTGTGTAAATGGGTTAGTAACTGGCTTAGTGATAGAAAGCAGAGGGTGGTTATAAATGGTATAGTCTCTAACTGGGTCGCTGTGACCAGTGGGGTACCGCAGGGGTCGGTATTGGGACCTGTTCTCTTCAACATATTCATTAATGATCTGGTAGAAGGTTTACACAGTAAAATATCGATATTTGCAGATGATACAAAACTATGTAAAGCAGTTAATACAAGAGAAGATAGTATTCTGCTACAGATGGATCTGGATAAGTTGGAAACTTGGGCTGAAAGGTGGCAGATGAGGTTTAACAATGATAAATGTAAGGTTATACACATGGGAAGAGGGAATCAATATCACCATTACACACTGAACGGGAAACCACTGGGTAAATCTGACAGGGAGAAGGACTTGGGGATCCTAGTTAATGATAAACTTACCTGGAGCAGCCAGTGCCAGGCAGCAGCTGCCAAGGCAAACAGGATCATGGGGTGCATTAAAAGAGGTCTGGATACACATGATGAGAGCATTATACTGCCTCTGTACAAATCCCTAGTTAGACCGCACATGGAGTACTGTGTCCAGTTTTGGGCACCGGTGCTCAGGAAGGATATAATGGAACTAGAGAGAGTACAAAGGAGGGCAACAAAATTAATAAAGGGGATGGGAGAACTACAATACCCAGATAGATTAGCGAAATTAGGATTATTTAGTCTAGAAAAAAGACGACTGAGGGGCGATCTAATAACCATGTATAAGTATATAAGGGGACAATACAAATATCTCGCTGAGGATCTGTTTATACCAAGGAAGGTGACGGGCACAAGGGGGCATTCTTTGCGTCTGGAGGAGAGAAGGTTTTTCCACCAACATAGAAGAGGATTCTTTACTGTTAGGGCAGTGAGAATCTGGAATTGCTTGCCTGAGGAGGTGGTGATGGCGAACTCAGTCGAGGGGTTCAAGAGAGGCCTGGATGTCTTCCTGGAGCAGAACAATATTGTATCATACAATTATTAGGTTCTGTAGAAGGACGTAGATCTGGGTATTTATTATGATGGAATATAGGCTGAACTGGATGGACAAATGTCTTTTTTCGGCCTTACTAACTATGTTACTATGTTACTATGTTACCTCTCTCCGTCTTTCTTGAGAAGTTAGTAACACCACTTATTAAGACAACAAAATCCTTCCTACTGGATACAGGACACTTTATACGGATCATTAATGATCTGGGACACGTACCCATTACTAGTTGGCTGGTCATGCTTGACGTCACCAGTCTCTATACGTCCATTTCACATACTAAGGGTATGGAGGCCACCAAGTCCCTTTTACTCACATCCAATCTACCTGACGGTTCAATTCAGTTTTGTATGGAATTGCTTCAACTTGTCCTATATGACAATTTCTTTCTTTACGAGGACACTTTCTATATTCAGAAACGCGGGACCGCCATGGGGTCACATGTAGCGCCGGCGAATGCAAATGCATTCATGAATGAATTCGAGATTCAACATGCCTATAACAATGCTTTGTTTCAACAGTATGCCTTACTTTATTTACGCTACATTGATGACATATTCTGTATCTGGACAGGATCTCTGGATTCTCTCACAACTTTCCATGAATCTCTCAACTCAGCCTTACCTGATCTTCAATTTACCATTCAGCATAGTATGAAGGAGATTCCTTTCCTAGACACATTGGTACTTAAGGATGATATGGGACTACTCACTCTTGATCTATACAGCAAACCTACAGACTGTAACAGTCTGTTACATTTCTCCAGCTGTCACCCTAGAACCACCGGAGAAAGCCTACCACGGTCACAACTCACCAGAGTATCTCGGATAATCACGAATCTTGACACACGTAATGCCAGATTAGATGGGATGCTTAATAAATTTAGAGAGAGGCAATATCCCACCAGATTATTGGCAAGAGAAAAAGCACGTGCTATGACTCCACCTTTCCCTGCCCCACCGTCCCGACATATTGACAAAATACCGTTCGTTCATACATATCATCCCTGTATGCCCAAGGTATATTCAATCATCAAAAGACATTGGCCACTTCTCTCCAAAGCATATCCCACAATTGAGTCCTTCAGTGTACCTACACTAATTTGCACCAGGAGGTCCGCCAATGTGAGGGATTCGGTGGTACGGGCGGACGTAGGCAGTGCACGCACAACTGCTACCCAGAGATTCCTGGGTACTAAACGCATTGGCACGTTTCCCTGTCTAGGCTGTGCTGCTTGCTCAAATGTCACTAAGGCTGACAGTGTCACTCACCCCAGAACTGGTAAAAGTTATCCTATCCGTGGCTATTTTACATGTGATTCGAACTATGTAGTATACGTGATTAAGTGTCCGTGTGGGCTCTTATACGTTGGTGAGACTACTCAACATATACGGGATCGTATAGCGAGCCATAAGTCTACAATTAGATGCAGCAAGAACTGGCTCCCTCTACCTGACCATTTTAGCAGACTCAGACACTCAGTGGCCCAGTTACGCTTTCAAGTTTTAGAGCAGGTGGTCCGCCCTAGGAGGGGTGGTGATCATATCAGACTTCTTAAACAAAGGGAGACCTACTGGATTTACACACTCGATTCCTTAGAACCCAGAGGCCTCAACAGAGAGATGGATTGGCACTTATGAATGTACGATATTGACTAATCATTTTTCTCTTTTTGTTCACCTTTCAGACACGCTGACTTTGTCGCTCCTCGGGTGAGTCTGTGATTTGCCTAATATTTACCATAGCCTATATAGTTTTTGGGCTTTATTTTGCCATTTTTATTTTTATTTTGTAATTTTAATCTTTTATTTTTTATTTTATTATTTTTTCATTTCTTCATTTTTTTCATTTTTTCATTTATTTCATTCATTTTTTTCATTTTTTTCATTTTTATTATTTTTTTACTGCATTTATTTCAATTTTATTTACCTTTTTTTCTAATTTTTGTTTTTGTTTTTTCCTATTTTTCATCTTATTTTTCCATTTTACTTCTTTATTTTATTTTCCTATTTGCTTATTCCTTTTCCCCCCCACCTCCCCCTTTTTTTCTGCATCATCATTTGAAATAAATTCTATTCTCATTATCCTCCTTTTCATTTATTTTTTATTATTTTTTATTATTTTTTTATTTTTCATTATTTTTTTATTTTTTCCTCTGTCGTTCTTTTTTATTTTTCATTAGTCATTTTTACTTTTTATTTTTACTTCTTTTTTCTATTTCACAATTTATTAGTGTTACCTCTCTTATAATACTACGTCTCTGAGTGCCAATGTGCTCATTTCTATGGTCCTCTCTGCAATAGTTTTACCCACACCTTTGTTACACTTATTCCATCTGTGGGCACATACACGTTTAGTTTATTAGCAGCTTCTACCATACTTTCTTACAAAGGCTACCATTCCTTATACCGCTATATCAGGACTACGTTTCACTTCTCCAGCGCTCTCTACGCATGCGCTATCAGGAGATTACATTCCTCCTGTGGCCCGATACTAGGTGAAGCATCCCTAACAACCACCACACTTGCGTGGTTACTGGCGCCACGTCACTTCCGGCCACAGCCACTTCCAGTCCGGGTGCCGGCGCCGTGTTATATAGACGCCGCGGTCAGTTGCAATTACACACAGCACAAGCAGGGCGCGGGAGCGCCGCTCTTCCCTATACTCCATGCAGGTAACATACTGGGACATATGCTTAGAGCATTTACTTGTACCTTATACTTACCCCATATCTGACCAAACGCACGTCTTTGCAGGGTCAGCGTTCACTCTGATGCCACATGTCATTATCTTAGGTAATTTAGGTAGTTCCTCGTATATTTTCTTATCTTGGCGGTACATGGTTTCCTAACTATCACACTATTCCCCTACAGCACATTTACAGAATACAGTGTGCATTCCCCCATTTGGGACTTTTTAGCATTGCTGGCTATACTTTGTGAAAGGTAATAATTACTCTTTCCCCTCTCATGTGTGGTTGATGTGATCTATGGACACGTGTTCTATAGTGGTGTTATCTCTATTTCTCCAACATGTATGCTTTGGGGCTACCTCTTGGGGCTCTGTGCCCGGTGTATATATTTTGTATATAGTTTGATGGTATCCGTTTTCTATGTTTATGTTTGTTTTTTTACTTCATGTTTTTTATTTCATATTTTGTATACCTGCTTTTTCTTTCCACAGCGTTATATGAGTAAGAATCCGGTGGATTCGAAACGTCAAAAATGATTTATGAAACGCTTTAATGATTTATAAAATGCTTTTTTCACTTTATGTATTCATTTCTGATCCTTGTGCATATATACACAATAAATTGTAATAATTTTTCTGCAGCATATTCCACTAGTGAGTGCGGTGTATTTTCTAAATTGCTATAGTTGGGACTTTTGTCCACTACACCAGCACCCCCGCCTAGTCTTTAGCTGAGTGCAGACCAATACTTCACATTAACCCTGTGTGAGTGGTGGCCGGATTGGAGTATGGAGGGTTCACTGACTGCGGGGAGGAAGGAGCGGCCATGCTGCTGCCGGACTGTGCCCATCGCTGATTGGTCGCAGCAAATCAGCGACTTGGATTTCCATGTTAGACAGAGGCCGCGACCAATGAATATCTGTGACAGACAGACAGACAGACGGAAGTGACCCTTAGACAATTATATAGTAGATATATATATATATATGTATATATATATATATATATGCGGCTCCCCAGGGTCCTGGTCATCGCAGTGATATTGCTTTCCTCTCGGGGAGAGTGATGCTACGTTTGGAGGCAAAGAAGGATAACTGCATCCAGGTTTCACAAACATGCAACACATTTCACACTCCAGGCCACCAGGGGGAGTTCTTGTTCCTATTTATTAGGTCACTCCCCGCATTGGTAAAACTGGTTGCCTGTAGGGAAAGTTAGTTAGTTGCTGGTTGAGCTCCGCTCAGTTAGTTGGTCCCTGGCAGGGGTGGGATCCTGTCAGAGAGCAAAGGAGAAAGACACGGATCTGTGCATGCCCTCAGAGTTGCAGCTCCTAGAAAGAGACATTGAAGGCAGAACTGTATTGCAGCGAGCGTGTAAAAGAAGTCGGAGCAAAGAAGTGGATATCAGAAGGGGACCAACCCTACACAGGCTGCCTCCTTCTGAGGCGCAGAAGCCCGGTAGCCAGAACACCAAGGGAGTAACGACCTGTATGCCTAGCTCCAGAGACCGGCAGGACAGCTAATTTCACGTTACCTGTCCGCCTTACACCCAGGAGGCACGGTGGCATCCCTTAGAGGCTGGGGCATGATAGCGTCCCTATAAACCACATCAAGCCACTAGTCATACGGGTTTGTCCTATCCTATCCAGGGGACAGAGAGCGAGACATAACATCTACAACAGTTGTGAGAACCCTATGAGAAGCTTAGCAGTAAGGGTCTACAACACTGCAGCGCAAAGGAAGGCTACTGATTTCCACCTGGACAAGGGGACTCTGGACTTGCCTCCAAACCGGCCGGACTCTGCCTGCCCTGTGATCTGGTGTCCTGGACTGTGGATGCTGAAATCTTCAGTAAAGGTCCTCGTTCTTCTCTGCGCCTCTCACCATCCACCATCTACACACCGGGAAGCCCTGGGGACATACTTCACCTGTGGGAAGTTATACCATCTAGCTGCCATAACATCACCCCAGCTGACCCCTTAAAGCAGCATTGGTCACCCTGACCGAATACCTTACAATAGCAAGGTGACATTAACCCTTTATGACCCCATATCTGTTGTTAATTCTGCTCTTGGGCTCCCTCCGGTGGTTTTAAGTGGTATGGTTGCTCCTTGGATTTAGCAGTCTGCAGCTGCTTCCACTGATTGTCTTTCTGCTCGGCTATTTATGCCTGCCTCTTCCCTTCAGCCAGTGCCACTTGTCTATGGTTCCTGGTTGGATTTACATCTCTCTTGGATTTCCCTGATATCCTGACCAGTTCAGCAAAGATAAGTCCTTTCTTTGCTCCTTTCTGTCCACATGTTGTGGTCTTATTCGTTCTGTGCATTCTATGTTTTGTCCAGCTTGTCAGTATGGATTAATTCAGTTAAGCTGGAAGCTCTGGGAAGCAGATTTACCCTACACACCTTTAGTCAGGAGTGGAGATTTTTGTAAACTCTGTGTGGATTTTTTGTAGTTTTTAATACTGACCGCACAGTATTCCGTCCTGTCCTATCTATCTAGCTAGACTGGCCTCCTGTGCTAAATCCTGGTTTCATTCTACGTATGTTTTTTCCCTCTCCACTCACAGTCATTACTTGTGGGGGGCTATCTATCCTTTGGGGATTTTCTCTGAGGCAAGATAGTTTTCCTGTTTCTATCTTTAGGGGTAGTTAGTTCTCAGGCTGTGACGAGGTGCCTAGGGAGTGACAGGAGCATCCCACGGCTACTTCTAGTGTTGTGTTGAGCTTAGGGACTGCAGTCAGTACAGGTACCACCTCCTTCAGAGCTCGTCCCATGTTGCTCCTAAACCACCAGTTCATAACAGTACAAGTGGCCTTCTTTGTCGCGGGATGTGCGTGCTTTTGTGCAGTCCTCTGGGACTTGCGCCTGGGCCAAGCCTTGCTGTTCCCGCCCTAGTGGGTTGCTTTTGCCTTTGCCCGTCCCTGAGAGGCCCTGGACGCATATTTCCATGGATTTTATTTCGGATATTCCTGTTTCCCAGAAGATGTCTGTTATCTGATTTGTTTGTGACCGGTTCTCTAAAATGGTCCATCTGGTACCTTTGCCTCAGTTGCCTTCCTCCTCAGATTTGGTTCCATTGTTTTTTCAGCATGTGGTTCGTTTGCATGGCATTTCGGAGAATATTGTGTCTGACAGAGGTTCTCAGTTTGTCTCTAGGTTTTGGCGGGCCTTTTGTGCTAGGATGGGCATTGATTTGTCTTTTTCTTCTGCGTTTCATCCTCAGACTAATGGCCAAACTGAGCGAACTAATCAGACCTTGGAAACCTATTTGAGATGCTTTGTGTCTGCTGATCAGGATGATTGGGTGGCTTTCTTGCCGTTGGCCGAGTTTGCCCTTCATAATCGGGCTAGTTCGGCTACTTTGGTTTCACCTTTCTTTTGTAATTTTGGTTTTCATCCTCGTTTTTCTTCGGGGCAGGTTGAGCCTTCTGATTGTCCTGTTGTGGATTCTGTGGTGGACAGGCTGCAGCAGATTTGGACTCATGTGGTGGACAATTTGACGTTGTCTCAGGAAAAGGCTCAACGTTTTGCTAACCGCCGTCGGTGTGTTGGTCCCCGGCTTCGTGTGGGGGATTTGGTTTGGTTGTCTTCTCGTCATGTTCCTATGAAGGTTTCTTCCCCTAAGTTTAAGCCTCGGTTTATTGGTCCTTATAAGATTTCTGAAATTATCAGTCTGGTGTCTTTTCGTTTGGCTCTTCCAGCCTCTTTTGCCATTCATAATGTTTTCCATAGATCTTTGTTGCGGAGATATGTGGTGCCCGTTGTTCCCTCGGTTGATCCTCCTGCCCCGGTGTTGGTTGAGGGAGAGTTGGAATATGAGGTTGAGAAAATTTTGGATTCTCGTTTTTCGAGGCGGAGGCTTCAGTATCTTGTCAACTGGAAGGGTTATGGCCAGGAGGATAATTCTTGGGTTGTTGCCTCCGATGTCCATGCCGCCGATTTGGTTTGTGCTTTTCACTTGGCTCATCCTGATCGGCCTGGGGGCTCTGGTGAGGGTTCGGTGACCCCTCCTCAAGGGGGGGGTACTGTTGTGAATTCCGCTCTTGGGCTCCCTCCGGTGGTTGTAAGTGGCACTTTTGTGAGTTCTGCTATTGGGCTCCCTCCGGTGGTTTTAAGTGGTATGGCTGCTCCTTGGATTTAGCAGTCTGCAGCTGCTTCCACTGATTGTCTTTCTGCTCGGCTATTGATGCCTGGCTCTTCCCTTCAGCCAGTGCCACTTGTCTATGGTTCCTGGTTGGATTCACATCTCTCTTGGATTTCCCTGATATCCTGACCAGTTCAGCAAAGATAAGTCCTTTCTTTGCTCCTTTCTGTCCACATGTTGTGGACTTATTCGTTCTGTGCATTCTATGTGTTGTCCAGCTTGTCAGTATGGATTAATTCAGTTAAGATGGAAGCTCTGGGAAGCAGATTTACCCTCCACACCTTTAGTCAGGTGTGGAGATTTTTGTAAACTCTGTGTGGATTTTTTGTAGTTTTTATTACTGACCGCACAGTATTCCGTCCTGTCCTATCTATCTAGCTAGACTGGCCTCCTGTGCTAAATCCTGGTTTCATTCTACGTATATTTTTTCCCTCTCCACTCACAGTCATTACTTGTGGGGGGCTATCTATCCTTTGGGGATTTTCTCTGAGGCAAGATAGTTTTCCTGTTTCTATCTTTAGGGGTAGTTAGTTCTCAGTCTGTGACGAGGTGCCTAGGGAGTGACAGGAGCATCCCACGGCTATGTCTAGTGTTGTGTTGAGCTTAGGGACTGCGGTCAGTACAGGTACCACCTCCTTCAGAGCTCGTCCCATGTTGCTCCTAAACCACCAGTTCATAACACATATCCCACCGCTACTCGGGAGTGGGAAGAGAGAGGCTAAGTGCCGGAAAAGGCGCATCTTACAGATGCGCCTTTTCTGGGATGGCTGGGGGCAGATGTTTTTACCCAGGGGGGCCAATAACCATTGTACCTCTCTAGGCTATTAATATCTGCCCTCAGTCACTGCTTTTCCCACTCTGGCGGAGAAAATTGCCCAGGAACCCACGCCAGTTTTTTCCATGAATTAACCCTTTATTTTAACAGCTACAGCTCCCAAATTTTGCACACACACACTTGTAACATTATTGGTGAAGAATATGTAAAAAAAAAAATAATGGATATGAAATGGTTTACTGTATGTAAACCATGTCTCATATCCTGTCGGGTTTGGGAAGGAGATAGCAAAAGCTGGCAATTGAATTATCAGCATTTATGCTATCTAGCGCTGTATCAAATATATATATACAGTGGGGCAAAAAAGTATTTAGTCAGTCAGCAATAGTGCAAGTTCCACCACTTAAAAAGATGAGAGGCGTCTGTAATTTACATCATAGGTAGACCTCAACTATGGGAGACAAACTGAGAAAAAAAAAATCCAGAAAATCACATTGTCTGTTTTTTTAACATTTTATTTGCATATTATGGTGGAAAATAAGTATTTGGTCAGAAACAAACAATCAAGATTTCTGGCTCTCACAGACCTGTAACTTATTCTTTAAGAGTCTCCTCTTTCCTCCACTCATTACCTGTAGTAATGGCACCTGTTTAAACTTGTTATCAGTATAAAAAGACACCTGTGCACACCCTCAAACAGTCTGACTCCAAACTCCACTATGGTGGAGACCAAAGAGCTGTCAAAGGACACCAGAAACAAAATTGTAGCCCTGCACCAGGCTGGGAAGACTGAATCTGCAATAGCCAACCAGCTTGGAGTGAAAATTGTTTGGTGAATTGGAACGCGTGGAGTTAAAATTTCGCCTCACAACATAGCCTATGACGCTCTCGGGGTCCAGACGTGTGACTGTGCAAAATTTTGTGGCTGTAGCTGCGACGGTGCAGATGGCAATCCCGGACATACATACATACATACACACACATTCAGCTTTATATATTAGATATTTTATTGCAACCTATCAGTGTGATTTTACTGTAAGTGCACAGGAATTGCCGGCTTTTCTTTCTATCTATCTATCTATCTATCTATCTATCTATCTATCTATCTATCTATCTATCTATCTATCTATCTAACTATCTATCTATCTATCTGTCACACATATATATGTGTGTATATATATGTGTGTGTTTTGAACAATATTTAGTTGTAAAACGATGTGTAAATGTCAGAGAACTGCTGTATGTAAAAGCTCATGTTAAAATTGAATTGCATACGGATGTAATGTGGATGTCATACGGATTTTGCGATAACAAATCGCATTGAAATCGCATGGCACTCGCAAGTTTTCCCTCCGTTTTTTTGGTCCAGAAATCGGACCGTTTTTTTTTGTCACATATGGGTATGAGCCCTAAGGTTCATAGTAGCTGAAACACATTAATCTAGTATCACAGGCCAAACATACATCACTGTCTACAGAGGAAAAATACCCATATGCATGGGCTCTAAGCTAACATTTCAAGCCAGGGTTAGCAGCATACAATTTTAGTGAGCTGCTGGAAAGCTGAATATTTTTGAATTTAGGCATTTCTCTGCCTTCCTTTGGAGACTTTCATTGTTACTGAAATACATCTTACTTGGGTCTTGATAAATTAAGACACATATCTTGTATATAAATTATGGATGGGACAGACGAAGTGGCAGAAATGAGCAGATGGGTTCACAGCACGCATGCATTATAAGCACAAAAGGCTTGCTTTCAATGGCTCTACAGGCTTTTATAATGGAAGTTCACACAATATTTGACTTTGGCAATACAGGAATGCTGGAAAAAGTGTGGGCAATAGATCAAAGACTTCCATTTTATTATTTAACAAGTAATGATAGACCATAAGTTCCAAATACATATGAGTCATTTCAACATATAAAACCGTAATTAATTTACTTGGTTACATAATTGGTCATTTAGAATGTTTTGCTCTGTTACATAATCGGTAACTAGCAAAGCAATCCCAAAACTAATAATTATCTAAAACAATTAATTTCAACTAGGTGTGCATTTGTCATTCATTCGCTTCCTCATAGGCACATTAAACTCAAAGAAGGGTTATTTCCGGAATCACACTATTTTTCACAAACACAGGAAATGCATACTTATTGTTAATATACAGACTGAGCCCAACATAGAGTTTATCTCTTGTACCTTTGTGTCTTTTTTCATCTTTGTTTGCCCCTCGGTGCATTCAGCTACACATACGGTAGATTTCAGAGGTTCTTTTCTTACCTGCTGAGACTACGTTTCTCATCCATACTTGTTTCTCCTCAGGACTGCAATCCCCTTGATACTCTTCTTTATGCTTCTTACTTGCCTCTACTTTCTGACTTATAATCAAGCTAATTTAAGTGTGGAATTCACCTTATGCGTCTTTACACTCACTGCATCTTTATAGCATCCTTCCTTGCTGATTTTATTTTCTGTCATCTATATCATTCCCATACGACTGAAGATCGCTGAAACACATGTTGGATCTGACGTCGTTCCTGCAGGAGAAGACATTTACGGGAATGCTTCCATCTTACTCAGGTTATTATTATAATTTATTACTATAGCGCTATTTATTCCATTGCGCTTTACTTGTGAAAAAGGAGGAGAAAGGACCCTGCCTATGAGGGCTCACAGTCTACAAGGAATGGATGAGGTACATTAGGTGAGGGTAGAAGTGGTTGTGCAGTGGTATGGTGGAACGGGGATTACTGCAGATTGTAGGCTTGTCAGAAGAGGAGGGTCTTCAAGTTCCTTTTGAAGGTTTCCACAGTATGTGAGAGTCTGATATGTTGGAGTAGAGAGTTCCAGAGTTGAGGGGATGCACAGGAAAATCTTGTATGTAATTGTCAGAAGAGGTGAGTAGAGAAGGAAATCTTGTGAGGATCAGAGATTGCGTGCAGGTAAGTATCAGGAGACTATTTCACAGATGTATGGTTGAGACAGGTTGTGGATGGCTTTGCATGCTATAATTAGGGTTTTCAACTGAAGTCTCTGGGAAATGGGGAGCCAGTGAAGTGATTGACATAGAGGTGAGGCCGGATGAATAGTGGGGGGGCAGATGGATTAGTCAGGCAACAAAGTCTAAGATAAATTGGAGGGGTGCGAGAGCGTTAGAAGGAAGGGAACAAAGCAGGCAAGGTGGGAGATGATATTGCAGATTCTTTATTAAGGAATGTATGGATTAAGGAAATATTTTTAAGTTGGAGTTGCAAGGAAGTGGAAAGGGCTTGGATATATGGTTTGAAGGAGACATCTGTTAGGGGTCGAGTTCCTGCCTCTGCACAGGGGGAATCTTGGGCCATTTCCGCTGCGGTCTCCCATTCTTCTCCTGCCGCAGTGGAGCCTGCTCAGCGGAGACGTCGGTCCCAGCGTCTCGCTCAGTCTGACTCTGTGCTAAGAGTTACTGCTGCATTTCCAGCTTCTGCCATTGAAGTCAGTGCTGGGCAGTGGCGAGCAGATGCTTCTGGGACTAAGTCCTGCTTTTCACGTTCTGAGCATGCCCAGAGTAAGATCTCTCAGTGGAGATCGAGGGTCACATGATCAGATACTGCAGCTAGGTCATTGGTCCTTCTTGGAAGGTCCTTGTAGGTGCTAGGACTAAGTCCTGCTTTGCACTCTGAGCATGGCCAGGGCAAGATCTCTCAGTGGAGATCTGGGGTCACATGCCCAGGTACTGCAGCAA
Source organism: Ranitomeya imitator (assembly GCF_032444005.1). Lineage (NCBI taxonomy): Eukaryota > Metazoa > Chordata > Amphibia > Anura > Dendrobatidae > Ranitomeya > Ranitomeya imitator. The sequence goes on along the minus strand of NC_091284.1, from coordinate 376,998,438 downwards.
CTCCATTGGTCCTTCTTTAAAAGGTCCTAAACGTGCTGCAACTATTTAAGGCTTGCATGGCCGCACGGCCATACGCTAGTATCAATTCTAATATGTGCTTTGCGCCAGTGTGGTTATGCATGTATGTGTTCAGGGACCAGGCTGAAATAAGCCCCTAGAATGCTGGCACCTCCAGCGAGGAGATTGTGTGAACGTGATTCAGGGACCAGGCTGAAAAAAGCCCCTAGAATACCGGCACCTCCGGTGAGGAGATTGCGTGCGTGCATAACCACTGAATGCTATCAGTTCGGCAGTAAGCTTGAGCTCCTGTGAGGCTAACAGGGCGCGGTGCTTTCCTCTCGCGGCTGCTCTCTGAGGGAACAGAGCTAGTCTATACCGCCAAACAGTGCCACCATTCACTAGCAGCAGGATCCTCCTGCACGGTGGACCCCGGGCTGCGAACGCACCATTTATAATAAACATCTATTTTTACTCGGTGCGTTCCGCTAGCCCTAACAACATCTGAGTCAAGGATTACCCCAAGGCATCGAGCTTCCCGGACTGGGGAGAGTGAGCAGCCATTGACTTTTATGAATAGGTCTGCTGGGGGGTTGAATAAGATTGGGTAAAGATGATTTATTCTGTTTTGCTCTTGTAAAGCTTTAGAAATCCAGTAGAGAACAAGGATGAAATAGCGGACAGACATTGTGGGATTCTGGTTAGCAAGGAGGTGATATCGGGTCCAGAGAGGTAGATCTGTGTGTCATCAGCATAGAGATGATACTGAAAGCTGTGTGATTCTATGTACCAGGAAAAAGGTGCAGATAGAGAAGAGCAGGGGTCCTAGAACTGAACCTTGAGGGACACCGATAGATAAGGGATGAGATGAGGAGGTGGTATGTAAGTGGGAGAAACTAAAAGTCCAGTCTGTTAGGTATAAAGAGATCCAAGTCTGTAATGCCAAGAGATGAAAGAAGCTGTACTAAGAGGGAATGGTCCATTGTGTCAAAGGCAGAGGACAGGTCCAGGAGGAGGACAGAGTAGTCAGAGCAATTTCTGTGCAATGATGCAGTTGGATTGTAAGTGATCAAATAGATAGCAGTAAGAGACTGTGGTGGGGTCCGGGATGAGGTGTGATGGAATCGGTAGAGTAGAGAGGAAAGTATATCTTCTGTAATGATGAAGAAGTTGGTTTTATAGGAAGAGGACTGAGTAGTTATGAAGAGTGGCTGTAGAGACTGTAGGCCAAAGCTTTCTATGATGTTATCAATCTTTTGGATGAAGAATGAGGCAGTCTTCAGCTGCTGAGATTTGAGGAGAGGGAGGAGCTGCTGGGGGACGGAGGAGAGAATTGAAAGTGTTGAATAGCTGTTTAGGGTTGCTTGACAGGGAGGACATAAGAGATGAGAAGTAGGTTTGTTTTACTACAGTTACTGTGGACTTAAAAATTGGTGAAGGACTGTTTGCATGTGTTGAAGTGCTTATTGGAATTGGATTTCTTCCATCTCCTTTCAGCAACCTTGCTAGCCCGCCTAAGTTCTTTTGTCAGGCTGGTGTGCCAGGGTTTCCTGTTGATTAAGTGAGTTTTGCTATGTGTGAGGGGGTGACTGATTCGAGAGCTGTAGCTTTTGTGGTGTTATATAAAGCGGTAGCAGCATCTGCATTGTGTAAGGAACCTATGTCTGCAAGAGGGAGAATGTAAGGTTTTAGACGATTTGCTATATCTGCTGTTATTTTTTGTAGAACCTAGTTTTTCCTGTCGGCCATTTTGCTTTCTGTTCTGCTGTATCTACTTTGCCCTTAACCTGCATGGAGTTCTCAGTTTCAATGTTTCCGCCCTGTTCTCTGCCACTTGCCCTTTTAAGCAGCATCAGCTGTTTAATCAGTGCTTCAGAATCAAGTCTGTAGTTTACTTGACACCTTGCTCCTGGAAGACTTGGACTTATTATCCTACCACCTTCTACTTCAGATCCTTGGACATGTGTGGACTCAGGAATCTCTCAGCTTACCATCAACATTGGCAAGGGAAGTAGAGAGAGAACCTTTAACCTGTTTCTGTAACTAGATGGACTTAAGGTTTATTCCTGCCTGTCTTGTATCCTGCCTGCAACTGTGTTAACCCTTACTTGTATGAAGTAATACAAGAACTACTTAAACAAGCCTGTGGCTTCTGTGTTTCCTGGCACCCACGCACAAGACTCTATACAGACTGTATTTTACATTTGACAAGATTCTGAAGCCAACGTTAGAGTCTGCTGTGGACTGTGAATGCCAGATATCCAGTTATACCTTCTGTGATGATAGTGGTTGTGACTTCTCACAACCATTTCAGCATTTCTATCTTAAAGGATCTGGGAAGATATTAATTTATACATTCTGTGACGACAGTGGTTGTGACTTCTCACAACCATTTCAGGTGAGCGCATTCCCTTTTTTCAGCCAGGTGTGTTACCACAGGTAAACACTATTGTGCGCTCTTTCCTCTTTTCCAGTTTTTCTGCCGTAAAATATCTGGGAAGATGGAGGCTCGTGTAAAAGATGTATGTGGAGTTACTGATAAGATTCTTGCGGATATTCAGGCTTTAAAGACCAGCTTTTCAAGCCAGCAAGTTCTTAATAATCACAACTTGCAAGTTTTCGGACAAAATACGCAGGAATTGCGAAACAGGATTGAGGCTCTGGAGAAACGAGTCCTGGCACCATCCACATCCCCGGGTTCTGGGTTTCCAAAGTGTCCACCTTTCCGTTTTGGCGGTGAACGGGAAAAATTTAGGGGATTTATTAATCAATTCAAACTGTTTTTCTCTGCTCATGCTTCACAATTTCTCTCCGAACGATCCAAGGTGCTAACCATAATCATGCTGCTCTCCAACAAAGCTCTGATGTGGGCAAACCCCCTGATTGAGACTGAGGATGAATGTCTAAATAATCTTGAAGCTTTCATTTCAGCTATGGGGCAGGTTTTTGATGACCCAAACCGAGGTGCAACAGCTGAAGCAGCCATGTTGGCTTTGCGCCAAGGTAAGCGCTTAGTAGCTGAATATGCCTTGGATTCCAGGAGATGGGCTCTTGATACCACTTGGGACAGTTCCGCGAAGAAATCAATTTTCCGTAAAGGGTTGTCTCCTATGATTAAAGTCGAACTTGCTCATGCCGACCCTCCCACCGCATTGGGAGACTTTATTAACTACTGCATCCGTATTGATGCCCGTCTTACTGAACGCAGACAGGAGAGATGGTCTGAAATTAATCGTCCTAATCATTTCCTGCCTTCCTCCCCAGCTAAGGAGTCTGTGAGCCGGACCACACGGGAACCAGAACCTGAACCAATGCAGGTGGACTCCTTACAGAGACGGGTGAGTGATGCCCGCAAGGAACATCGACTAAAAGAAAATCTATGTTTCTAATGTGGTAAGTCAGGGCACTTCATTACAAGCTGCCCCAACCGTTCTTGTAAGACTGCTGCAGCAGTCATACACAGTGAGTGCTGAGAAAAGGGATCTGTCAAATCCGAATCTCAAGTTCTAGGGAGATCTGCAGCTATAGATACTGACTTCTCGGACTTAAACTCCATTATTTCTGAGCCTGATGATTGTATAAATGCAGCAATTTTTCAAGTTTCCCCAACAGTATCCCAGTTGAGCTGTAAGAAGCATAACTCTCATTGCTCCCTCTCCATCAAACTCTGGGTTGACTCGGTATGGGTGTGTAGCTCTGCCATGATTGACTCAGGGGCAAATGGCAATTTTATGGACATCTCTTTTGCCCAGAAACATGGGATACGTCCCGTGAAGAAAGCTACTCCTTTACAGATGGAGACTGTGGATGGTTCCCTGTTAAACTCTGGACCAGTGGATCAGGAGACGGAACCCTTGAAGGTGTTCATGGGTAAAGATCATCAAGAGAGATAGTCTTTTATGCTTATTGCTTCTCCCCATTTTCCCATCATTTTAGGGTTGCCATGGCTGCAGGCTCAGAACCCTACAATTAACTGGGAGACCAAGGAGTTGCACTTCCCGGAGAAACAGATAGGTCCAGAAGTTGCAGTTTGTGCTGTTCCTGAGGGATCCTCCACGCTTTCAGAGCTACCAGCTATGTACCATGAGTATGCCGACGTATGTGACAAGAGGAACGCTGATCAGCTTCCCCCTCATCGTCCATATGATTGTCCAATTGAACTCTTGCCAGGAGCAGGTATACCCTATGGTAAGATCTACCCTTTGGCAGGGCCTGAGCTAAAGGCTTTGAAGGACTATATTGATGAGAATTTAGCCAAAGGCTTCATACGCCACTCCTCATCTCCTGCAGGTGCACCCATCTTCTTTGTGAAGAAGAAAGATGGATATCTTAGACCCTGCATAGATTACCGGGAGCTTAATAAGGTTACTATCAGAAACCGTTACCCACTGCCTTTGATCCCTGAGTTATTGGAGAGAGTACGGCATGCCAAGATTTTTTCTAAACTGGATCTCCGTGGGGCCTATAATTTGGTCCGTATTAGACCTGGGGATGATTGGAAGACCGCATTCAGATCACGTTATGGACATTTCGAATACTTAGTCATGTCGTTCGGTCTATGTAATGCCCCAGCAACTTTCCAACATTTAGTGAACAACATTTTCAGGGATCTTTTGGATACTTTTGTAGTGATTTATTTAGATGATATTTTGATTTTTTCTAACTCTACAGAGGAACATCATGGACACGTGAAGATGGTCTTAGAACGCCTACGACAGAATCATCTTTATATCAAACTTGAAAAATGCGAATTCCATCAGACCGAGATTCAATTTTTGGGGTATGTAATGTCATCACGAGGAATTTGTATGGATGAGAGTAAGACCCAAGCCATCAAGAACTGGCCAGTTCCGAAGAATGTGAAGGAAGTACAGCGCTTCATCGGGTTTGCCAATTTCTACAGGCGTTTTATTAGGAACTTTTCTGAGGTAGTGTCACCTATCACGCAACTTACCCGTAAAAGATCTACCTTCACCTGGACTCCTCAAGCCCAAGAAGCATTTTCTCACCTGAAGAGTAAATTTACCACAGCACCTATCCTAGTGCATCCCAACCCTGAACTGGCCTTCATAGTAGAGGTGGATGCCTCTGACTGTGCCATCGGAGCTATACTCTCCCAGAGAACAGGTGAGAAGAATGTTTTGCATCCCTGTGCTTTTTTTTTCACAGCGGTTGTCTGCAGCAGAAAAGAACTACGACGTGGGCAATAGAGAATTGTTGGCCATCATTGCTGCCTTCAAGGAATGGAGACATCATCTTCAGGGAACTGCACAGCAGATAGTCGTCCTGACCGACCATCGCAATCTTGAATTTATCAGATCAGCTAAGTGCCTGACTCCTCGCCAGGCTCGTTGGAGTCTGTTCTTGAATCAATTCAATTTTGTAATCTCTTATAGGCCAGGGTCGTGCAAAGGAAAAGCAGACGCACTCTCTAGGATCCATTCAACTGAGACCTCTCCACTCACTACTTCTAAGACTATTCTTCCCGATTCCAGGTTCCTGGGAGTGATTCACAATCAAGACCTACTTAATGACATCAAGGAGGCATACCATTCGGATTCCTTTCTGGCTCAACCTCCTAAGGATGTAAGTCTTGTTTATAAGAATGGTGTGTGGTTTCAAGGCCAACGTTTGTATATACCTGAAACGGTCAGACTGAGAGTACTACAACTCATCCACGACTCCAAGATAGCGGGACATAGAGGAGTCCTAAAGACTCAAGAATTCCTTTCTCGTTTCTTTTGGTGGCCCACTTATAGAAAAGATGTTCTAAATTATGTTTCTTCATGCGAAGTGTGTGCGAGATGCAAGACACCACGTTCTTCACCGACGGGTCTATTACAACCCCTACCCACCCCATCCCGTCCATGGGGATCCATTTCCATGGATTTCATTGTGGAGTTGCCAACCTCGCAAGGGAAAAACACCATTTTGGTGGTGGTGGATCGTTTGACAAAGGCAGCTCACTTTATTCCCTGTAGCGGCTTACCCACTGCTAAACAGACCGCAGATTTAATAATTCAAGAGGTGTTTCGTTTGCATGGACTACCGGATGAGGTCATTTCTGATCGAGGGGTGCAATTCACTTCAAGGTTTTGGCAGAACTTCTGTGCCGCATTGGACATTAAAGTAAATCTTTCTTCTGCCTTTCATCCTCAGACAAATGGCCAGACAGAACGGACCAACCAGACCCTGGAGCAGTATCTCCGCTGCTTTATCTGCCACCTACAGGATGATTGGGTGGATTTACTTCCTTTGGCTGAATTTTCTTATAATAACGCTCAGAGTGCCTCCACTAAGAAGTCTCCTTTTTATGCTAATCTAGGTTATCATCCTAACATACTTCCTCGATTTCCTATAGATACGCCTCTGCCAGCTGTGACCGACAGAATCGCTTCCCTACAACAGAATGTCGATCTTCTAAAAGAGAATCTGGAATCGGCTCAGGAGAAATGTAAAAGAGCAGCTGATAAATTTCGTAAACCCGCACCAGCCTTCAAGGTAGGAGACTTGGTCTGGCTGTCAACTAAGAACCTTAAGTTAAGGATTCCATCATCCAAATTGGGACATAAGTACATTGGTCCCTACAGGATCAATAAGATTGTAAGTGCCGTGGCTTGTCGTCTTCGTCTGCCCAGAACCATGAGAATTCACCCTGTTTTTCATGTTTCCCTACTAAAGGCAGCAGTACCCAATATGTTTCCTGGACGTTCTTCTCCTCATCCTGACCCAGTGCTGATTGATGGTCAGGAGGAATTTGTAGTGGAAAGGATTCTGGATTCTAGGTTGCATAGAAATGAGCTACAATACCTGATTAAGTGGCAAGGCTACTCAGTTGAAGACAACTCATGGGAACCGGTTGATAACATTAATTCTCCTCGCTTACTTCGCCAGTTCCATCAGAGGTACCCAGACAAGCTGGGTCTGGGGTCATCCGGAGGCTGTCCCTAAGAGGGGAGTAATGTAAGGTTTTAGACGATTTGCTATATCTGCTGTTATTTTTTGTAGAACCTAGTTTTTCCTGTCGGCCATTTTGCTTTCTGTTCTGCTGTATCTACTTTGCCCTTAACCTGCATGGAGTTCTCAGTTTCAATGTTTCCGCCCTGTTCTCTGCCACTTGCCCTTTTAAGCAGCATCAGCTGTTTAATCAGTGCTTCAGAATCAAGTCTGCAGTTTACTTGACACCTTGCTCCTGGAAGACTTGGACTTATTATCCTACCACCTTCTACTTCAGATCCTTGGACACGTGTGGACTCAGGAATCTCTCAGCTTACCATCAACATTGGCAAGGGAAGTAGAGAGAGAACCTTTAACCTGTTTCTGTAACTAGATGGACTTAAGGTTTTTTCCTGCCTGTCTTGTATCCTGCCTGCAACTGTGTTAACCCTTACTTGTATGAAGTAATACAAGAACTACTTAAACAAGCCTGTGGCTTCTGTGTTTCCTGGCACCCACGCACAAGACTCTATACAGACTGTATTTTACATTTGACAGAGAAGGAACTCAGAAAGTGAGTATAAATTAAGATTTAAAATTTGAGCTTTCAGCCAAAGTGTGCAAGATTGTGAAGTGGGGATTGTGCACCTGGAGAGGAGAAAGAAGAGAATATGAGTATTGAACTCAAACTCACAAGAAAAAAATGGGTCCCATATGTTAGAGGGTAATGCCTAATTGGCCTGGTGTACATACCCATTAAATAGCTGGACAGTAAATGTATACTCCCAATGCACATATCACATAGAAAAAATGGAGTTCCATACATACAATGATAATTAAAAATTTATACACTTTATTAATAATATCAAAAAGTTACATATAAATAATACAAAAATAACAAAAAAGAGACAAAGAACCCTAATTTGGAAACCGTTACATCCCCGGCACAATAAATGTATTTAGATATATACACGGCATGGTGATAATCTACCACCTCATGACTGATACAAAAATGGTTGAAGTATAAATCTTGCCTATCATAAATCAGGAGGGTTTATACTGGCACCCCGGCACCTGATCATTTCCCAGCATGGGTAAGGAAACATACATGTAACTCTGCCACTCTGCATTTTTTGTTTCCCCATATGGATCTCTTTGTCACTATGACAACTTATGGGGCTTGCGTTACTTTATAAGTGACTGGTCATTGCCTCATACTTTATGATAGGCAAGATTTAAACTGCAACCATTTTTGTATCAGTCATGAGGTGGTAGATTATCACCATGCCGTGTATATATCTAAATACATTTATTGTGCCGGGATGTAACGGTTTCCAAATTAGGGTTCTTTGTCTCTTTTTTGTTATTTTTGTATTATTTATATGTAACTTTTTGATATTATTAATAAAGTGTATGAATTTTTAATTATCATTGTATGTATGGAACTCCATTTTTTCTATAGATTATGAGTATGTTGTGGTCAGACAGAGTGAGAGGAGAGTTAGAGATGTTTGATGGGGAACAGAGGTAGATGAGGATAAGTGAGGATGAAGGAGGAAGTGAGTTAGTAACTTAGAGACAGCTGAGTTGAAAATGTCAAAGGGGATGTTGAAGTCACTTTGATGATAGTGGGGATGTCAGCGGAAAGGTTGTAGTCTTATTGTGTTTGGCCACTGATGCTTACGCAGTTGGATCCCAAGACTCAGTCATATATTGCGCATCTTAGCATCCTTTATTAGTTTTAGTAATTACAACTGTGGGATTACTAATGCACATTGTATTCTTTATTGGTAACGTTGTTACTGGATTTTATGTAGATTACTGCTATTATTATTATATTATTATTATTATTATTATTATTACTATTATTATTATTCCATTAATTCCATGGCGCTTTACATGTGAGGAGGGGTATACATAATAAAAACAAGTACAATAATCTTAAACAATACAAGTCATAACTGGTACAGGAGGAGTGAGGACCCTGCCTGTGAAGGCTCACAATCTACAAGGGATGGGTGAGAATACAGTAGGTGAGGGTAGAGCTGGTCATGCAGCGGTTTGGTCGATCAGTGGTTACTGCAGGTTGTAGGCTTGTCAGAAGAGGTGTGTCTTCAGGTTCTTTTTGAAGGTTTCGATGGTAGGCGAGAGTCTGATGTGTTGTGGTAGAGGGTTCCAGAGTAGGGGTGATACGCGAGAAGAATCTTGTATACGATTGTGGGAAGAGGAGATAAGAGGGGAGTAGAGAAGGAGATCTTGTGAGGATCGGAGGTTGCGTGTAGGTAAGTACCGGGAGACGAGGTCACAGATGTATGGAGGAGACAGGTTGTGGATGGCTTTGTATGTCATGGTTAGGGTTTTGTAGTGGAGTCTCTGGGCAATGGGGAGCCAGTGAAGGGATTGACAGAGGGGAGAGGCCAGGAAATAGTGGGGGGACAGGTGGATTAGTCGGGCAGCAGAGTTTAGGATAGATTGGAGGGGTGCGAGAGTGTTAGAGGGGAGGCCATAGAGCAGGAGGTTGCAGTAGTCAACTATTATTATTATTATTTATTATTATAGCACCATTTATTCCATGGCGCTTTACATGTGAGGAGGGGTATACATAATAAAAACAGATACAATAATCTTGAACAATACAAGTCACAACTGGTACAGGAGGAGAGAGGACCCTGCCCGCGAAGGCTCACAATCTACAAGGGATGGGTGAGGATACAGTAGGTAAGGATAGAGCTGGTTGTGCAGTGGTTTGGTCGATTGGTGACTACTGCAGGTAATGAACTGCTATTACATTTCTATTGATATCAAGTACATGGCACAAGCCTTATAATTTTTATTGTGTTCTCAGGCTAATTGTGATGACTGCTAACACTGTTTGACCTATGCTTTTATCTCGACATTATATTTAATAAAGATTATATCTTTCTTACACACTATTTCTAATTTTTTTAGTGCACTTGTTATTATTTACTCTCTTTTATTTGCTCTTTGTTTTGGTTTTGCTATTACTTTCTCCATTTTATCTTACACTCCCTTTTTGGTCACTAGACTAATTGCTGTTATATGCACAATCTTTAGAATTGTGCTTATCATTTTGAGCATGTTTGACTTGCCTTATATGTCATTATAGCTTTTTATGTGGTTTATATCAATAACTGGTTTGAGTGGAGCTCAACTGTCCTGCACTTTTCCACAATGACAGTGTACAGCTTGTAATGGGAATGGTGGAACCACTGTGCCATGATCTGAGGAGAGTCTGGAAGCACGTAACTAGATGAGCCCCTGACTCTTCACTAGGGACTTTGATGGTGGGGTTTGGTTTGTATTCTGATGAACACTAGGTGTTACTCCATGTCAGACCATGGATGCATGGCTGCTGACCCCAAAGGAACAGGTAGCAGTAACAGACCGGAGGGAGGGACAGCAGATGCAGGCAGGCACTGAAGGAACACAGGGACCACTGATACAGCCAGAACTGGCTGGTATATAGATAGGCACAGGCAGGTGTAGACTGGCATACAGATGCACTGGCAGGTGTTGGCTGGACCTGCTGGTATACAGATGGGCAGTAGCCGGTGCGAACTGGACTGGCTAATATACAGATGGGCACTGACAGGTGCAGAGGGGACCAACTGATATACAGATGAGATCTGGCAGGTGTGGACTGGACCAGCTAAAACTGAGTTAGACATTGCAAGTACGGGCAGAAAGTACAGGACAGGTAGACTGACGGACGGGTACGGGGGCCCTGACAACTAGCAAGCATGCTAAGGGCTAACTAACCCCGTTGCTTGGGCACCTCCTCTGTGCTGGAAGTGTCTTAAATAGTGGGTGTCACCAGCTATTGGCTGAGGACACTTTAGGATGGTGCACGTGGTCCTTTTAAGAAAGAGAGAGAAGACACGTGTGCCCTAAGCACAGTGCTTGGGGATCTGCATGCTGTGTGCACTCCCAGGCATCAACAAACACAGAAGAAAGTGAGAGACGGGGGTTGCAGTGGTGAATAAGCCGGCATCTCTTCTAGGAAGGAGTTAGAAACACCGATGCTGCACAATTGTTTGTAGCCGGCTGCTAAGAGATTAGTTATGTTAAACTACAAATGCTTCTCTATTGGTACACATAGCAGAAGATAATCCTATGCCATAAGCATCAATTGAGCAGCATTTGCAGTTTCGCATTACTGGTCTCTCATCAGCAAGCAACAAACATAACTCAACTAATCTCATCCCCTGTACACTGAGCTTCATCTTGAAGTATTTCCTCCTCGGTAGTCCTATTACAGTATTTCCCTTCTCTCAGTCCCTCTATACAATTTCTATCTTGCAGTATATCACTCTTCCTAGCCTCTGTACACTGAACCTCATCCTGATGAATATCCTCTCAGCCCCTCTTTAAAAATCCTTCATTGCATAGCTTCTCTCATCCCCTCCTGTTGTGTATATCTCCTTTCAACCTCCTGCATACATTGTTTCTCTGAGTTACCAGCACACAACCACTCTGCTACTTCCTGGCTATGCGTAATGAATGAGTTTCATCTCCTTTCTGTGACTTAATCTCACAGCAGAAGCCATATTCTAGAAACAGTACAGCTTTGCTCTCAGTATGCCTGCTCAGAGAGACTGGACTGTACATTGAATGTGAGCTGGAACTACTAAAGTGCTGTTCCAATGACAACTGGAGGCTACTGACTGCCTTGAAGGTCATTCTTAATGCTGTGATATGTGCAAAATGGGGCAGATTGAAATTGTGCTATATTGGTACAAATAAATATATGTGCACAGTTAAATCAAGCAATATTTGGACAATGACCGAATCTTTGTGATTTGGGCTCTGCATGGATTTAAAATTAAACAACTAAGTTGCAATTGAAGTGTAGACTTTCAGGTTCAATTAAAGGAGTTGAGCAAAAATATCCTGTGAAGCGTTTAGGAATTGCAACCGTTTTTATACAATGTATCTCCATATCAGGGGCTCAAAAGTAATTGGACAAATTAACTTTACCATAAATAAAATATTCATTTTAATTACTTTGTAGAGAATCCTTTGCAGGTAATGACTAACTGAAGTCTGGACGCCATGGACATCAGCAACCACTGGGTTTCCTCCATTGTGATGCTCTGGCCAGGCCTTTTCTGCAGTTGTTGTTTGTGAGTCTTTCTTCCTTAAGCTTTGTCCTAAGCGTGTGAAATGCATGTTTGATGGAGTTGAGATCTAGTGTTTGTCTTGGACACGGTAGGATATTCCATTTCTTTGCCTTAAAAAACTTCAGGGTTTCTTTTGCAGTATGTTCTGGGTCATTGTCCTTGTGTATGTAGTGTGAGGCTCTTTCCAATCAGTCTTGCTGCATTTGGTTGAATCTGAGAAGACAGTGTAGGCCTGAACACTTCAGAATTCATCTGGCTGCTTCTGTCTTCAGTCCCATCACCAATAAAGACTAGTGACTTCTGGCAATGCATGCCCATGCCATCACACTACCTTTACTATGTTTTACAGAGGATATGGTGTGTGTCACATACCTGCTTCTCAGCACATGACTTGGGGTTGCGCCTTCAAGGGTTAATCTATCTCGTCTTACTCAGTCCAGCATTCAACCTCTGTCCTATGCTTAAACACATATCCTGGTGTGGTATCCCATACCAGGAAAGAAGTGAAAGAGAAGGGAATTGTTTTTTTTTTTTGGTTTTTTTTTAAATAAAAGAATTAATTTTATTACATAATTTAATAACATAATACAACAATAAAATGATGAAAAAAAGAAAAAAGGAGAAAAAGAAAACAGGGGTGGTGGTGGAAAACACCAGACTACCACGGGATAAATAGCACCAAAGTCAAATGCTCCTAGAAAGAATGAGAGCAAAAATATTGGAGCTATGTAGCGATATGAATAAAAACAACACAGCCAAAAAGGTTATATATAGTAAACTGATTGATTAATGCTATGCCGCTATTAAATCATAATAACTGGAGCCAACTATAACAGGTACTTAATATAAATCCCCCAGGGGAATACACTGACTACCAGAGAGAGTCATAAACTAAATATTAGGGCAAACAATAGAAGGCTGATAGACCAGGGAATGCAACAAAGGTTGCTAATGCACCTGGTGTGTGCGCTAAGCACTAACACTGTGCCTACAATGAAATGTGCCCGGTATGAAAGGGATTGTAAAGGGGGGTTGGTGGTTACCTGTGGTGTAGCGCGCGCACTTTTGAACTCCACGAGCATGCTTCCGGTTTAGCACACAGCGGCGATATATAACCTTGTATGCCTTACCATTCCTCTACACGCCCCATTTGAAGAAGCTTGTGCGAAACAGTGCTCATCGGGCTCGGGACTATAGCACCGGTCATCCTGTATTTGGCACAGCCAGCCTTCCTCTGACATAGCAGCTACACCACAGGTAACCACCAACCCCCCTTTACAATCCCTTTCATACCGGGCACATTTCATTGTAGGCACAGTGTTAGTGCTTAGCGCACACACCAGGTGCATTAGCAACCTTTGTTGCATTCCCTGGTCTATCAGCCTTCTATTGTTTGCCCTAATATTTAGTTTATGACTCTCTCTGGTAGTCAGTGTATTCCCCTGGGGGATTTATATTAAGTACCTGTTATAGTTGGCTCCAGTTATTATGATTTAATAGCGGTATAGCTTTAATCAATCAGTTTACTATATATAACCTTTTTGGCTGTGTTGTTTTTATTCATATCGCTACATAGCTCCAATATTTTTGCTCTCATTCTTTCTAGGAGCATTTGACTTTGGTGCTATTTATCCCGTGGTAGTCTGGTGTTTTCCACCACCCCCCCTGTTTTCTTTTTCTCCTTTTTTCTTTTTTTCATCATTTTATTGTTGTATTATGTTATTAAATTATGTAATAAAATTAATTCTTTTATTTAAAAAAAAAAAAAAAAATTCCCTTCTCTTTCACTTCTTTCCTGGTATGGGATACCACACCAGGATATGTGTTTATGTATATCGAAGTGACTATAAGCAATACTGTGGACTATGGGTATATTGACTTTTTCTGTATTTTGTAGACAGAGTGTCCGCCTACTCCATAAAATGGACTTCAAAGCCAGGGAAAAAAACTGGCAAGCTAAAGCATCCGACGTATTTAGGCAGGGGGCTACCCAGATTACTGAGGATACAATTACCATTAATAAAGATTTGATCAAGCAGCATAGAAATGCTCTGTACAAAAAGACACGTATATGGTGGAATAGATCTGCGTTGGAAAACTACATTGACAAACAGATCATTCCAAGAGGATTAAGGGTGCAGCTGTATCCCTCCTTTGAACTTGAAGATGACGTGTTAACTAAACGATGGATTTCAACAGCTACGACCTGCTCTCTGGAATTCCTTCAGATCATTATCGATAAAAATACAATGTCCCTCACATCTCTGGACTCAGAAATTGAGGAATGTGAACAGCGTTTAATGAAGGACATCCCGGTTGAGGGCTTTGATAAAATCATGACGGAGATTAATAAAGATGTGGACAAGTGGGAAAATGAGGTGTGTCTAAGCAAAACCAAAAAATTTCAAAGAGATCTAAACGACTACGACACAGACAGAATATATCGGTGGCAATTTAAGAAGACAAATCCAGCTCATAAAAGGAAACCCACTGATAAGAGGACACCCAGATCAAGCCAGCATAAAAGTCCATCGGTCAGCTCTGCCGCATCCACTTCTGATATTAATACTTCAGTTAGTGATGCTGAAAATACAACTGCTGAGACATCAAGGAAATTGCCCGACATCTTTACGAGATCAAAGGCTCTTCGTATCCAGGGACAACAGCTTAAGGTAATTAATTTATCCCAATACCAATTGTCCACGACCGAGGTGAAACTTCTCGAGAAAGGGCTAACCTTCTCGCCCACAAATCGGCTAGATACCTTTACCGCTGTAAAGGACTTACACCTTTTTTCTAGGAAATTGATTCTTAAAAAATTACATTACAAAAATGATAGCAATAACACCTTCTCCACAGTGGAAGAAAGCGAAGCACTGAGGAACCTGGAGGAACTTTTACAAGAAAATTCATCTACTCAGGTAAGCAACTTCCCACATGAGCTATTCAACAAATCTAAAAAATTCCCTCCAATTAACACATGCTCGGCCATTGAAATTTTTACTAAAGTCCTTACGGATGAAATAGAGTCGCTATCAAGAATACCATCTTGGGCCTCAAATATCAATAAAGAGGAAAAACTGGCTCTGGCTCACCTACAGTCTCTCCATGACGTTGTGTTTAAGCCAGCAGATAAGGGGGGCAATCTAGTTGTATGGCCAGTAGATATGTATGAGAAGCAAGCTTACAAATTATTAAATGCCCCCACTGCTATCAGAGGTTATCATTTAATCCTCTTTCAAGGTATCATGCCGAATTAATTACAATAGTTGAGAAGGCTTTCGAAAAAGGAATCATTACCCGAAAAATGTTGGACACCATTCAAAACTTAAGTCCTAAATTACCCACTCTATACCTCATACCCAAATTACATAAAAATCCAGAGGATCCACCAGGAAGACCCATTATCTCGGGTAATGGAGGTCTTTGTGAGGTGGTTTCCGATTTTGTTGACTACTTTTTGAAACCAATAGTGTCCACCCTACCATCATATATTCAGGATACCACATCAGCATTACAAAAATTAAATAATCTATCTCTGGAAAAACACATGGTTATGGTCACGGCCGACGTGGAGGCCTTGTACACCTCCATCAAACATCAGGATGGCCTGAAGGCAGTAGAATGGTTTTTGAGAACTAGCAATCTGGATCAAGTCCTGATCCCCCTGATTATCTCCCTCTTGGAGTTTGTGTTGACTCATAACATCTTTACTTTTAACAAACATATTTATTTGCAGACCCAAGGCACCGCTATGGGTGCTTCCTGTGCCCCGTCTTATGCTAACTTATTTTTAGGGGCATGGGAAAGCGAGATTTTTCAGGGGGATCTGTATCCTGAAATACAGTCAGCACACGGGTGGATGAGATACATCGATGACGTGTGGTTTGTCTGGGAAGGCACAATTAACGAACTCCACAACCTTATGGCTAAACTAAATGACAACAATTTAAATATATACCTGACCTATCAATTTGGCCATGAATTGGAGTTTTTGGACATCAAAATTGATGTCCTTCATGACGGCATGATTCGTACCGATCTCTACAGAAAACCCACGTCTACAAATTCCATACTACATGCAGCCTCCTCACATCCATCAACTACAATCAAAGGAATACCAGTGGGCCAATTTTTGCGAGCAAAACGCATCTGTTCTGAACAACGGGATTTTGAAAAACAGGCCGCTGACCTTACCAATAGGTTTCTTGACCGGGGGTATAGCAGAAGGTATATAAGAAATGGATATAGGAGAGCGAATACAATTTCTAGAGATAAACTGCTCTTTTCATCCAACAATAAAAAATCTAAAACAAACAATGACCAGGTTAGGTACATTTCCACATATAACAACCGCTGGAATGACCTCAAAGCCCTATTTAAGAAGCATTGGAATATCCTAATGACGGACCCTGTCCTACAGAAAATCCTTCTAGATGGTCCCTTATTAATATCGAGAAGAAGTAAAAATCTACGGGATTTACTGGTTCATAGCCATTATGAGCCAGTATCTAAATTAACTCAAAAACCTTCACAGCAGGGTTTCTTCCCCTGTGGCATGTGCAAGGCATGCCTGAACACAAAGAGGGCTTACTAATTTTGATGGATCTAAAACTTTTGAAATTCGTAAACATCTAACCTGCTCTTCAAAGGGAATTATTTACCACGCTACTTGTCCGTGTGGGCTGATTTATATTGGCCTGACAACCCGTGAGGCAAAAATTCGCGTCCGTGAACTCGTTCGCGATATCGAAAGGGCCAAAACTACAGACGATTTATCTTTATTGAAATCTTTACCGCGTCATTTTAAAACCCATCACAGCTGTAATCCTAGGGGCCTTCTATTCAAGGCTATTGATCAAATCGATTTGGGTCTGCGTGGAGGTGATTTGGCCAGGTCTCTAGCACAACTAGAGAGTAAATGGATATATAGACTTGGCACAATCACACCACGAGGCCTAAATGAAAGCTTCGGCTTTAATTCATTTTTGTAAACTGTATCTCTTCAATTTTATTATCAGTGTTTTTAAGGCATTTTTTAATTAATTCGTTCCAAGTATGTAGTTTTTAGATTCATAACTTCATCCCTCTTGCTTTTATTCTGTAACCCTGTTTTTTGATCTAACACCACTTCATACACTAACCACTATATTATCTTATAGGTTTATATATTTATGCTGCTAATCATGTGCAATGCCCAGCAGGAACATCTGAGGTGTTTGCGGGATCAAATAGGACTCAGCTATTCTTCTCATCTCCATGGACCTTACCTGGTGCATCAAAGCCTTTCTCTGCCTCCATGGGACTTTGTGCTGAGATTCTCTGGGATTGGGAGTGGATGCTTTGGGATAGGGGGGGTTGTTGCCCCATGTATGCGCAGTGACCTGGGACATAAGGAGGCAAAAGATATATTAATTACCACTTTTCCATCATCACTACTCTAGTCACATCAGCACTTTATCTTTTTCATTGTCAACCCTTATACCTGCGGTATCTGTATTTTTTATGCCAGGTTTTTCATATATCTAGGCCCGTTTTGTCGCCAAATGTATCATAATTGTATAACTATTATATAATATGTACTATATATGTTTGTAATTGTAATTCACATTTTATCACTTCACAAAAGAGGATAAACACTTTGTTTGCTATTTATGTCTTTTCTTAGCCCTATTTGCACTATTGTATTGTTGTATGGGCTTATCCTCATTGCTCAAACCACAGGGAAACACACATTCGCCAGAAGACTCGCTACACTCATCAGGAGGGCGTTAAACTAGAAGAAGAGGGGACGGGAAGAAAAACATTAGACTTGAACAAAGAAGATCCAGGAAAACATACTCAGAAGGGAGGTAAGAACATTTCTAAAACAATCCACAGCGAGGAGATTGGAACAAAACAAAATCCTCTAAACTGCATGCTTGCAAACGCCAGAAGCCTGACAAACAAGATGGAAGAACTAGAAGCAGAAATATCTACAGGTAACTTTGACATAGTGGGAATAACCGAGACATGGTTAGATGAAAGCTATGACTGGGCAGTTAACTTACAGGGTTACAGTCTGTTTAGAAAGGATCGTAAAAATCGGAGAGGAGGAGGGGTTTGTCTCTATGTAAAGTCTTGTCTAAAGTCCACTTTAAGGGAGGATATTAGCGAAGGAAATGAGGATGTCGAGTCCATATGGGTCGAAATTCATGGAGGGAAAAATGGTAACAAAATTCTCATTGGGGTCTGTTACAAACCCCCAAATATAACAGAAACCATGGAAAGTCTACTTCTAAAGCAGATAGATGAAGCTGCAACCCATAATGAGGTCCTGGTTATGGGGGACTTTAACTACCCGGATATTAACTGGGAAACAGAAACCTGTGAAACCCATAAAGGCAACAGGTTTCTGCTAATAACCAAGAAAAATTATCTTTCACAATTGGTGCAGAATCCAACCAGAGGAGCAGCACTTTTAGACCTAATACTATCTAATAGACCTGACAGAATAACAAATCTGCAGGTGGTCGGGCATCTAGGAAATAGCGACCACAATATTGTACAGTTTCACCTGTCTTTCACTAGGGGGACTTGTCAGGGAGTCACAAAAACACTGAACTTTAGAAAGGCAAAGTTTGACCAGCTTAGAGATGCCCTTAATCTGGTAGACTGGGACAATATCCTCAGAACTAATAATACAGATAATAAATGGGAAATGTTTAAGAACATCCTAAATAGGCAGTGTAAGCGGTTTATACCTTGTGGGAATAAAAGGACTAGAAATAGGAAAAACCCAATGTGGCTAAACAAAGAAGTAAGACAGGCAATTAACAGTAAAAAGAAAGCATTTGCACTACTAAAGCAGGATGGCACCATTGAAGCTCTAAAAAACTATAGGGAGAAAAATACTTTATCTAAAAAACTAATTAAAGCTGCCAAAAAGGAAACAGAGAAGCACATTGCTAAGGAGAGTAAAACTAATCCCAAACTGTTCTTCAACTATATCAATAGTAAAAGAATAAAACTGAAAATGTAGGCACCTTAAAAAATAGTGAGGAAAGAATGGTTGTAGATGACGAGGAAAAAGCTAACATATTAAACACCTTCTTCTCCACGGTATTCACGGTGGAAAATGAAATGCTAGGTGAAATCCCAAGAAACGATGAAAACCCTATATTAAGGGTCACCAATCTAACCCAAGAAGAGGTGCGAAACCGGCTAAATAAGATTAAAATAGATAAATCTCCGGGTCCGGATGGCATACACCCACGAGTACTAAGAGAACTAAGTAATGTAATAGATAAACCATTATTTCTTATTTTTAGGGACTCTATAGCGACAGGGTCTGTTCCGCAGGATTGGCGCATAGCAAATGTGGTGCCAATATTCAAAAAGGGCTCTAAAAGTGAACCTGGAAATTATAGGCCAGTAAGTCTAACCTCTATTGTTGGTAAAATATTTGAAGGGTTTCTGAGGGATGTTATTCTGGATTATCTCAATGAGAATAACTGTTTAACTCCATATCAGCATGGGTTTATGAGAAATCGCTCCTGTCAAACCAATCTAATCAGTTTTTATGAAGAGGTAAGCTATAGGCTGGACCACGGTGAGTCATTGGACGTGGTATATCTCGATTTTTCCAAAGCGTTTGATACCGTGCCGCACAAGAGGTTGGTACACAAAATGAGAATGCTTGGTCTGGGGGAAATTGTGTGTAAATGGGTTAGTAACTGGCTTAGTGATAGAAAGCAGAGGGTGGTTATAAATGGTATAGTCTCTAACTGGGTCGCTGTGACCAGTGGGGTACCGCAGGGGTCAGTATTGGGACCTGTTCTCTTCAACATATTCATTAATGATCTGGTAGAAGGTTTACACAGTAAAATATCGATATTTGCAGATGATACAAAACTATGTAAAGCAGTTAATACAAGAGAAGATAGTATTCTGCTACAGATGGATCTGGATAAGTTGGAAACTTGGGCTGAAAGGTGGCAGATGAGGTTTAACAATGATAAATGTAAGGTTATACACATGGGAAGAAAGAATCAATGTCACCATTACACACTGAATGGGAAACCACTGGGTAAATCTGACAGGGAGAAGGACTTGGGGATCCTAGTTAATGATAAACTTACCTGGAGCAGCCAGTGCCAGGCAGAAGCTGCCAAGGCAAACAGGATCATGGGGTGCATTAAAAGAGGTCTGGATACACATGATGAGAGCATTATACTGCCTCTGTACAAATCCCTAGTTAGACCGCACATGGAGTACTGTGTCCAGTTTTGGGCACCGGTGCTCAGGAAGGATATAATGGAACTAGAGAGAGTACAAAGGAGGGCAACAAAATTAATAAAGGGGATGGGAGAACTACAATACCCAGATAGATTAGCGAAATTAGGATTATTTAGTCTAGAAAAAAGACGACTGAGGGGCGATCTAATAACCATGTATAAGTATATAAGGGGACAATACAAATATCTCGCTGAGGATCTGTTTATACCAAGGAAGGTGACGGGCACAAGGGGGCATTCTTTGCGTCTGGAGGAGAGAAGGTTTTTCCACCAACATAGAAGAGGATTCTTTACTGTTAGGGCAGTGAGAATCTGGAATTGCTTGCCTGAGGAGGTGGTGATGGCGAACTCAGTCGAGGGGTTCAAGAGAGGCCTGGATGTCTTCCTGGAGCAGAACAATATTGTATCATACAATTAGGTTCTGTAGAAGGACGTAGATCTGGGGATTTATTATGATGGAATATAGGCTGAACTGGATGGACAAATGTCTTTTTTTCGGCCTTACTAACTATGTTACTATGTTACTATGTTACTATGTTACTATTATATTTGCAGGTAACGTACCATTTGGCCGTACGTTTTATCTTTCACCCCATTTTTCACATACATGTTTTCTATTTCTGTCCCCTGTCCCCCCTCTCCCCTCCCCCCTTCCCTTCCCCCCCCCTCTCCCCTCACATATATACTCCCGGGCTTAGTACCTTGGAGCTTTGTGTATGTGGGTTACACATTTATATATATTTTTCCCGTACATAAGCTCCAACCTATTATTCATTAATGAATAGTGTTGAGCGATACCTTCCGATATCGGCCAGATTCAGAAGTCGCCGACTTTTGGCAAAGTCGGGTTTCATGAAACCCGACCCGACCCCTGTGTGGGGTCGGCCATGAGGTCGGCGATCTTCTGAATCTGGAATCGGAATTCCGATACCGATTCCCGATATGTTTAAGATATCGGGAATCGGTATCGGAATTCAGATTTAAGTGTAAAATAAAGAATAAAAATAAAAAATATTGCTATACTCACCCTCGGACGCGCCCTGGTTGTAACCGGGAGCCTTCCTTCCTAAGAATCAGCGCTTGAAGGACCTTTCGATGACGTCGCGGCTTGTGATTGGTCGCGTGTAGTGTTGAGCGATACCTTCCGATATCGGAAAGTATCGGTATCGGATAGGATCGGCCGATATTCAAAAAATATCGGATATCGCCGATACCGATACCCGATCCCAATGCAAGTCAATGGGACCAAAATATCGGAATTAAAATAAACCCTTTCTTTCCTTGTAGGTTCATTCTACATGAAGGAAAACAACAAAGAATAATGCAGGATGTATTTGGGGAGGTGGCGGAGACATTAAAGTCATAGAGGTTTAGCGCAATCAAATAGAATTGCCTTTTTTTTTTTTTAAAGACGTTCGTAGTGACTAAGATATTGACTATGTAACTTTTATTTTATTTTGTCAGATATTGATGTTTCACTATTCCACGCCCTTCCCCTTTTTTTTTTTACTTTTCCCACACTTTCATCTTCATCATCATCATCAGCATCTTTGACATCAACTTCTTCACCTTATTCATCTTCTTCTTCATCTTCTACCTATTTTTTTTTTATTACATTCTTCATATTCATTTTATTCAACTATTATTATTCTTCCTATTCTATATATTCATTTTATTCAACTATTATTATTCTTCCTATTCTACTTCTTCATCATATTCTCATTTGTGACAGGCATTCCTGTAGTTGTTATCTATAAAAATTTGAAGATTACACCTTCCGTTCTGCCAGTCACAAAAGTTACATTTGTCCGCGTTCAGTTTGGCCTGCAGCATCAGGCTTTATCCAGGGGCAGCACGAGGAGGAACGGACTCACCCCCATACACTGCTTAGTCTTCTTCTGCATATAATTTAGATAATATCTTTTGCTCTGATATTAAGTGTTATCCTTAATGTTCTTCTGCTCTTTTTTCTGCAGCCTCTTGTTCTTCTGCTTCTTGGTCTTCCATGTCGTCGTCTCCAGGGTCGTCGTCTCCAGGGTCGTCGTCTACGCCGTCGTCGTCTCCGCCGTCGTCGTCGTCATCGGGGTGGTCTTCCGGGTCGTCGACTTTAGGGTCTTCAACTTGGAAATGTAGCAGAAGGTACAAGAAGGCTGAGAAAATGCCAAGAACCAGCTGATGGAACTGGAACTCGGATGGCTACCCGAAGGTTCAAGAGCCTATGGAACTACCGAGGACCAGCTGACGTTACTGGAACCCGGTTACTAAGCAGGAGGTACCCGTGCTAAAAAGCACTACGAAGGACCGCCTGACGTTGGCGGAACTCGGATACCCAGAAGGAGGCACCTAAGCCAAAGGCTCTGCCCGGAACCAGCTGATTTTACTGGAACCAGGATGGGGAGCAGAAGGTACAAGAGCAAAAGACACTGCCGAGAACCAGCTGACGGTACTGGAACTCGGATGGGGAGCCGAAGGTCCAAGAGCCAATGGAACTACCGAGGACCAGCTGACGTTACTGGAACCCGGTTACTAAGCAGGAGGTACCCGTGCATGAAAGCACTACCAAGAACCACCTGACGTTGGTGGAACTTGGATACCCAGAAGGAGGCACCTAAGCCAAAGGCTCTGCCCGGAACCAGCTGACGGTACTGGAACCAGGATGGGGAGCAGAAGGTACAAGAGCAAAAGACACTGCCAAGAACCAGCTGACGGTGCTGGAACCAGGTGGTGGACCCGAAGGTCCACAGGAGAGGAGAGAACAGCTAGGCCGTGAGGCAGCCGCAGTTACCGAACCCCAACAGTCCTACAGCGGAAGCTTGGCCTACTGGCACTACAGAACCAGCCTTGACTACCAATTCACGCAGCCCACATAGGAAGCTCCTAAACTGGAGGCACCCTGGAGTTGGCTAACCCGACCGCAACACGACGGGGCAAGCATAGGCGTCTCAGTGAGCTTGACACTACCCGGAAACAGCTGACGGTGCTGGAACCAGGCTGGGCACGAGGGAGTACCCGTGACAAAAACACTGCCGAGAACCAGCTGGCGGTGCTGGAACCCGGATGCGTTGCCCCAGTGTGCAAGAGCCAATGGCACGACCGAGGACCAGCTGACGGTGCTGGAACCCGGTTACTAAGCTGTAGGTGCCTGCGCTTAAAAGCACTACCAAGGACCGCCTGACGTTGGCGGAACTCGGATACCCAGGGGGAGGCACCTAAGCCAAAGGCTCGGCCCGGAACCAGCTGACGGTGCTGGAAACAGGTGGTGGACCCGAAGGTCCACAGGAGAGGGGAGAACAGCTAGGCCGCGAGGCAGCCGCAGTTACCGAACCCCAACAGTCCTACAGGGGGAGCTTGGCCTACTGGCACTACAGAACAAGCCTTGACTACCAATTCACGCAGCCCACATAGGAAGCTCCTAAACTGGAGGCACCCTGGAGTTGGCTAACCCGACCGCAACACGACGGGGCAACGCATAGGCGTCTCAGTGAGCTTGACACTACCCGGAAACAGCTGACGGTGCTGGAACCAGGCTGGGCACGAGGGAGTACCCGTGACAAAAACACTGCCGAGAACCAGCTGGCGGTGCTGGAACCCGGATGCGTTGCCGCAGTGTGCAAGAGCCAATGGCACGACCGAGGACCAGCTGATGGTGCTGGAACCCGGTTACTAAGCTGTAGGTGCCTGCGCTTAAAAGCACTACCAAGGACCGCCTGACGTTGGCGGAATTCGGCTACCCAGGAGGAGGCACCTAAGCCAAAGGCTCGGCCCGGAACCAGCTGACGGTGCTGGAAGCAGGTGGTGGACCCGAAGGTCCACAGGAGAGGAGAGAACAGCTAGGCCGCGAGGCAGCCGCAGTTACCGAACCCCAACAGTCCTACAGGGGGAGCTTGGCCTACTGGCACTACAGAACCAGCCTTGACTACCAATTCACGCAGCCCACATAGGAAGCTCCTAAACTGGAGGCACCCTGGAGTTGGCTAACCCGACCGCAACACGACGGGGCAAGCATAGGCGTCTCAGTGAGCTTGACACTACCCGGAAACAGCTGACGGTGCTGGAACCAGGCTGGGCACGAGGGAGTACCCGTAACAAAAACACTGCCGAGAACCAGCTGGCGGTGCTGGAACCCGGATGCGTTGCCCCAGTGTGCAAGAGCCAATGGCACGACCGAGGACCAGCTGACGGTGCTGGAACCCGGTTACTAAGCTGTAGGTGCCTGCGCTTAAAAGCACTACCAAGGACCGCCTGACGTTGGCGGAACTCGGATACCCAGGAGTAGGCACCTAAGCCACAGGCTCGGCCCGGAACCAGCTGACAGTGCTGGAACCAGGTGGTGGACCCGAAGGTCCACAGGAGAGGAGAGAACAGCTAGGCCGCGAGGCAGCCGCAGTTACCCAACCCCAACAGTCCTACAGGGGGAGCTTGGCCTACTGGCACTACAGAACCAGCCTTGACTACTAATTCACGCAGCCCACATAGGAAGCTCCTAAACTGGAGGCACCCTGGAGTTGGCTAACCCGACCGCAACACGACGGGGCAAGCATAGGCGTCTCAGTGAGCTTGACACTACCCGGAAACAGCTGACGGTGCTGGAACCAGGCTGGGCACGAGGGAGTACCCGTGACAAAAACACTGCCGAGAACCAGCTGGTGGTGCTGGAACCCGGATGGGTTGCCCCAGTGTGCAAGAGCCAATGGCACGATCGAGGACCAGCTGACGGTGCTGGAACCCGGTTACTAAGCTGTAGGTGCCTGCGCTTAAAAGCACTACCAAGGACCGCCTGACGTTGGCGGAACTCGGATACCCAGGAGGAGGCACCTAAGCCAAAGGCTCGGCCCGGAACCAGCTGACGGTGCTGGAAGCAGGTGGTGGACCCGAAGGTCCACAGGAGAGGAGAGAACAGCTAGGCCGCGAGGCAGCCGCAGTTACCGAACCCCAACAGTCCTACAGGGGGAGCTTGGCCTACTGGCACTACAGAACCAGCCTTGACTACCAATTCACGCAGCCCACATAGGAAGCTCCTAAACTGGAGGCACCCTGGAGTTGGCTAACCCGACCGCAACACGACGGGGCAAGCATAGGCGTCTCAGTGAGCTTGACACTACCCGGAAACAGCTGATGGTGCTGGAACCAGGCTGGGCACGAGGGAGTACCCGTAACAAAAACACTGCCGAGAACCAGCTGGCGGTGCTGGAACCCGGATGCGTTGCCCCAGTGTGCAAGAGCCAATGGCACGACCGAGGACCAGCTGACGGTGCTGGAACCCGGTTACTAAGCTGTAGGTGCCTGCGCTTAAAAGCACTACCAAGGACCGCCTGACGTTGGCGGAACTCGGATACCCAGGAGTAGGCACCTAAGCCAAAGGCTCGGCCAGGAACCAGCTGACAGTGCTGGAACCAGGTGGTGGACCCGAAGGTCCACAGGAGAGGAGAGAACAGCTAGGCCGCGAGGCAGCCGCAGTTACCCAACCCCAACAGTCCTACAGGGGGAGCTTGGCCTACTGGCACTACAGAACCAGCCTTGACTACCAATTCACGCAGCCCACATAGGAAGCTCCTAAACTGGAGGCACCCTGGAGTTGGCTAACCCGACCGCAACACGACGGGGCAAGCATAGGCGTCTCAGTGAGCTTGACACTACCTGGAAACAGCTGACGGTGCTGGAACCAGGCTGGGCACGAGGGAGTACCCGTTACAAAAACACTGCCGAGAACTAGCTGGCGGTGCTGGAACCCGGATGCGTTGCCTATTAAAGATTGTCTTACTAGAGCCCCAACTAGCGGTGTTGGAGCAATGGGTAAGCAGGGGGAGCAGAGTGTAGGCCGAAGCCTGCACTGGAGGCAGCTTTGTGTCTGCGTTGCGTTTGCAGGACACTTTGCCGGCTACACAGTGGGGGAACAGCTGGCGTTGCTGAACCCCACTGACACAATGGCGGGTGTTTTTCTCTGTGCAGCTAGCACTTCCGTGCAAAAACTAGCGGTGTTAGAGCCCAGGAGCAGCAGGAGAAGGAGAGGAGCAGAGTGTAGGCCGAAGCCTAGTTGAACCAATTTCAAAGGAAACCTTTAACCCCCCCCTCAGGTGTTACAAAGTACAAGAGACACACCTTGTGCAGTATTAATGCTGCACAAGTCAAAGTTTGCTGTATTAATTTGTCTACTTGCACATGCTGAATGAAAGACGTACACAATTTAGCCCATTCTACAGTCAAACTGTAGTGGAGGCGTGACTTGTCTTTTTAAGGAGACGCAGCACAGGTGTCCCAAATAACGCCTTGGTGCTTGGCGCAGCTTCCTGAGCGTTGTTATTTGCTGTACAGGAGTCTGCGCTCTTGTGTTATCCCTTGGCAATGCCCTGTTAGCGCTGCCCGTCTTATGACCTCATTTCATATTGGCCGGTGCGGTTAACGATGGCCATAAATCCCAGACCCACAGTGCCTTTTCATAAAGTCACACTGCGGTGCTGGGATTCGTGGCCTTGAGCAGTAAATATTTTCGCCGCTCACACACGTCCTTACACCTGCATCAGACTTCTCGCATGCCGCGGCCATGAGGCCGCACAGTCTGAAGAAGGCGGAAGGAGATGAGTTAAGACAGGCGAAGATATGCACTGCTCGTGCCCATCAATCACACCTTCGCAGTCAAAATAAGTAAGACAACGAGGAGCATTGTTTCAGGCAGGGCGGACGCACAGGCGCAGCCAGACAACCAATGATGTCAGAAGACGGGAAGCGCTACCAAGGTATCATTAGAAAGGAAAGTCACACCTCAGGGACAGTGGAATGGTCTCAATGAGACACATTTTGTACGTGTTGAGTTCCACGCGGGCAAGTAGAAAAAGTCAGCCACCTTGTACAAATGCAGCATTACTGCTGTACAAGGTGGCTGTTATACATAGAAACACCTGGGGGTGGAGGGCAGGCTCCCTTCAATTTCAGTTCATGTGCCTGCGTGGCGTTTGCAGGTCACGTTGCCGGCTACACAGCAGGGGAACAGCTGGCGGTGCTGAACCCCACTAACACATTGGCTGGTGTTCTTCTCTGTGCAGCTAGCATGTCTGGGCAAAAACTGGTGGTGTTAGAGCCCAGGGTCAGCAGGAGGAGGAGAGGAGCAGAGTGTAGGCCGAAGCCTGCACTGGTGGCAGCTTTTGGTCAGTTGTGCCAGCGTGGCTTGTGCTGGACACGATGCCGGCTACACAGCAGGGGAACAGCTGGCGGTGCTGAACCCCACTAACACATTGGCTGGTGTTTTTCTCTGTGCAGCTAGCACTTCCGGCCAAAAACTAGCGGTGTTAGAGCCCAGGGTCAGCAGGAGGAGGAGAGGAGCAGAGTGTAGGCCGAAGCCTATTTGAACCAATTTCAAAGGTAACCCTTAACCCCCCCTCAGGTGTTGCAAGGTACAAGAGCCACACCTTGTGCAGCATTAATGCTGCACAAGTCAAAGGTTGCTCTATTAATTTTGCTCCTTGCACACGCTGAATAAAACACGTACACTATTTAGCCCATTATACTGTCAAACAGTAGTGGAGGCGTGACTTGTCTTTTTAAGGAGACGCAGCACAGGTGTCAAAATAACACCTTGGTGCATGGGCGCAGCTTCCTGAGCATTGTTATTTGCTGTACAGGAGACAGTGCTATTGTTATCCCTTGGCCATGCGCTGTGAGCGCTTCCTGTCTTCTGACCTCATTTCATGTCGGCCGTTGCGGTTAGCGATGGACATGAATCCCAGACCCACAGTGTGTTTTCAAAAATTCACACTGCGTGGCTGGGATTCGTGGCCTTGTGCAGTAAATATGTTTGCCGCTCACACATGTCCTTACACCTGCTTCAGACTGGGCGGCCTCATCTGATCCCTTATCGTATGCCGCGGCCATGAGGCCACCCAGTCTGAAGAAGGCGGAAGGAGATGAGTGAACACAGGCATACATATGCACTGCACATGCCCATCAATCACACCCTCGCAGTCCAAAAAAATAAGACACCGAGGGGCGTTGTTTCGAACAGGGCAGACGCACAGGCGCAGCCAGCTAACCAATGATGTCAAAAGACAGGAAGCGCTACCAAGGGTGGTGCTGCGTATCATTAGAAAGGAAAGTCACACCTCAGGGACAGTGGAATGGTCTCAATGAGACATATTTTGTACGTGTTGAGTTCCACGTTGGCAAGGACAAAAAGTCAGCCACCTTGTACAAATGCAGCATTACTGCTGTACAAGGTAGCTGTTATACATAGAAACACCTTGGGGTGGGTGGCAGGGTCCCTTTAATTTCAGTTCATGTGCCTGCGTGGCGTTTGCAGGTCACGTTGCCGGCTACACAGCAGGGGAACAGCTGGCGGTGCTGAACCCCACTAACACATTGGCTGGTGTTCTTCTCTGTGCAGCTAGCATGTCTGGGCAAAAACTGGCGGTGTTAGAGCCCAGGGTCAGCAGGAGGAGTAGAGGAGCAGAGTGTAGGCCGAAGCCTGCACTGGTGGCAGCTTTTGGTCAGTTGTGCCAGCGTGGCTTGTGCTGGACACGATGCCGGCTACA
The DNA here is from genome assembly GCF_032444005.1 of Ranitomeya imitator. Taxonomy (NCBI): domain Eukaryota; kingdom Metazoa; phylum Chordata; class Amphibia; order Anura; family Dendrobatidae; genus Ranitomeya; species Ranitomeya imitator. The sequence goes on along the minus strand of NC_091284.1, from coordinate 376,969,566 downwards.
CAGCAGGGGAACAGCTGGCGGTGCTGAACCCCACTAACACATTGGCTGGTGTTTTTCTCTGTGCAGCTAGCACTTCCGGGCAAAAACTAGCGGTTTTAGAACCCAGGGTCAGCAGGAGGAGGAGAGGAGCAGAGTGTAGGCCGAAGCCTATTTGAACCAATTTCAAAGGTAACCTTTAACCCCCCCCTCAGGTGTTGCAAGGTACAAGAGCCACACCTTGTGCAGCATTAATGCTGCACAAGTCAAAGGTTGCTCTATTAATTTTGCTCCTTGCACACGCTGAATAAAACACGTACACTATTTAGCCCATTATACTGTCAAACAGTAGTGGAGGCGTGACTTGTCTTTTTAAGGAGACACAGCACAGGTGTCCAAAATAACACCTTGGTGCATGGGCGCAGCTTCCTGAGCGTTGTTATTTGCTGTACAGGAGACAGCGCTATTGTTATCCCTTGGCCATGCGCTGTGAGCGCTTCCTGCCTTCTGACCTCATTTCATGTCGGCCGTTGCGGTTAGCGATGGACATTAATCCCAGACCCACAGTGTGTTTTCAAAAATTCACACTGCGTGGCTGGGATTCGTGGCCTTGTGCAGTAAATATGTTTGCCGCTCACACATGTCCTTACACCTGCTTCAGACTGGGCGGCCTCATCTGATCCCTTATCGAATGCCGCGGCCATGAGGCCACCCAGTCTGAAGAAGGCGGAAGGAGATGAGTGAACACAGGCAAACATATGCACTGCACATGCCCATCAATCACACCCTCGCTGTCCAAAAAAATAAGACACCGAGGGGCGTTGTTTCGAGCAGGGCAGACGCACAGGCGCAGCCAGCTAACCAATGATGTCAAAAGATGGGAAGCGCTACCAAGGGTGGTGCTGCGTATCATTAGAAAGGAAAGTCACACCTCAGGGACAGTGGAATGGTCTCAATGAGACACATTTAGTACGTGTTTAATTAAACGTGGGCAAGGAGAAAAAGTCAGCCACCTTGTACAAATGCAGCAGTACTGCTGTACAAGGTGGCTGTTATACATAGAAACACCTGGGGGGGTGGGGGATGGTTCCCTTTAATTTCAGTTCAGGTGCCTGCATGGTGTTTGCAGGACACGTTGCCAGCTACACAGCAGGGGAACAGCTGGCGGTGCTGAACCCCACTGACACATTGACTGGTGTTTTTCTCTGTGCAGCTAGCACGTCCGGGCAAAAACTGGCGGTGTTAGAGCCCAGGGTCAGCAGGAGGAGGAGAGGAGCAAAGTGTAGGCCAAAGCCTGCACTGGTGGCAGCTTTTGGTCAGTTGTGCCAGCGTGGCTTGTGCTGGACACGATGCCGGCTACACAGCAGGGGAACAGCTGGCGGTGCTGAACCCCACTGACACATTGACTGGTGTTTTTCTCTGTGCAGCTAGCACGTCCGGGCAAAAATTGGCGGTGTTAGAGCCCAGGGTCAGCAGGAGGAGGAGAGGAGCAAAGTGTAGGCCGAAGCCTGCACTGGTGGCAGCTTTTGGTCTGTTGTGCCAGCGTGGCTTGTGCTGGACACGATGCCGGCTACACAGCAGGGGAACAGCTGGCGGTGCTGAACCCCACTAACACATTGGCTGGTGTTTTTCTCTGTGCAGCTCGCATTTCTGGGCAAAAACTATCGGTGTTAGAGCCCAGGGTCAGCAGGAGGAGGAGAGGAGCAGAGTGTAGGCCGAAGCCTAGTTGAACCAATTTCAAAAGTTACCTTTAACCCCCCTCAGGTGTTGCAAGGTACAAGAGCCACACCTTGTGCAGCATTAATGCTGCACAAGTCAAAAGGTTGCTCTATTAATTTTGCTCCTTGCACACGCTGAATAAAACACGTACACTATTTAGCCCATTATACTGTCAAACAGTAGTGGAGGCGTGACTTGTCTTTTTAAGGAGACGCAGCACAGGTGTCAAAATTTACACCTAGGTGCTGGGCGCAGATTCGTGAGCGTTGTTATTTGCTGTACAGGAGTCTGCGCTATTGTGATCCCTTGGCCATGCGCTGTGAGCGCTGCCTGTCTTCTCACCTCATTTCATGTTGGCCGGTGCGGTTAGCAATGGCCATGAATCCCAGGCCATTCACACTGCGTGGCTGGGATTCGTGGCCTTGTGCAGTAAATATGTTTGCCGCTCACACATGTCCTTACACCTGCTTCAGACTGGGCGGCCTCAGCTGATCCCTTATCGCCTACCACGGCCATGAGGCCGCACAGTCTGAAGAAGGCGGAAGGAGATGGGTTAAGACAGGCGAACATATGCACTGCACATGCCCATCAATCACACCCTCGCAGCCAAAATATATGAGACAACGAGGGGGGTTGTGTCGGGCATGGCGGACGCACAGGCACAGGCAGCCAACCAATGATGTCAGAAGACAGGCAGCGCTACCAAGGGGGGGGGTGCGTGTCATTAGAAAGGAAAGTCCCACCTCAGGGACAGTGGAATGGTCTCAATGAGACATATTTTGTACGTGTTGAGTTCCACGTTGGCAAGGATAAAAAGTCAGCCACCTTGTACAAATGCAGCATTACTGCTGTACAAGGTAGCTGTTATACATAGAAACACCTTGGGGTGGGTGGCAGGGTCCCTTTAATTTCAGTTCATGTGCCTGCGTGGCGTTTGCAGGTCACGTTGCCGGCCAGCTAGCACGTCCGGGCAAAAACTGGCGGTGTTAGAGCCCAGGGTCAGCAGGAGGAGGAGAGGAGCAAAGTGTAGGCCGAAGCCTGCACTGGTGGCAGCTTTTGGTCAGTTGTGCCAGCGTGGCTTGTGCTGGACACGATGCCGGCTACACAGCAGGGGAACAGCTGGCGGTGCTGAACCCCACTGACACATTGACTGGTGTTTTTCTCTGTGCAGCTAGCACGTCCAGGCAAAAACTGGCGGTGTTAGAGCCCAGGGTCAGCAGGAGGAGGAGAGGAGCAAAGTGTAGGCCGAAGCCTGCACTGGTGGCAGCTTTTGGTCTGTTGTGCCAGCGTGGCTTGTGCTGGACACGATGCCGGCTACACAGCAGGGGAACAGCTGGCGGTGCTGAACCCCACTAACACATTGGCTGGTGTTTTTCTCTGTGCAGCTAGCACTTCCGGGCAAAAACTAGCCGTGTTTGAGCCCAGGGGCAGCAGGAGGAGGAGAGGAGCAGAGTGTAGGCCGAAGCCTGCACTGGTGGCAGCTTTTGTTCTGTTGTGCCAGCGTGGCTTGTGCTGGACACGTTGCCGACTACACAGCAGGGGAACAGCTGGCGCTGCTGAACCCCACTGACACATCAGCTAGTGTTTTTTCTGTGTAGACAACACTTCCAGGTGGCAACTGACAGTGTTGAAACCCAGGGAATCAAAGAGTAGCAGAGTGTAGGCCGAAGCCTGCAGTGGAGCAAGTTGAAAGGGAACCTTTAACCCCCCCCCCTCAGGCATTTGTTGCTGAAAGAGCCATCTTGTACAGCAGTAATACTGCACATGGAAAATGGTGGCTCCGAAAATTATGCTCCTTGCAAACGCTGAAGTACACAATCATATAATGTGTCCCCTCACACCGTCAAACCATCCCGGAAGTGGGACTTTCCTTTGTAATGTGACACAGCACAGCCGTCATTCCAACCCCCTTGGTGCCGTGCGCCACCTCCTCAACGTTGTTTGGTTCTGTCACGGAGCTCGCTCTGTAATGTTATCCCTTGGCCATGCACAGTTAGCGGTGCCCGTCTTCTGACATCATTTAGGTGTCAGGCTGGCAGTGCCTGTGCGTCCAAGCTGCCCGAGATCCAACCTCGCAGTGTCATCTAATGTAATCCCACTGCGGGCCAGGGATCCATGGGCATGCGCAGTGCATATCATCGCCTCTCACTCACCTCCTTCCTGCTTCTTCAGACTGTGCGGCGTCACGGCCGTGGCATGCTATTAGGGATCAGCTGACGCCACCTAGTCTGAAGAAGCATGAAGAAGGGGAGTGAGAGGCTAGTATATGCACTGCGCATGGCCATGGATACCAGGCCCACTGTGGGATCACATTAGACGACACTGCGAGGTGGGATTTCGGGCAGCGTGGACGCACAGGCGCAGCCAGGACGACAACAAATGATGTCAGAGGACGGGCAGCGCAAACTGTGCATGGCCAAGGGATAACATAACAGCGCAGGGTCCATGACGGAATCAAACAACGCTAAGGAGGCAGCGCACGGTGCCAAGGAGGTAGCAATGACGGCTGTGCTGCGTCACATTACAAAGGAAAGTCCCACCTCCGGGATGGTTGGACGGTGTGAGGGGACACATTACATGAGTGTGTAGTTCAGCGTTTGCAAGGAGCATAATTTCAAGAGCGACCTTTTCTTTGTGCAGTATTAGTGCTGCACAAGGTGGCTCTTTCAGTAACAAACGCCTAGGGGGGGGGAAACAGGTCCCCTTACATTTTAGTTGTGCCAGCGTGGCGGTCGCATGACACGTTGCCGGATACACAGCTGGGGATCAGCACTTCCAGGCACCAACTGGCGGTGTTAGAGCCCAGGGACAGCAGGAGGAGCATATTGGAGGTATTGCCGCACACACAGCTAGGGATCAGCTGACGTTACTGAACCCCAATAACAGAGGAGCGAATGTTGACTGTGCAGAAAGCACTTCCAGGCACCAACTGGCGTTGTTAGAGCCCAGGGACAGCAGGAGGAGCATATTGGAGGTATTGCCGCACACACAGCTAGGGATCAGCTGACGTTACTGAACCCCAATAACAGAGGAGCGACTGTTGACTGTGCAGACAGCACTTCCAGGCACCAACTGGCGGTGTTAGAGCCCAGGGACAGCAGGAGGAGCAGATTGGAGGTATTGCCGCACACACAGCTGGGGATCAGCTGACGTTACTGAACCCCAATAACAGAGGAGCGACTGTTGACTGTGCAGACAGCACTTCCAGGCACCAACTGGCGGTGTTAGAGCCCAGGGACAGCAGGAGGAGCAGAGGAACAGAGTGTAGGCCGAAGCCTGATTGGAGCAAGTTGAAAGGGAACCTTTAACCCCCCCCCAAGACGTTTGTAGCTGAAAGAGCCATCTTGTGCAGCACTAAGGATGCAAAAGGAAAAGGTTGTTCTTTTAATTATCCTCCTTGCAAACACAGAAGTAAACACTAAAAATGTGTCCCCTTATACCGTAAAACCGTCCCGGAGGTGCAAATTTCCTTCGTAATGGGACACAGCACAGCTGTCATTCCTATCCCCTTGGTGCCGTGCGCTGCCTCCTCAGCGTTGTTTTAAGCTGTCACGGAGCCTGCGCTGTTCTGTTATCCCTTGGCCATGCCCAATTAGCGCTGCCTGTCTTCTGACATAATTTGGTGTCAGGCTGTCAGTGCCTGTGCGTCCACGCTGCTCCAGATCCCACCTCGCAGTGTCGTCTAACGTAATCCCACTGCGGGCCTTGGATCCATGGGCATGCACAGTGCATATCCTCGACTCTCACTCCCCTCCTTCCCTCTTCTTCAGACTGTGCGGTTTTATGGCCGTGGCATGCTATTAGGGATCAGCTGACGGCGCACAGTTTAAAGAAGGCGGAGGGAGATGAGCGAGAGCCCGAGGGGAAGATATGCACTGCGCATGCCCATGGATCCCAGGCCCGCAGTGTGATTCAATCAGAAGACACTGCAAGGCGGGATCTCGGGCAGCGCGGCCGCACAGGCGCAGCCAGCCTGACACCAAATTATGTCAGAAGACAGGCAGCACAAATAGGGCATGGCCAAGGGATAACAGAACAGCGCAGGCTCTGTGACAGCTTAAAACAACGCTGAGGAGGCAGCGCATGGCACCAAGGAGGTAGGAATGACGGCTGTGCTGTGTCACATTACGAAGGAAAGTCCCAGCTCCGGGACGGTATAACGGTATCAGTGAACACATTTTATAAGTGTTAAGTTCTGCGTGTGCAAGAAGCAAAACTAAAAGAGCTACTTTCTCCTTGTGCAGCATTACTGCTGCACAAGATGACTCTTTCAGTAACAAACGACGGGGGGGGGGGGACAGGTTCCCTTACATTTAGGTTGTTGTGCCAGCGTGGCGGTCGCAGGACACATTGCCGGCTACACAGCTGGGGATCAGCTGACGTTACTGAAACCCAATAACACTGGGTCGTATGTTTTTACTGTGCAGCCTGCACTTCTGAGCCGCAACTGGCGGTGTTGGAGCCCAGGAATAGCAGTTCAGGTGGTAGAAAGATGACCACAGCAGGAGACCTGGATGACACCCAATTACTTAATCAGGCAGAGGAGTGGCAAATTCCTGCGAGATCCAGGCCTGGTTCATTTTCAGGAAAGTAAGCCGGTCAACGTTATCGGAGGATAGTCGCATGCGACGGTCTGTTAGTACACCACCTGCGGCACTAAAGACACGTTCCGATAAGACACTAGCCGCAGGGCAAGCCAGCACCTCCAATGCATACTGGCTTAGCTCTGGCCATATATCCAGCTTAGAGACCCAAAACTTGAACGGGGAAGAGCCGTCTGGGAGTACAGTAAGAGGGCAAGCCATGTAGTCTGTCACCATCTGACGGAACCGTTGCCTCCTGCTGACTGGAGCCGCCGGTGATGGTGTAGACATTTGGGGCGGGCACACAAAAGTGTGCCAGAGTTGTGCCATACTGGGCTTGCCTTGGGCAGAGGCACTGCTTCTGCTCCCTCTTTGGGCAGAGCCTCCCCCACTGCCTCAACGCACTGAGCTGCTTTGTAAAGCACTAGCAGCACTCCTCTCAGTTGGACTGGAGAAGATGATGGAATTCACCAGTGTGTCGGAATTGACAGAGTAGTGTAGAAGAAAAAAAATATCATACCAAGTCTAAGAATGTGGGAGGCGCAAGCAGCAGCAGAAGCAACATCACCACCCCTGGCATCAGCTGTCCAACAAATTTATTCAGCGCAAATCAATTTTTTTCTTGTTTTTAATATTCTCCGAATCTGGCAAAATAAGATTTAAAAAGTTTTGGTCATCTTAATGGCAACTTCAAATGATAGGCTATGTTCACACGTTCCTGATTTCCCTGCTGTTTTTTCTGCACTAAAAACCGCAGCTCTTGGCAGAAAACGAAGGTGCGTTTTTTGGTGCGTTTTTGTTGTGTTTTCGGTGCGTTTTTTGATGCGGTTTTTAGTGCGTTTTTTTATGCAGTTTTCTCTGCAGATTGTCTGTGTGTTTGCTAGGAAGTTTTTTTGCTAGGAAGTAAGGGTTAAAATGGCTGAAAATACCCTAACCCTAACCCTACCCCTAACCCTACCCCTAACCCTAACCCTACCCCTAACCCTACCCCTAACCCTAACCCTAACCCTAACCCTAGTTCTAACTGTAGTGGGGGAAAAAAATAAATTCTTTATTTTATTATTGTTACTACCTATGGGGTGATAAAGGGGGGGGCTTTTTTTATTTTGATCACTGTGAGGTTATCACAGTGATCAAAATATGCCTGGAACGAATCTGCCGGCCGGCGGATTCGGCGGGCGCACTGCGCATGCGCCCGCCATTTTGGAAGATGGCGGCGCCCAGGGAGAAGACGGACGGACGGACACCGGGAGGCCCGGTAAGTATAAGGGGGAGAGATGAAGGCACGGGGGGGCGTCGGAGCACGAGGGGTGGCATCGGAGCTTGGGGGGGTGGGATTGGAGCACACGCACTTCCTGCTGCAGCGGTTTCTGCACCACAGACCGCACAAAACCCGCAGATATTTTTTTCGTCTGCGGGTTTTACTGCGGGTTTGACCTCACAATGGAGGTCTATGGGTGCAGAAACGCTGCAGTTCCGCACAAAGAAGTGACATGGTCCTTCTTTTTTACCGCAGCAATTCAGCGCGGCTTTTTCAGTGAATTTCCGCAATGTGGGCACAGCGGTTCCTGTTTTCCATAGGGTAACATTGTACTGTACCCTGCATGGAAATCTGCTGCGGACCCGCAGCGGCAAAATCGTGGCGGTTCCGCAGTAAAAAACGCATTGTGTGAACATGGCCATAGATAGAAGGTAAATAAATCATGTCAATAACATATTGAATATTTTCACTAATATTGTACCATACAATGGATGAGATAACAGCTGACTTTTCAGAACAGATTTTACAACCTGAATCATACGTATTATTGATGTGAATTGTCCATTAAAATACCAGCAGTTTGATGGTGCTGATCAATGTGTACATCCACATGAAATATGAGTTTCAACTGCAGATTTATGCTGCAAATTATTCTCAAAATCCACATCAAAATTTGCTTAGTGGAAAAATTCCACATGTGAGGAATGAGAGCTGTTCCTATGCAGTGGATTAAAACACAGCATATTTGTTTAGCTGCCTATGTGGATGTGGATAATTTCCTTCTTAACTGTGTCCCATTCAATCATCCTTCGGAAAGCAATTTTTTCAGTGTTTACAATAAAAGATTAAGGCTGTGATCAGTATACTTAATCTGAATTATTAATTAAGTGAAAATCCTATTTAATTATGCATTTACACATGGAAATCCTTCCTGTGAGGCCGTTCTTAATAAATGCAAAACACTTGATTATTTAAATTTTGCCATATGTTCAAGGATGAAGCTTAAATCATTCACAGTAAGTGGACCACATGGCCTTACAGTCATAACGAGATTTCTCCATTGGCGTAACTTCAAGAATATGTTCCTCTCACATTCTAAAATAAGACTCCGATAAAATAGCAATAAAAAATGAGAGAAAATTGCCCATCTCTTTATCTTCAAAGTCCTGTAACGTGATATTCAATATTAAATCCCCTGAAATCAAACAATAGACCGTAAGAGGTTGTTGTGAAGGGCAAATCCCTTTCTATTTCATGCGTATGATTAAGTATTTTCTGCAGAAAGTAGTGTATTATAAATAGTAATTTAATCTTTGGTGATGGCTATAGCTTTTATTGTAGATATTACATAAAAAAAATCGGGAAAAATGACTTGCAATAGCAAGTATAAGTACATAAATGGGAGAGCAACACCAATTTAAATTCCGTACTTGTCAAGAAGATGGATGGCATCATTTTTTCAGCTGCTTTTCAATTATGCCCGTACAAAAATCAGCTTTTTTTATATAGAAATCAACTGGATCTTTTACTTCTCGCTGTTTTACTCCCTTCCATGTTGGTTATTATCCTGTACGCATCACTTCTTTTACATATACATACCGTAACTAAATATCTTTTGTCAAAATTTCACAAGGAAATGTAATAAACTAAAACAAATTCTATTGTATAAAATCATCGAGTGATCGTATGTCCAAGTTGGGAAGGTGGTATGCAGCTCCTTTTAAATTCCATACAAAAATATATCCTTCTGGCTCAACATATCTCAAGATTAGCAGTGTAAGCTTACCACCAAACTATGGTGTTATTCATTTGGGCATTGTGAGGGCCGGTACGTCATATACCGGCTTCTTGACTTTGATGCATGCTCGCACGCCGAGCCCGCATCTTCCCTGCACATGGTAGCTGATTTAACCTTATACTTTAAGGGGCTGCCAATAAACATACGCGGAGGAGCAGGGGAATTGTAAATGATTGCACATAACTTTTGCTCTGAGCCATAGCTATGCCAATATGCACAAATACCCGTGATTTGCTTAAGCACTGAAATTTTTTTTAACCCTGCTGTTGTCTTCGGTCTGGTGAGACCTATTTTGAACTTTGGTATTTTGGGGGGTGTTCAAGATGAGGTTCTGAAACGTGTGGTTGATTGACTTAAATGAGGATGGGTTGGTCGGCCATGGGTTTCAGCATCTTGAATATTTTAAAGAATATTGAAGTTCAAGGTCGGTCATTTTTGACTGAAGACAACAGCAGGGTTAATTAATAAAATTGGTGAAATCTGTACTACAGACATGATTTTTATAAGCGCAAAGTCTCCATTATAAATGTATAATGGTTAAATTTGAAGTTGCTAAATTTTCTTTAATGTATAAGATAATAATATATTTTTAATGATGCTAGTCATACTGGCACTTTACATGGCAAATGTTCTGAAGGTGTATAACTTGGCTATTACGGTAGTTATTTTTACATTTTTACATTTTACAGCAATGCTTCTGGTTCCACTGCTATTTAGGAGGAATCCAAGAGAATTACACTTTTCACATATAGGGTCCCTTTTGCTGAACACTTTCTTTAGACTTCGCAAGGATCGGATGCAAACTAAATTGGAGAAATTTGATGTTACATTGAATATAGCAGAGTTGTAGATTTACGGAAATGGAGCTAACAAATGCAGTATTTTGTGACCTACCTGTGTTCTGTTAAAACCAGAAGGCAATACCCTGGAGACTGCATCATCCATCCTGACATTAAACTAAGGTTTCACACTATCCAGCAATGTGAACGCACAAGTTATAGTTTTCTGCCTTCAGCCCTGTCCTTCGTTTTCTCTTATGATGATCTTTGCACGTATTTTCTATATTTCAACCTTTCTGAATTAAAAACTAAGGGATTTATAAATTTCTACTTTACATCTTTGAGAACCACAGTCATCTATCCTAGACGGGTGTCTACAGAATAAAGTTAAGTGATAAAAGGAACATTTCTATAATTAAGTGGATCAGGTGTTAATTCTTCTATGGCTGCTAGTATAAACGGCATAGTTTTAATGTTGTGAACAGAAAACAGCTTATGATTTTCCTTTCATCCTTGGTTCAAACATGACCTTGGAAGGGGTATTGGGGACTTTTGTCTATATTGCATTAAATAAGCTGTAATAATTATTTTTCAGAATTTTTTTTCCTTTCATTTATCCAGTGATGATGAATATTTGTGTATATTATACATATTTTATGCTCAATTGTCCTGCACAAACACCATATGCAGCAAAAGCAGTTAGAAAAAAAAATAGCATGAACTATTGACATTCATGCATGTTAAAGGCGTTGTTAAAGACAACAATTACCACAAGCGATGCGAAATTAAGCAGCAATTTAAGCTGTTATTGACTCCATTAAGTTGCGTCCCCTCTTTCAGGAATAAAGATTTCTTTGATCCATTAATATAAAAGATGGGCTATTTAAAGTGCTTTACATTTGGCAGAATCTCATTCATTAGGTTGGTGCATCAAAGTAAAAATAGAGAGCTAGATTAGTGTAGCAATGTGACCTGCAATGTACAGATAATTTAGTTCTCAGTTCAAATAATGTATCATACATGGAGATAAGCAGGTCTTTTGAAATTTGCATTTGTGGAAAGACAAATTTCCCCCAAAATTTTGATTCACGATGAATAAATTTGCACAAATCTCAATACTGGAAAGCTTGTAATTTCTGGGAAAATACTTATGAGGGAGAGAAAAGAAAAAGACCCAGCTGACCGTAAGAGCTTACACTCTAAGGTGAGAGAGAGGACTTCGCTGACCATATGAGCTTACACTCTACAGGAAAGAGAGAGAGGACCCTGCTGACCATAAGAGCTTACAATCTACAGGTGAGAGAGAGAGGACCTCACTGAGCATACGAGCTTACACTCTACAGGAGAGAGAGAGAGAGAGAGAGAGAAAAAAGAAAACCCCACTGATCATACTAGCTCACAATCTACAGAAGAGAGAGGACCCCACTAACCATAAGAGCTTACAATCTACAGGAGAGAAGACCCCACTGACAATAAGAGCTTACACTCTACAGGAGAGAGAGGACCCCAATGACCATAAGAGCTTACACTTCACAGGAGAGAGAGAACTCTGCTGACCATAAGAGCTTACAAAATACTCTACAGGTGTGAGAGAGATCCCTGCTAACCATAAGAGCTTAAAATCTATATTAGAGAGAAAAAGAGGACCCCGCTGACATTAAGAGCTTACACTCTATAGGAGAGAGAGAGGATCTTGCTGACCATAAGAGCTTACACTCTATAGGGAGAGAGGACCCCGCTGACATTAAGAGCTTACACTCTATAGGAGAGAGAGAGGATCTTGCTGACCATAAGAGCTTACATTTTACAGAATAATTACCCAGTGACACTGAAGTTGGAAAACATCTCTGCCGTACAAACTTTGCTCCACAGGGAACTGCTATTCGGTGATGGCCCAGGGAAAAACCACCATCAGCTCACTGGTGTAAAGGACTCCATGCATATGGGTCTGATGGAAGGAAAACTTTAGGATGGCTCCTTGGCAATGAGAGTCATGGAAGACTGAGGAAAAAATGCGGAAACCACAGTAAAAAAAACTAAAAAAATATATAAATTAAAGAATCATATTTATTTAGTACATTAAAAAAAAGGATAAAAATAAAAAGTACATGAAGGAAGAAAAAGACACAAGGCCTGCTGTTGTGAATTCTGTTGTCAAGCTCCCTCCTGTGGTCATGAATGGTACTTCGGCTGGTTCTGTCCATGGGGCTGCGGCTTCTGAGTTTCCTTCCACAGGTGACGAGGTTAATTCGTTGACTGGCTGCTCTATTTAACTCCACTTAGATCATTGCTCCATGCCACCTGTCAATGTTCCAGTATTGGTCTAGTTCACTCCTGGATCGTTCTTGTGACCTGTCTTCCCAGCAGAAGCTAAGTTCCTGCTTGTTTTTCTTTAGTTTGCTATTTTTCTGTCCAGCTTGCTATTTTGATTTTTGTCTTGCTTGCTGGAAGCTCTGGGACGCAAAGGGAGCGCCTCCGCACCGTGAGTCGGTGCGGAGGGTCTTTTGTGCCCTCTGCGTGGTCTTTTTGTAGTTTTTTGTGCTGACCGCAAAGTTACCTTTCCTATCCTCAGTCTGTTCAGTAAGTCGGGCCTCACTTTGCTAAATCTATTTCATCTCTGTGTTTGTATTTTCATCTTTACTCACAGTCATTATATGTGGGGGGCTGCCTTTTCCTTTGGGGAATTTCTCTGAGGCAAGGTAGGCTTATTTTTCTATCTTCAGGGCTAGCTAGTTCCTTAGGCTGTGTCGAGTTGCATAGGGAGCGTTAGGAGCAATCCACGGCTATTTCTAGTGTGTGTGATAGGATTAGGGATTGCGGTCAGCAGAGTTCCCACGTCTCAGAGCTCGTCCTATATTATTTGTAACTATCGGGTCATTCCGTGTGCTCTTAACCACCAGGTCCATTATTGTCCTTACCACCAGGTCATAACAGTACAGGTGGCCCAAAGTATTAATGCATCTCAATAGAGGGTGTCATGATCCCAATGGCAGGGGATCACAAAAGGACAAGCACAAAAAACAAAACAAGCTCTAGGGTGATGGAAACTGAGCTGACCGCGATCCTGAACCTAAACACACAACTAACTGTAGCCGGGGAACGTGCCTACGATGATCCTAGACGTCTCGCACCAGCCGAAGGACTAACTTCCCCTATTAGAAGAAACACAGACCTCTCTTGCCTCCAGAGAAACACCCCACAGAAATAGCAGCCCCCCACATGTAATGACGGTGAAAAGAGAGGAAAGCACATACGTAGTTATGAAAACAGTTTCAGCAAAATGAGGCCCGCTAAAGCTAGATCGCAGAGGATACAAAAGTGAACTGCGCGGTCAGCGAAAAACCCTACAAAAAACCATCCTGAAATTACTTGAAGTCATGTGCCAACTCATGGAACATGAGGAGTAATATCAGCCCACTAGAGCAACCAGCAAAAAGGAATCACATATCTGCAAGCTGGACTAAGACAAAAATTAAGCAAAACGTGGAACAGGAAAATCAAAAACTTAGCTTGTCCAGAAGATTACAGAAGCGGGAAGCAGAGGTAACAAGACACACTGATTACATTGATAGCCGGCGAGGAAAGGACAAGAAAGCCAGGTTAAATAGGAAACTCCCATATCCTGATAGAACAGGTGGACACCAGAGACCGCAGAAAACACAAGTCACCCAGTACCATCAGTAACCACCAGAGGGAGCCCAAAAACAGAATCCACAACAGTACCCCCCCTTGAGGAGGGGTCACCGAACCCTCACAAGAACCACCAGGGCGACCAGGATGAGCCCTATGAAATGCACAAACCAAATCAGCAGCATGAACATCAGAGGCAACCACCCAAGAATTATCCTCCTGACCATAACCCTTCCACTTGACCAAATATTGGAGTTTCCGTCTGGAAACACGAGAATCCAAGATCTTCTCCACAACATACTCCAATTCTCCCTCCACCAGCACCGGAGCAGGAGGTTCAAGCGAAGGAACAACAGGTACCTCATACTTCCGCAACAACGACCGATGGAACACATTATGAATAGCAAACGATGCCGGGAGATCCAAACGAAACGACACAGGGTTAAGAATTTCCAAGATCCTATAGGGACCGATGAACCGAGGCTTGAACTTAGGAGAAGAGACCTTCATAGGAACAAAACGAGAAGACAACCACACCAAGTCCCCAACACGAAGTCGAGGACCCACGCGGCGACGGCGATTAGCAAACTGCTGAGCCCTCTCCTGGGACAACTTCAAATTGTCCACCACATGACTCCAAATCTGATGCAACCTATCCACCACCATGTCCACTCCAGGACAATCAGAAGGCTCCACCTGACCAGAGGAAAAACGAGGATGAAACCCCGAATTACAAAAGAAAGGAGAAACCAAGGTAGCAGAACTAGCCCGATTATTAAGGGCAAATTCGGCAAGCGGCAAAAAGGTAACCCAGTCATCTTGATCAGCAGAAACAAAACACCTTAAATAAGTTTCCAAGGTCTGATTAGTTCGTTCCGTCTGGCCATTCGTCTGAGGATGGAATGCAGACGAAAAGGACAAATCAATGCCCATCTTAGCACAGAACGTACGCCAAAATCTAGACACAAACTGGGATCCCCTGTCAGAAACGATGTTCTCCGGAATCCCATGCAAACGAACCACGTTCTGAAAAAACAGAGGGACCAACTCAGAGGAGGAAGGTAACTTAGGCAAGGGTACCAGATGAACCATCTTAGAAAAGCGGTCACACACAACCCAGATGACGGACATTTTTTGAGAGACAGGGAGATCCGAAATAAAGTCCATGGAAATGTGCATCCAAGGCCTCTTCGGGATAGGCAAAGGTGACAACAATCCACTGGCCCGAGAACAGCAAGGCTTAGCCCGAGCGCAAACTTCACAAGACTGCACAAAAGAACGCACATCCCTCGACAAGGAAGGCCACCAAAAAGACCTGGCCACCAAGTCTCTAGTACCAAATATTCCAGGATGACCTGCCAACGCCGAAGAATGGACCTCGGAGATGACTCTACTTGTCCAATTATCCGGAACAAACAGTCTTTCAGGCGGACAACGATCAGGTTTATCCGCCTGAAACTCCTGCAAAGCACGTCGCAAGTCTGGGGAGACAGCCGACAAAATCACCCCATCCCTAAGGATACCAGTGGGCTCAGAATTTCCAGGGGAGTCAGGCACAAAACTCCTAGAAAGAGCATCCGCCTTCACATTCTTTGAACCTGGCAGGTATGAAACCACAAAATCGAAACGGGAGAAAAACAGTGACCAACGAGCCTGTCTAGGATTCAGACGCTTGGCAGACTCAAGGTAAATCAGATTTTTGTGATCAGTCAAGACCACCACACGATGTCTAGCACCCTCAAGCCAATGACGCCACTCCTCAAATGCCCACTTCATGGCCAAAAGCTCCCGATTACCAACATCATAATTCCGCTCAGTGGGCGAAAACTTTCTAGAAAAGAACGCACATGGCTTCATCACTGAGCAATCGGAGCTTCTCTGCGACAAAACCGCCCCCGCACCAATCTCGGAAGCATCAACCTCAACCTGAAAAGGAAGCGAAACATCTGGCTGACGCAACACAGGAGCAGAAGAAAACCGGCGCTTAAGTTCCTGAAAGGCCTCCACAGCCGCAGGAGACCAATCAGCAACATCAGCACCCTTCTTAGTCAAATCCGTCAAAGGCTTAACAACACTAGAAAAATTAGTTATGAAACGACGATAAAAATTAGCAAAGCCCAAGAACTTCTGTAGACTCTTAAGAGATGTAGGCTGCGTCCAGTCACAAATAGCCTGAACCTTGACGGGATCCATCTCAATAGTAGAAGGGGAAAAAATATACCCCAAAAAAGAAATCTTCTGGACTCCAAAAAGACACTTTGAACCTTTTACAAACAAAGAATTGGCCCGCAGGACCTGAAACACCTTCCTGACCTGCTGAACATGGGACTCCCAGTCATAAGAAAAAACCAAAACATCATCCAAATACACAATCATAAATTTATCCAGATATTCACGGAAAATATAGTGCATAAAGGACTGGAAGACAGAAGGAGCATTAGAAAGTCCAAAAGGCATCACCAAATACTCAAAATGGCCCTCAGGCGTATTAAATGCGGTTTTCCACTCATCACCCTGCTTTATCCGCACAAGATTATACGCACCCCGAAGATCAATCTTAGTGAACCATTTAGCCCCCTTAATGCGAGCGAACAAATCAGTCAACAATGGCAAAGGATACTGATATTTGACTGTAATCTTATTCAAAAGACGGTAATCTATACAAGGCCTCAAGGAACCATCTTTTTTGGCCACGAAAAAAAAACCTGCTCCCAAAGGGGACGAAGATGGACGGATATGTCCCTTTTCCAAGGACTCCTTAACATAATCCCGCATAGCAGTATGCTCTGGCACTGACAAATTGAACAAACGTCCTTTAGGAAATTTACTGCCAGGAATCAAATCTATAGCACAATCGCAATCCCTGTGAGGAGGAAGCGAATTGAGCTTAGACTCCTCAAAAACATCCCGATAATCAGACAAAAATACAGGAACCTCAGAAGGAGTAGATGAAGCGATAGAAATCGGAGGTGCATCATCATGAACCCCCTGACTTCCCCAGCTTAACACAGACATCGTTTTCCAGTCCAAGACTGGGTTATGAGTTTGTAACCATGGCAGACCAAGCACTAAGACATCATGTAAATTATACAGTACCAGGAAGCGAATCACCTCCTGATGAACGGGAGTCATACGCATGGTCACTTGTGTCCAGTACTGAGGTTTGTTCATAGCCAAAGGTGTAGAGTCAATTCCTTTCAAAGGAATAGGGACTTCCAGAGGCTCCAGACTAAACCCACAGCGGTTGGCAAATGACCAATCCATAAGACTCAGGGCAGCGCCTGAATCCACATAGGCATCGACGGAAATGGCTGATAATGAACAAATCAGAGTCACAGACAGAATGAACTTATACTGTAAAGTACTAATGGCAACAGACTTATCAACCTTTTTTGTGCGTTTAGAGCATGCTGATATAACATGAGCTGAATCACCACAATAAAAACACAACCCATTTTTCCGCCTATAGTTTTGCCGTTCACTTCTAGACTGAATTCTATCACATTGCATTGTCTCAGGTGCCTGTTCAGAAGACACCGCCAAATGGTGCACAGGTTTGCGCTCCCGTAAACGCCGATCAATCTGAATAGCCATAGTCATAGACTCATTCAGACCTGTAGGCGCAGGGAACCCCACCATAACATCTTTAATGGCCTCAGAAAGGCCATCTCTGAATCTTGCAGCCAGGGCGCACTCATTCCACTGAGTAAGCACCGACCATTTCCGAAATTTCTGACAATATATTTCTGCTTCATCTTGCCCCTGAGAGCCAATAAAGCTTTTTCAGCCTGAATCTCTAGGTTAGGTTCCTCATAGAGCAAACCCAATGCCAGAAAAAACGCATCCACATTGAGCAACGCAGGATCCCCTGGTGCCAATGCAAATGCCCAATTCTGAGGGTCACCCCGCAGGAAAGATATAACAATTTTGACTTGCTGAGCAGGGTCTCCAGAGGAGCGAGATTTCAAAGAAAGAAACAACTTGCAATTGTTCCTAAAATTCAGAAAACTAGATCTATCTCCAGAAAAAAACTCTGGGATAGGAATTCTAGGTTCAGACATAGGAGCATGTACAACAAAATCTTGTATATTTTGAACCTTAGCAGCATGATTATTCAGGCTGGAAGCCAAACTCTGGACGTCCATGATAAACAGCTGAGGTCAGAGCCATTCAAGGATTAAGAGGAGGTAAGACGCAGCCAGGCTGCAATTAATGCTAGGCAGCAAACTCTGAGGGAAAAAAAAAAAAAAAACTTCCTCAGACTACTTTTCCTCCTACTTCAGCCAATACGATACCACTTTTTGGCCGGCTATACTGTCATCATCCCAATGGCAGGGGATCACAAAAGGACAAGCACAAAAAACACAACAAGCTCTAGGGTGATGGAAACTGAGCTGACCGCGATCCTGAACCTAAACACACAACTAGCTGTAGCCGGGGAACGTGCCTACGATGATCCTAGACGTCTCGCACCAGCCGAAGGACTAACTTCCCCTATTAGAAGAAACACAGACCTCTCTTGCCTCCAGAGAAACACCCCACAGAAATAGCAGCCCCCCACATGTAATGACGGTGAAAAGAGAGGAAAGCACATACGTAGTTATGAAAACAGATTCAGCAAAATGAGGCCCGCTAAAGCTAGATAGCAGAGGATACAAAAGTGAACTGCGCGGTCAGCGAAAAACCCTACAAAAAACCATCCTGAAATTACTTGAACTCATGTGCCAACTCATGGAACATGAGGAGTAATATCAGCCCACTAGAGCAACCAGCAAAAAGGAATCACATATCTGCAAGCTGGACTAAGGCAAAAATTAAGCAAAACGTGGAACAGGAAAATCAAAAACTTAGCTTGTCCAGAAGATTACAGAAGCGGGAAGCAGAGGTAACAAGACACACTGATTACATTGATAGCCGGCGAGGAAAGGACAAGAGAGCCAGGTTAAATAGGAAACTCCCATATCCTGATAGAACAGGTGGACACCAGAGACCGCAGAAAACACAAGTCACCCAGTACCATCGGTAACCACCAGAGGGAGCCCAAAAACAGAATCCACAACAAGAGGGATAAGAGAAGTTCTGAGACCATTTTTTATTCTTTGCAGTGTGTTTTGTCTCTCTTTTCCCCTTTACCTCTGGGTGGTTCAGGATACAGGTGTAGAAATGGACAATCAAGGTCTGTCCTCTTGTATGAATAATCTCACTGCAAGGGTATAAAACATTCAAGATTTTGTGGTTCAGAATCCGATGTTAGAGCCTAGGATTCCAATTCCTGATTTGTTTTTTGGGGATAGATCTAAGTTTCTGAATTTCAAAAATAATTGTAAATTGTTTCTTGCTTTGAAGCCTCGCTCCTCAGGTGACCCTGTTCAACAAGTGAAAATCATTATTTCTTTGTTACGTGGCGACCCTCAAGACTGGGCATTTTCCCATGCGCCAGGAGATCCGGCATTGCGTGATGTTGATGCGTTTTTTCTGGCACTCGGATTGCTTTATGATGAACCAAATTCAGTGGATCAGGCAGAGAAAATCTTGCTGGCTCTGTGTCAGGGTCAGGATGAAGTGGAGATATATTGTCAGAAGTTTAGAAAGTGGTCTGTGCTCACTCAGTGGAATGAATGTGCCCTTGCAGCAATCTTCAGAAAGGGTCTCTCTGAAGCCCTTAAGGATGACATGGTGGGATTTCCCATGCCTGCTGGTCTGAATGAGTCTATGTCTTTGGTCATTCAGATCGATCGACGCTTGCGTGAGCGTAAAGCTGTGCACCATTTGGCGGTATTATCTGAGCATAGACCTGAGCCTATGCAATGTGATAGGATTCTGACCAGAGCTGAACGGCAAGAACATAGACGTCGGAATGGACTGTGTTTTTACTGTGGTGATTCCACTCATGCTATCTCCGATTGTCCTAAGCGCACTAAGCGTTTCGCTAGGTCTGCCACCATTGGTACGGTACAGTCGAAATTTCTTTTGTCCGTTACTCTGATTTGCTCTTTGTCATCCTATTCTGTTATGGCATTTGTGGATTCAGGCGCTGCCCTGAATTTGATGGACTTGGAGTTTGCTAGGCTGTGGTTTTTTCTTGGAGCCCTTGCAGTATCCTATTCCATTGAGAGGAATTGATGCTACGCCTTTGGCCAAGAATAAGCCTCAGTACTGGACCCAATTGACCATGTGCATGGCTCCTGCACATCAGGAGGATATTCGCTTTTTGGTGTTGCATAATCTGCATGATGTGGTTGTTTTGGGGTTGCCATGGCTACAGGTCCATAATCCAGTATTGGATTGGAAATCAATGGCTGTGTCCAGCTGGGGTTGTCAGGGGGTACATGGTGATGTTTCATTTTTGTCTATTTCGTCATCCACCCCTTCTGAAGTCCCGGAGTTTTTGTCGGATTACCGGGATGTATTTGATGAGCCCAGATCCAGTGCCCTACCTCCTCATAGGGATTGCGATTATGCTATCAATTTGATTCCTGGTAGTAAGTTTCCTAAGGGCCGACTGTTCAATTTATCTGTGCCAGAGCACGCCGCTATGCGGAGTTATGTAAAGGAATCCTTGGATAAGGGTCATATTCGCCCGTCGTCGTCACCATTGGGAGCAGGGTTCTTTTTTGTGGCCAAGAAGGATGGTTCTTTGAGACCTTGTATTGATTACCGCCTTCTTAATAAGATCACAGTCAAATTTCAGTATCCTTTGCCGCTGCTGTCTGATTTGTTTGCTCGGATTAAGGGGGCTAGTTGGTTCACCAAGATAGATCTTCGTGGTGCGTATAATCTTGTGCGTATTAAACAGGGCGATGAATGGAAAACAGCATTTAATACGCCCGAGGGCCATTTTGAGTACCTGGTTATGCCATTCGGGCTTTCCAATGCTCCATCAGTATTTCAGTCCTTTATGCATGACATCTTCCGAGAGTACCTGGATAAATTCCTGATTGTATATTTGGATGATATTTTGGTCTTTTCGGATGATTGGGAGTCTCACGTGAAGCAGGTCAGAATGGTGTTCCAGGTCCTTCGTGTGAATTCTTTGTTTGTGAAGGGGTCAAAGTGTCTCTTCGGAGTTCAGAAGGTTTCATTTTTGGGTTTCATTTTTTCCCCTTCTGCTATCGAGATGGACCCTGTTAATGTCCAGGCCATTTATGATTGGACTCAGCCGACATCTGTGAAGAGTCTGCAAAAGTTCCTGGGCTTTGCTAATTTTTATCGTCGCTTCATCAGTAATTTTTCTAGTGTTGCTAAACCGTTGACTGATTTGACCAAGAAGGGTGCTGATGTGGTCAATTGGTCTTCTGCGGCTGTGGAAGCTTTTCAGGAGTTAAAGCGTCGTTTTTCTTCTGCCCCTGTGTTGTGCCAGCCAGATGTTTCGCTCCCGTTTCAGGTCGAGGTTGATGCTTCTGAAATTGGAGCAGGGGCTGTTTTGTCGCAAAGCAGTTTTGATGGCTCGGTGATGAAACCATGTGCCTTATTTTCTAGAAAGTTTTCGCCTGCTGAGCGCAATTATGATGTTGGCAATCGAGAGTTGTCGGCCATGAAGTGGGCATTCGAGGAGTGGCGTCATTGGCTTGAAGGAGCCAAGCATCGCGTGGTGGTCTTGACGGATCACAAGAATTTGACTTATCTCGAGTCTGCCAAACGGTTGAATCCTAGAAAGGCTCGTTGGTCGCTATTTTTCTCCCGCTTTGATTTTGTGGTTTCGTACCTTCCAGGCTCTAAGAATGTGAAGGCTGATGCCCTGTCAAGGAGTTTTGTGCCCGACTCTCCGGGTGTTCCTGAGCCGGCGGGCATTCTCAAAGAGGGGGTAATTTTGTCTGCCATCTCCCCTGATTTGCGGCGGGTGCTGCAAAAATTTCAGGCTGATAGACCTGACCGTTGCCCAACGGAGAAACTGTTTGTCCCTGATAGATGGACTAGTAGAGTTATCTCTGAGGTTCATTGTTTGGTGTTGGCTGGTCATCCTGGAATTTTTGGTACCAGAGATTTGGTGGCTAGATCCTTTTGGTGGCCTTCTTTGTCACGGGATGTGCGTTCTTTTGTGCAGTCCTGTGGGACTTGTGCTCGGGCTAAGCCCTGCTGTTCTCGTGCCAGTGGGTTGCTTTTGCCCTTGCCGGTCCCGAAGAGGCCCTGGACACATATCTCTATGGATTTTATTTCGGATCTCCCTGTCTCTCAAAAGATGTCGGTCATTTGGGTGGTTTGTGATCGCTTCTCTAAGATGGTCCATTTGGTACCCTTGTCTAAGTTGCCTTCCTCCTCTGATTTGGTGCCATTGTGTTTCCAGCATGTGGTTCATTTACATGGCATTCCGGAGAACATCGTTTCGGACAGAGGTTCCCAGTTTGTTTCGAGGTTTTGGCGAGCCTTTTGTGCTAGGATGGGCATTGATTTGTCTTTTTCCTCGGCTTTCCATCCTCAGACAAATGGTCAAACCGAACGAACTAATCAGACTTTGGAAACATATTTGAGATGCTTTGTTTCTGCTGATCAAGATGATTAGGTGTCCTTTTTGCATTTGGCTGAGTTCGCCCTTAATAATTGGGCCAGCTCGGCTACTTTGGTTTCGCCGTTTTTCTGCAATTCTGGTTTCCATCCTCGTTTCTCTTCAGGGCAGGTTGAGTCTTCGGACTGTCCTGGTGTAGATACTGTGGTGGATAGGTTGCAGCAGATTTGGACTCATGTGGTGGACAATTTAACATTGTCCCAGGAGAAGGCTCAACGTTTCGCTAACCGCTGGCGCTGTGTGAGTCCCCGACTTCGTGTTGGGGATTTGGTTTGGTTGTCGTCTCGTTATGTTCCTATGAAGGTTTCCTCTCCTAAGTTTAAGCCTCGTTTCATTGGTCCGTATAAGATTTCTGAGATTCTCAATCCTGTGTCATTTCGTTTGACCCTTCCAGCTTCTTTTGCCATCCATAATGTATTCCATAGGTCGTTGTTGCGGAGATACGTGGCGCCTGTGGTTCCCTCCGTTGATCCTCCTGCCCCGATGTTGGTTGAGGGGGAGTTGGAGTATGTGGTGGAGAAGATTTAGGATTCTCGTATTTCGAGACGGAAACTCCAGTACCTGGTCAAGTGGAAGGGTTATGGTCAGGAAGATAATTCCTGGGTCTTTGCCTCCGATGTTCATGCTGCCGATCTGGTTCGTGCCTTCCATTTGGCTCGTCCTGGTCGGCCTGGGGGCTCTGGTGAGGGTTCGGTGACCCCTCCTCAAGGGGGGGGGTACTGTTGTGAATTCTGTTGTCAAGCTCCCTCCTGTGGTCATGAATGGTACTTCGGCTGGTTCTGTCCATGGGGCTGCGGCTTCTGAGTTTCCTTCCACAGGTGACGAGGTTAATTCGTTGGCTGGCTGCTCTATTTAACTCCACTTAGATCATTGCTCCATGCCACCTGAAAATGTTCCAGTATTGGTCTAGTTCACTCCTGGATCGTTCTTGTGACCTGTCTTCCCAGCAGAAGCTAAGTTCCTGCTTGTTTTTCTTTAGTTTGCTATTTTTCTGTCCAGCTTGCTATTTTGATTTTTGTCTTGCTTGCTGGAAGCTCTGGGACGCAGAGGGAGCGCCTCCGCACCGTGAGTCGGTCTTTTGCGCCCTCTGCATGGTCTTTTTGTAGTTTTTTGTGCTGACCGCAAAGTTAACTTTCCTATCCTCAGTCTGTTCAGTAAGTCGAGCCTCACTTTGCTAAATCTATTTCATCTCTGTGTTTGTATTTTCATCTTTACTCACAGTCATTATATGTGGGGGGTTGCCTTTTCCTTTGGGGAATTTCTCTGAGGCAAGGTAGGCTTATTTTTCTATCTTCAGGGCTAGCTAGTTCCTTAGGCTGTGTCGAGTTGCATAGGGAGCGTTAGGAGCAATCCACGGCTATTTCTAGTGTGTGTGATAGGATTAGGGATTGCGGTCAGCAGAGTTCCCACGTCTCAGAGCTCGTCCTATATTATTTGTAACTATCAGGTCATTCCGTGTGCTCTTAACCACCAGGTCAATTATTGTCCTTACCACCAGGTCATAACAGCCTGCGTGCTCTGGTCTGACACCCCCTCCCCGTACAAAGTATGATAACCTGTAAGATTTCATAGCTGCAGGGCATTATGGGGAGGACTGTGCAGACACACAAGAAGACTTTTGCCTGCTACATAAAAAGACATTTAAAATAATGCTGGTTAAGTTGTTTTTTGGTTATGAACCCTCAATCAAATCTCAAAGTGTTCAAATTTGTGTTAGGGTATGTTCACACTGGGCGTTTTTGCTGCTTTTTTATGCTAATTTTCAGCTGCTTTTTACAGTACCAGCAATGCCTATGAGATTTCAGAAATCTCATACACACATATTGTGTTTTTTGCAATCAGGATTTTTTGGGTTTGCTGCATTTTTTGGACATAGAGCATGTCACTTCTTTCAGCATTTTTGCAGCATTTGTGTAGCGTTTTGCATTGAATACCTGTCCGGCGTACAGTCAGTCCCACGCAGTAATCTATATCTATAGGAATTTACAATTTACAATGACTGCTGATTTTCCTACGCTGAAGAGTTCATTTTAGTTCAGTCCACCAGGGAACGCAGCTTCGGTGACGTCACCGCTAGTCACGGAAGCTCCGCTCCAAGTGTTTCATTGATTCCCCAGTAGTTTACAGCCGGGGTGGTCGCATTAGCAGCACTCCCGGTTGAAAACTGTAAATTCCTATAGATATAGATTACTGCGTGGGACTGACTGTATGCCGGACAGGTATGGTATATTGTTGGTTTATTATTTTGACTTTTTTCCAGGAGATCGAAGGCTTTGCTTGGAATGGCAGACTAATAAAGATGTAAAAAATATGTATATTGTTTTATTTAATTAAAATACTTTTTTCTTACTGTGTGGTGTGTTTGATTAACTCTTTTACAACTCTGGGATTAGTAATGGAGAGGTATCTTATTGACACCTCTCCATTACTAAGTCGGCTTAATGTCACCTTACAATAGGAAGGTGACATTAACCCCTCATTACCCCACTTGCCACAGCTACAGGGCAAGTGGGAAGAACTGAGCAAAGCTCCTGAATTGGCGCATCTAATATATGCACCATTTCTGGGCAGCTGCGGGCTGCTTTTTTTAGGCTGGGGGGTCCATATCCATGGCCCCTTACCAGCCTGAGAATAGCAGCCCACACCTGTGAGTTTTGCCGGGTTTGTTGTAAAATATATGGGTGACCCCATGTCGTTATTTTCTTTCATTCATTCTCCCCTGCTCGCTTCAGCACCACATGCAGGGGAACATCGCTTACTGTAGCGCTGCTTCCCGGCAGCAGTCTGTGTGGTCCTGATGCAGCACACGGTTGCCACACATGTGCCGCACGGATGTATCACACGGACACAGATATCTCCAGTACCATATTTACCGGTACCAGAAATATCAGGACTAGGGTTCAGCGAAACGGGTCGGCCATTTTCAGAAGTCGACGACCTTTGGCAAAGTCGGGTTTCATAAAACCCGACCCGATCCCTGTGTGGGGTCGGCCATAAGGTCGGCGATCTTCGCGCAAAAGTCGCGTTTCATATCGGCCGATATTTGCAGTATCGGAATCCATATTTATGTGTAAAATAAAGAATAAAAATAAGAAATAGGGATATACTCACCCTCGGACGCTCCCTGGTACGCGCTGTAACCGGCAGATTCCATTCCTAAGAATGAGCGTGTGAAGGACCTTCGATGACGTCGCGGTTTGTGATTGGTCCCGTGAGCGGTCACGTGAGCGGTCACATGAGTGGTCACGCGACCAATCACAAGCCGCGACGTCATCGAAGGTCCTTCACGCGCTCATTCTTAGGAAGGAAGGCTGCCGGTTAGTACCAGGGCGCGTCCGAGGGTGAGTATATCCCTATTTTTTATTTTTATTCTTTATTTTACACATAAATATGGATCCCAGGGCCTGAAGGAGAGTTTCCTCTCCTTTAGACCCTGGGAACCATTAGTATCCCATTGCACTGCATTGGGTTTCATGTTTCGGCCGACCCCGACTTTTTAATAGGATCGGCCGATTTCACTCGACCCGACTTTTGAGAAAGTAGGGTTTCGTGAAACCCGACCCGACCCTAAAAAAACAAAAGTCGCTCAACCCTAATCAGGACGTGTGAATCCGGCCTTACTCAGTTTTCGTCAGCAACACAGTGATTCTGTCCCAACAGCACACTTCATAGTTCTATATAAGCACTGCAGGTACTTTACCTCAGTGTTTATAAGCCAAAACCAGGAGTGGGTGAAAAATACAGAAGTGGTGACGTGTTTCTATAATACTTTCCTCTGACTGTTCCATTGCAGCATGCACTACTTGGATCCATATTCTGGATCAGACTAGCCAATTATAAGGCAGGGCTCACAAAAACGGACATATTTGTATTCAAATTGTGTTATGTATATCTGTATTTCAGGTATGTATCGCATTTGTGTATCTGTTTTTTCAATTTGTGACTTATATGTCAGTTTGGGGGAAAGGCGGAAGCTGAAACGTGCATTGGGGTGGACACGACACGGAAGAGGAAGTCTGATAGTGTCTTTAAACCATGTATGTAAGCATGTATGCTCCTGCATGGGCATGCATAATAAATGACAGACACTGAGCTTTATAGGATTTATATACTGCAGTTTGTATGACATCTTGTTAATATGCATGTTTAGGACCACAATCTACCCATTCCTTGTATTGGTATTGCATAGATCTTTAAAGTCTACATTCATCCAATAAATACTAATATTTGCCAGATACCACTTAGCAAGATATAACCTCCTATAGCATTGGCACATTGTTTAATAATCTGGCTAATGAATGTTACTTACAATATGCCAATTTGCATAATTTACATACATTTCCTTCCTCTGGAAATTGATCTGTACTTATCTGGGTGTGTGCCCCTTGTTTTTAATAAATGTTTTATTTTGCTTTTAGGCATTGTTTTGTCATCCTATTGATTATCACTTGATTCAAATAAAATATATTGTTTATGCATTATTCTAATGTTTTGGGACTTTAATGTTCAGATTAGTTCTCCCCTTTTTTTCCTCCATGAGAGACTAGAAGCTGCAATCATTCGATCGCCTGTGTTATACACAGCTGGGCTTCAGCACCGCTATGTGTAGCAAAAATAATCATCTGCTTTGAATGCCGCCACAGGGCGGTCCGGCAATGACAACCACTGGGGTCTCCTGCAGATCTCGGGTTTTAATGCTAACCCATCAATGACCCACAGTGATGTGACACAGGTGCAGATGGGTGGGGTTTGTGATGTGCTTCCAGCGCGAGCATGTTAAATGCAGCTGTCAGAGATTGACAGCGTCATTTAACATGTTAACAGCCGTCGATGGATCGTGATTCCATCTGCGGCTGTCAGGGGCATATGTCAGCTGATAAAAAAACATGCGAGCTCAGCGCCAGAGCCCCCATGAAGTGTGGGGATATGATCTTTGACGCATATATACAGTACATGACAAAGATCGTTAAGGAGTGAAATAGAACAGATATTCAAAAACTGGCGCCAAGACAATAAAAAAAGACACCCATTAGTTGGTGTATGTGGCTATTTTTGGTCATATAAATAAAGTTGAATGGAAAAAATATATTTCAAAATATGAGTGTAGATATGTAGATATAAAAGTGTAGTGTAGATAGAAAAGACTGAGGTTTATGACTGTTTTTGACATTCGCATAGTATATGTATTTTACGTACGATTTGAAAGTGAAATCTTCCAACTTTTAAAAAAGTTAAAAGAACTCATTAAAGCTCATTTAATTGCACAAACTTCATTTTCGTTTGCCCCTCAATATTGGAAAGCTTACCTTTTGTTTTGTTCACAAACTTAGTTTCTCTCCTGCAAGCTTTCTAATATGCCGTTAAGTTGTGTTGACCAATCCCCCTGTCTCTTTATAATATCTCAGATCTTTGTTGAGCTGTGCAGAAAGTAGGAGGAACAGAAAAGGAGGCTCAGATTGTAGCTTAATCTTTAATTATGACATTGTGGCTGCAGAGGTCACCTACAGAGCCTTTAGGCCACCTTACTGTACTAGAAAAATCAGTACTGGTGAGATCCGTGGTCCGTGTCCATGTATGTAAGTGACATCTGTGTATCCGTTTGCTGTCCGTGGGTCTCATCCATGTGGCATCCTTTTGCCATATATGTGACCAAGTGACACATGTACCGCCACCTGGGAAAAGCAATATAGTTAACTGTTCCCACGTGCCGGGTGCTGAAGGCAGCTTTAATAATTGTCGCTTGGTCTCCCTGAGAGTAACGCAATCAGGCAACAATGATGGGAGTTGCGTTCTGCACCTGCTTTTTTTCATCAAGCAAAATTAAGAATTAAATAAAAAATGGTGTTCATTTCAGCGTAATTTTAATAACCAGCAGAGAGAAAGCCCACCGCTGGGAGCTGGTGTTACTAATCTGGGAAATTGGACAATATCCCAAAAGGTTCCCAGTCTATTAATAGCAACTCACAGCTGTTAGCTTATCCTTTACTAGTGAGTTTACAAGGAAACCCAGGAAAAAATGATGTAGGGTCCCCCTATGAATTCAAATCAGCAAAGGCTAAACAGACAGCTGTGGGTTGATATTAATAGCCAGGTAAGGGGCCAGGGATATTGTCCCACACCCTTCCAGGCTACCAACATCAGCATTTAGCTTTTTTTTTTTTTTTTTTTTTTTGAAACTTTGGATTTTTTTCACCACTTAAATGAAAAAGAACCTATACATGTTTGGTATCTTCAAACTTGTAATGACCTAGAGAATCATAATGGCAGGTCAGTTTTAGCATTTAGTGAACATGGTAAAAAAGCAAAACAAAAAACAATTGTGGAATTGCACTTTTTTTGCATTTTCACCGCATTTTTTTTTACTGTGCTTCAGTACACTGTATGGCAATATACAATGATTCTGTTCAAAACTACAACTCGTTCCATAAAAAATAAGCTCTTACATGGCTATATTTATGGAACAATAAAAAAGTTATGGCTCTGGGAAGAAGGGGAGCAAAAATGGAAACTCAAAAACGGAAAAACCCAAGGTAGCGAAGGGGTTAAGGTGTGTACTCCACTGCACCTCAGGATTGGAATTAAGATGCCTCGTGTGAGGGCTGGCGGAATGCACCGAGTATATTTAGATATAATTATTGGTGCGTTCGCAGCCCGGGGTCCACCGTGCAAGAGACGAACCTGCTGCTAGCAAATGGCAGCACAATATGGCGGTATAAGCGAAGTCTGTTACTTCACAGAGTCGCAAAGAAGGGAAAACGCTGTGCCCTGTTAGCGTCACAGGTGAACAAAGCTGCCTAACAGAGCAAAAGCAATCAGTGGTCATGGAGTAGCAAGCACACAAACACCTCCTCTCTGGTGGAGCAGGAATTCTAATGGCTTTACGCCAGCCCTGAATTCACCATACAAAACTCCTCACCGGAGGTGTCGGTATTCTAGAGGCTTATTTCAGCCGGACTCTGACCACAAGCAGACACTAAATAGCAAAAGCTCATGACATAAGCTGATCCTAGCGCATGGCCATGCAGCCATGCAAACCTTTTATAGCTGCATCAACTTCAGGATCTTTTTAGAGGACCAATGGGAGCTGCCACAGTACCTTAGCAACTTCAGGACCTTCCTAAAGGACCAATGGGAGCTGCTGCAGTACCTGAACATGTGACCCCTGACCTCCAATGAGAGGTCTTACCTTGGGCATGCTCAGAAGGGGAAAAGCAGGACTTAGTCCCAGAGATGTCTGCTCGCCACTGACCAGTACTGGCTACAATGACGGAGCCTGGAAAGGCAGCAGTAACCATCCGCACAGTATCAGGCTGAGCCAGACGCTGAGACCGATGTCTCCGCTGAGCAGGCTCCACTGCGGCTGGAGGAGAATTGGAGACCGCAGTGGAGATGGTTCGAGACTCCCCCTGTGCAAATGCGGGAACTCGACCCCTAACATTGCCCCCCTCCTAGCCCCCCCTTCTTGGACCTCGCTGCGCTCGAAGGCCGCAATGAGCTGCTGAGCTCGAATGTGCTCATCAGGCTCCCAAGACCTGTCCTCTGGGCCATAACCCTTCCAGTCCACAAAATAAAATTTCTTGCCATGTACCACCTTGCACCCCAAAATAGCGTTCACCTCGTAATCGTCCGCAGATGAACCTGATGTCCCAGCAGATGACTTGGAAAACCGGGATATGTAAACGGGCTTCAAGAGGGACACATGAAAGGTTTCGTGATACCTAGGCGTGGAGGAAGGGCCAGATGGTAGACCACAGGGTTAACCTGTTTGAGGACCTTGAAGGGTCACAAGTAGCGAGGTGAAAACTTAGTGGACTCAACTAGCAGCCTGATGTTACGGGCGGAGAGCCACACTAAGTCACCAAGAGAAAAGGTTGGAGCAGGGCGCCGATGTGTATCAGCGGAGGACCTCATTCTCTCGTTGGAGGCCTGGATGGCATCCTGAGTGCGGTCCCAAATGTCCTGTGCCTCCACAGCCCAGTCTGCCACCCTGGAGTCGGCGGAAGACACGGGCATAGGCACAGGAACCCACGGATGCTGACCGTAGTTAAGAAGGAATGGGGTATGCCCAGTGAAGTCGGCTATGGCATTGTTCAGCGCAAACTCTGCCCACGGTAGCAAAGATGCCCAGTCAACCTGCCTGGCTGAAACAAAATGTCGCCGATATGTGACTAAGGTCTGGTTGGCCATCTCTACCAACCCATTCATCTCAGGATGGTATGCTGAAGAGTGATTCAACTCGATGCTGAGTAGATGACAAAGCTCTCTCCAGAACCAAAACACAAACTGGGGACCCCGGTCACTGACAATTTTGTCCGGCATGCCGTGTAGGCGGAAAATGTTTTATATACAACGCTGCCTAGGCCCATGCAGAAGGTAGCCATGGAAGCAGCACCAAATGTACCATTTTAGAAAAATGGTCAGTGGTTACCCAAATGATGGTGCAGCCACGGGAAAGCTCACCACAAAGTCCATCCCGACCATCTCCCAGGGCCTGTCGGCAGGGGATAAAGTAACCCAGCTGGCCGTTGTCAAGGAGACTTAATTTTGGCGCCTGAATACAGTCTCCAACATCACGGGCCATATGCAGCCACCAGTACGTCGTCGTCAGAAGCTCATATGTCCTTTTGGTCTCAAAGTGTCCACCCACCCTGGATGAGTGAGCCCAAGAGAGATTCTCCGGTCACAAATTAGATGGCACGAAGGTCTTGCCCAGGGGCACAGACTCTAGCGAAACCGGAGCCACTGTCCTCAGGCTCTCAAAAGGGACAATAAGCCGAGGTTCCTCCTCCTGATGATGACACTACGGAGCGGGAAAGAGCGTCGGCACGAATGTTCTTCTCCCCGAGAGAAAATGGAGGGTGAAATGGAACCGGGTCAAAGAACAGGGACCATCTGGCCTGGTGAGAATTTAGCCACTGGGCAGTCTGAATATAGACCGAGTTCTTGTGGTCGGTGTAAACTTGGAAGGGAAAGCGAGCCCCCTCCAGGAGGTGTCTCCACTTCGAGAAGGCCAACTTCATAGCTAGCAACTCCCTGTCCCCGATGGAATAATTCCTCTCTGCCGGTGTGAAGGTCTTAGAGAAAAAGAAACAAGGATGATTCCAACCTTGAGCATCCTTTTGGAATAGGACAGCTCCAGCACCGACAGATGAGGCATCCACCTCCATTATGAAAGGTTCATCTACATCGGGGCGATGTATAATGGAAGCACTAGCAAAGTGGGACGTAATAGAGAGGAAGGCCTTGGAGACCTCCTCCGACCACAATTTGGGATTTGCTCCCTTTTTGGTGATGGCAACCAAAGGAACTACCAAAGTTTAGAAGTGGGGAATGAACTGGCGATAGTAATTAATAAACCCCATAAAGCGCTGCACCGCTTTGAGAGAATGGGGTTCCTGCCAGTCCATCACAGCTTGTAGCTTGGCGGGATCCATAGCCAATCCTTGGGCCAAGATGATATAGCCCAGAAAAGGCAAAGACTCCCGCTCAAACACACACTTCTCCAACTTGGCATAGAGGGAATTTGCCCGTAGGAGGTCAAAGACTTTGCAAACATCTCTCTGGTGGGAGCCTCTATCTGGAGAGTAGATGAGAATATCATCCAGGTTGACTGCAACTGAGGTGGAGAGCATATCCCAGAAGATATCATTCACAGAGTCTTGGAAAACGGCAGGGGCATTACAGAGCCCAAAGGGCATCACCAGATATTCATAGTGCCCATCCCTGGTATTAAAAGCCATCTTTCATTCATCCCCCTCACGGATGCGAATTAGGTTGTAAGCACCCCGCAGATCTAGTTTAGAAAACACCCTTGCTCCCCAAAGCCTATCAAAAAGCTCAGATATCAGGGGCAATGGGTACTTGTTCTTAACGGTGATGGCATTAAGACCCCTGTAATCTATGCATGGACTTAACCATCCGCTCAGTATCAGGCTGAGCCAGACGCTGAGACCGACGTCTCCGCTGAGCAGGCTCCACTGCAGCTGGAGAAGAATGGGAAACCGCAGCGGAGATGGTTCGAGACTCCCCCTTTGCAGAGGCGAGAACTTAACCCCTGACACCTCATTATACAGGTGGTGTTCAGGTTTAGAACATTTATGCCTCACTTCAGGGTCTGATGGCACAGTGTGCAAAGCACCTGTCGCTTGAGCTGTCTTTGGTGTACTGATTTTAGTGGCGTAGTGGGCAGTAGCAGTCAACGTACTGGCTAGGGGCTGCCCCTGTGCCTTTGCACTCTGCTCTCTCTTTTACTGTGCTGCTGTGGCAGCATGGCCACCTCCTCTTCCTCTGAACTTCGCATGTCAATAATATGGCCTCCGCTCCATGTAAGTTCTAGTACCCCATCTTCCCCTGCATCATCTTCACTGACTCATCAACCCTGCCCTCCTTGTCGGTCTATGGTGGTCCACTGACCTTGTGCACTAGCCCTCCCATGAACTCATCCTCCAATATAATAAGTACAATAACCTCAGATTTTTGAGTCTGGATCGATTATATCTGTTGCACTTTGGATCCACATATATATCTTTTTAAAACTCTAATTTTGACATATTGTTCTTTTCTTATGTAATTATTGATTGTAATAAAGGATGTTTACTATTTTAAGGCTATAGCTTTCTCTTTGCTCTCTTTTCGGATACAATATAATAAGTAGTTGGGCATCAGTGCACTCAGTCTCTTCCACCTCTGAGGTAGGTCCACGGAACCACAGCCAGCAGAGTCAAGTTATCAAAAAGCAGAAGAGACTGCTGCATGATTTGGAGTTCAGACTGCTTGGTTGATTTGCAAGGGGTGAGGTGAGAAAACCGTGGTCCACAGGGTTCAACTATACCCTTTCTGCAATGGAGCTGGTGGAAAAAAATGCAAAAGAACTGGTACAACTGTCAGCCATCCACACCTTTTCAACATCCTGTGTCCTCCCCATTTGTGCTGTGATACTTGGGCCTACAAAATAAAGCATAACATCCTGTCGCTTGCATGCACCAGATGAAGGTGTTGTATTTGGGCATGCAACAGGTACAGAATGACCAACGTCCTCTCCCTGTATCCGTACACCACAACCCCCATCAGCAGCTACACCTGCACCACCACAGCAACTGCCCCTATTTCATGCTCTCCTTATTTTTCTAAGTGTTTTTTTAAAACACTGCTCACAAAGAAATGGCAGAAAAGTAGATTTATTTATTTGCAAGAGTGCTAGAAAAGACACACAGGCCGCAAAATGTATTTCTTTGGCTTTCTAACGGCAACAAAATGGCTGATGATGATTCTTTATTTGAAACCCTACTAGAATACTCACAGCGGTCCTGAGAAATTATTCTTTTGGTCTACTAATGGCAACAAGATGGCTGATGCCAATTAATTGTTTGCAACACTACTGGAAAATGCACAGTGGTCCTGAAAAACTATTTCTTTGACTTATTAATATTAATGAGATGGCCAGTACCATATTATTTATTAGCAAGACTAGAAAGCACATAGCGGTCCTGAAAAATTACTTATTTGGCCTACTAATGGTGATGAAATGGCTGATGCCAATTATTTGTTTTGCAACACTACTAGAAAACACAAAGCGGTCCTTGAACATTATTTTTGTGCCTTAGAAATGGCAACAAGACATCTGATGCCAATTAATTATTTCCCAGACTACTTTAAAACACACACTGATTTAGAAAACTGATTTCTTGAGCTTGGAAATGGCAACAAAATGGCTAATGCTAATTATTTATTTCCCTGACTACTATAAAACAAACAGCGGTTTACAAAAATTATTTATTTGACCTATGCAAATTGTCTCTTCAGAGAGGAAGAGGACTAAAACTCTAGTGCCACCTATTGGAAATAGCAATCCTAACAGTCAATGTCGACCCTTTAACGAGCCTTGTCACATGACTTAGCCAAACCAGAATCTCAATTTGCAGACACTGTGTTTCAGGGTACTGCCCCTCATCAGTGCAAAGTGGAGATCTGGTTTGGCTGATTGAGAGGCATCTGACCAGGATCCAAGAAGTATCGTTTCTCCTTGCGGAGAGTGACATGATAAGCATGTTGAGGTGAGGAGACTTAAAGCCGCAATGCTCCTCTGGGAAATATGCAAATTGTCTCTTCAGAGAGGAAGAGGACTAGAACTCTAGTGCCACCTATTGAAAGTAGCAATCCTAACAGTCAGTGTCGACCCTTTAACAAGCCTTGTCATATGACTTAGGATAACAGCCAAACCAGAATCTCAATTTGCAGACACTGTGTTTCGGGGTACTTCCCCTCATCAGTGCAAAGTGTAGATGCATATTTCCCAGAGGAGCATTGCGGCTTTAAGTCTCCTCACCTCGACATGCTTATCATGTCACTCTCCGCAAGGAGAAACGATACTTCTTGGATGCCTCTCAGACGCCTCTCAATCAGTCAAATCAGATCTCCACTTTGCACTGACGAGGGGCAGTACCCTGAAACACAGTGTCTGCAAATTGAGATTCTGGTTTGGCTATTATCCTAAGTCACGTGACAAGGCTCATTAAAGGGTCGACATTGACTGTTAGGATTGCTACTTCCAATAGGTGGCACTAGAGTTCTAGTCCTCTTCCTCTCTGAAGAGACAATTTGTATAAAAAAGTGTGAAACAACTGAAATTATGTCTTATATTCTTGGTTCTTCAAAGTAGCCACCTTTTGCTTTGATGACTGCTTTGCACACTCTTGCATTCTCTTGATGAGCTTCAAGAGATAGTCACCAGGAATGGTTTTCACTTCACAGGTGTGCCCTGTCAGGTTTAATAAGTGGGATTTCTTGCCTTATAAATGGTGTTGGGACTATCAGTTGTGTTGTGCAGAAGTCTGGTGGATGCACAGCTTATAGTCCTACTGAATAAACTGTTAGAATTTGTATTATGGCAAGACAAAAGCAGCTAAGTTAAGAAAAACGAGTGGCCATCATTACTTTAAGAAATGAATGTCAGTCCGAAAAATTGGGAAAACTTTGAAAGTGTTCCCAAGTAGAGTGGCAAAAACCATCAAGCGCTGCAAAGAAATTGGCTCACATGAGGACCGCACCAGGAAAGGAAGACCAAGAGTCACCTCTGCTTCTGAGGATAAGTTTATCCGAGTCACCCGCCTCAAAAATCGCAGCTTAACAGTTTTTCACACTAGAGACCAGGTCAAAGCCACACAGAGTTCTAGCAGCAGACACATCTCTACAACAACTATTAAGAGGAGACTTTGTGCAGCAGGCCTTCATGGTAAAATAGCTGCTAGGAAACCACTGCTTAGGGCAGGCAACAAGCAGAAGAGACTTGTTTGGGCTAAAGAACACAAGGAATGGACATTGACCAGTGGAAATCTGTGCATTGGTCTGATGAGTCCAAATTTGAGATCTTTGGTTCCAACCACCTTGTATTTGTGCAACGCAGAAAAGGTGAACGGATGGACTCTACATGCCTGGTTCCCACCGTGAAGCATGGAGGAGGAGATGTGATGGTGTGGGGGTGCTTTGCTGGTGACACTGTTGGGGATTTATTCAAAATTGAAGGCATACTGAACCAGTATGGCTATCACAGCATCTTGCAGCGGCATGCTATTCCATCCGGTTTGCTTTTAGTTGGGACATTATTTATTTTCAACAGGACAATGACCCCAAACACATCTCCAGGCTATGTAAGGGCTATTTGACCAAGAAGGAGAGTGATGGGGTGCTACACCAGATGACTTGGCCTCCACAGTCACCAGACCTGAACCCGAGATGGCTTGGGGTGAGCTGGACCGCAGAGTGAAGACAAAAGTGCCAACAAGGGCTAAGCATCTCTGGGAACTCCTTCAAGATTGTTGGAAGACCATTCCCGGTGACTACCTCTTGAAGCTCATCAAGAGAATGACAAGAGTGTGCAAAGCAGTCATCAAAGCAAAAGGTTGCTACTTTGAAGAACCTAGACTATAAAACATAGTTTCATTTGTTTCACACTTTTTTGTTAAGTATATAATTCCACATGTGTTAATTCATTGTTTTGATGCCTTCAGTGTGAATGTACAATTTTCATAGTCATGAAAACACAGGAAAATCTTTAAATGAGAAGGTGTGTCCAAACTTTTGGTCTGTACTGTATATATATTAAACCAATAAATACATATATACAATGCTCAAAAAAATAAAGGAAACACTAAAATACCACATCCTAGATATCTCTGAATGAAATATTCCGGTTGCAAATTTTTATTCAATGCATAGTGGAATGTGTTCAGAACAATAAAACACTACAATTATCAATGTAAATCAGAATGAATATCCCATGGAGGTCTGGATTTGGAATGATACACAAAATCAAAGTAGAAAATCAAATTACAGGCTGATCCAACTTCAGTGGAAATGCCTCATGAATAGCAAAAGATGCTCAGTATTGTGTGTGGCCTCCATGTGCCTGTATGACCTCCCTGCTATACAATGCCTGGGCATGCTCCTGATGAGGCAGTGCATAGTCTCCTGAGGGATCTCCTCCCAGACCTGGACAAAAGCATCTGCCAACTCCTGTATAGTTGGTGGATGGAGCGAGACATGATATCCCAGATGTGCTCAATCGGATTCAGGTCTGGGGAATGGGCGAGCCTGTCCATAACATCAATGCCTTCATCTTGCAGGAACTGTTGACACACTCCAGCCACATGAGGTCTGGCATTGTCCTGCATTAGGAGGAACCCAGGGCCAACCGCACCAGCATATGGTCTCACAAGGGGTCTGAGGATCTCATCTCGGTACCTAATGGAAGTCAGGCTACCTCTGGTGAGCAAATGGAGGGCTGTGCGGCCCTCCAATGAAATGGCACACCACACCATTACTTACCCACTGCCAAACCGGTCATGCTGAGGGATGTTGCAGGCAGCAGATTGCTCTCCACGGCATCTCCAGACTCTGTCACATCTGTCACATGTGCTCAGTGT
This sequence comes from Ranitomeya imitator, assembly GCF_032444005.1. NCBI lineage: Eukaryota > Metazoa > Chordata > Amphibia > Anura > Dendrobatidae > Ranitomeya > Ranitomeya imitator. The sequence continues at coordinate 376,932,396 of NC_091284.1, read as the reverse complement.
GAACCTGTTTTCACCTGTGAAGAGCACAAGGTGCCAGTGGTGAATTTGCCAATCCTGGTGCTCTGTGGCAAATGCCAAGTGTCCTGCATGGTGTTGGGCTGTGAGCCATCTGTGGATGTCGGGCACTCAGACCATCCTCATGGAGTCGGTTTCTAACCGTTTGTGCAGACACATGCACATTTGTTGCCTGTAGGAGGTAATTTTGCTGGGCTCTGGCAGTGATCTTTCTGTTCTTTCTTGCACAATGGCGGAGGTAGCGGTCTTGCTGCTGGGTTGTTGCCCTCCTACGGCCCCCTCCACGTCTCCTGGTCTACTGGCCTGTCTCCTGGTAGCGCCTCCAGCCTATGGACACTACGCTGACAGACACAGGAAACCTTCTTGCCACAGCTCGCATTGATGTGCCATCCTGGTTGAGCTGCACTACCTGAGCCACTTGTGTGGGTTGCAGAGTCCGTCTCAAGCTACCACAAGTGTGAAAGCACAACCAACATTCAAAAGTGACCAAAACATCAGCCAGAAAGCATTGGTACTGAGATGTGGTCGGTGGTCCCCAACTGCAGAACCACTCCTTTATTGAGGGTGTCTTGATAATTGCCAATAATTTCCATATGTTGTCTATTCCATTTGCACAACCGCATGTGAAATTGATTGTCATTCAGTGTTGCTTCCTAAGTGGACAGTTTGATTTCACAGAAGTTTGATTTACTTGGAGTTATATTCTGTTGTTTAAGTGTTCCCTTTATTTTTTTGAGCAGTGAATATATATGTAGAAACAAAAAAAGTACACATATTTGGTATCGCCGCATATGGAACGAGCCAACCTATGAAACAGTCACACTTGTTCACTCATTCGGTGCACATCGTCAGAAAAAAAATGGAGCAAAAACCTTTGCTTTTTCATCATGCCGCCAGGCAAAAAGTTGAATAAAACACGAACAAAAAGTCATATCAAAATAAAATGGTAGCAATGGATACAGCTCAAACAGCAGAAAAATAAAAAAGTTACAGCTTTCAGAATAAAGCGATGCAAAAACAATAATTTTTTCTACAAAATATTTTTTTTGTGAAAAAATGGTAAAACTTAAAAAAAAATATAAATGTGATATCATTGTAATCGTGCTGACCCGAAGAATAAAGCTGCCTTATTAATTTTACTACACACGGAATGTCATAAAAAAAAAAATCCGGAATTCCTGATGTTTGATCATTCTGTCTCCAAAAATCAGAATAGAAAGCGATCAAAAAATGTCATTGCCTGAAAATGCTACCAATAAAACCGTCAGCTGGATCCGCAAAAAACAAGCTGTCACATGACTCTGTCAGCCGAAATATGGAAAAATTATAGCTTTCAAAATATGATGATGCAAAAACTTGCTTAAGCAATAAAAAGCGTCTTTTAGTGTGTGACAGCTGCCAAACACAGAAACCCGATATAAATCTGGTGTCGCTGTAATCGCACCGACCCGAAGAATAAAGTCACCTAATCACTTATACCGCAAGACGAACGGTGTAAAAAATAAATAAAACCAATTCTTTACATGCTGTTGATTTTTTTCATTCTGTCTCCCAAATATCGCAGTAAGGCACGGCGCACATTTATCTCATGCACTGCGCTGAGTGCTTACACCGGGGTTTCCATGGAAATCTCTGAAATAGGTGATTCAGAGGCAAATGGAGACAATGTGGATGCCATAAGACTTGTGAATCTCTGAGTGATGTGACAGATGAAACCCCCGATCCATTCACTATAATGAGGCAGCAGAGTTACTCTGAACTCCATCTGGCCTCTGTTCAGCGGTGTCCGTCTTTTTAGTCATAAATAAAAGTGCAGTCAGCCAGTTTTGCGCACCTCTGAAAAGAAGGACACCACTGAACAGAGGCCAGATGGAGTTCAGAGTAACTCTGCTGCCTCATTATAGTGAATGGATCAGGGGTTTCATCTGTCACATCACTCAGAGATTTAGATAGAAACCCCAAAGTAACTGCTTAGTGTATAATAGCTTCCACTCAACCCACAAAAAAAGCAAGTCCCCATTTAGGTCCATCATCTGTTAAAGGAACTATAAGGAGCTTCCAGGTTACTGCTAGTACAAAGGCTCTGGAAAAGAATTATGGCTACTCACCCCCTAAAAGAAATTTTGCACTCCCAAATTCAAATGCACCCCTCTTCTTCTGAGCCGCACAGTGTACCTAAACCACATATATCATCCACATGTTTGGCATTTCTGTAGTGAAGAGAGCCTGCCTAATTTATGGGTGCACTTGTTGGGGGTTTCCACTGTTTAGGCACATCAGGAACTTTTCAAACGTGACATAGCAACCTCTAATTATTCCAGCATATTTTACATTCAAGAAAGTCAAATGGCGCTCCTTCCCTTTGAGTCCTGCCGTGTGCCTAAACAGTAGATTTCCCCCACATATGGGGTATCGGCATGCTCAGGAGTAATTGCAAAACAAAACGTATAGTCCATTTTCTCCTGTTACCTTTGCGAAAGTAAAAAAAATAGGTCTAAAGAAAAATTTTTGTGAAAGAAAAGTAAATGTTTATTTTTTACTTACATATTCCATTCATTCCTGCGAAGCAGCGGAAGGGTTAATAAACTTCTTGAATGTGGTTTTGCGCACCTTGAGGGGTGCAGTTTTTAGAATGGTGTCACTTTTGGGTATTTTCTTTCATTCAGACCCCTGAAAGTGACTTCAAATGTGAGGTTGGTCCCTAAAAAAATGGTTTTGTAAAATTTGTTGAAAAAATGAAAAATCGCTGATCAAGTTTTAACCCTTTTAAAGACCTAACAAAAAAAAAGTTTGGTTCTAAAATTGTGCTGATGTAAGGTAGACATGTGGGAAATGTTATTTATTAACTGTTTTGTGCAATATGACTCTCTGATTTAAGGGCATAAAAATTAAAAGTTTGAAAATTGCAAAATGTTCAAGGTTTTCGGCAAATCTCAGTGTTTTTTTTCACAACTAAATGCAAGTCATATTGAAGAAATGTTACCAATAACATGAAGTAAAATATGTCATGAGAAAACATTCTCAGAATCACTGGCAGCCGTTCAAGCGTTCTAGAATTATTACCTCATAAAGTGACAGTGGACAGAATTGTAAAAATTGGCCTGTCACGAAGGCAAACACAAGCCGGGTCATGAAAGGGTTAACATGATCTAATAAAGAACTTTTTTTTTTTATTCATGAGCGTGATGCTGGATTTTCACTTTGTGACGATTCCTCTCTATTTCATGAGCGGTTGGGAAATCATGTTACTGTATGTTTGCGATTTGCATACTTGCCGACTAGTCACGCTTGGCTTCTCTCAATAGAAGAGAATCAAGAGTAATCAGCACGTAAGCACAGGTATGCAAATTGGAGTTCATGAGGGTTTTCGCATCTCGCACAGTCACAATGTAGGGTGTCTGCTGACTTATGCTCTGAGACTGGACAACATTGGAAATTTCTACACTTGATCTCAACTGTTTCCAACACTAAATTTTAAAAGTCTAATTAGACTGATGATTCTGCTGTATGATTAATCATTGTATCATGTTACCTTGTTTTTGCCATTGTTTTCTACAGTTTTCCTAATAGGTTTTAGGATTAAGGATTAAACTGAGAGCATAACCTCATATAAAATAGGAATTATTAATGATGCAGATTAAAGAGACTTACAATATAATATTGATCAAACCTCTTTCTACAATTTCATAATACTGCACTAATAATTTGTTCTTGCTGCTTAATGGTAATAATGTTCTGCCACATATGATGAATCACGGCTTTATTTGGAAGACCATGGGTTACTGTCAGAATAAGCTGACAATGCAGGATCCCTCACTACTGTATAATTCATAACTCATTTCCACAGTGCAATAATTGACAATGGAAAGTGAATCTATCAAGCCCCATTTTGCAAAGAGGCAGTCAATTTTTATTCATGAGGCCCGCGACCCTAATGATATTCCCCATTACACCTCCTAGAATTTCAGTTGCAGCAGGAGCCCCACACTGGTCTGTCACAAGCACTTCTTACATTGTAGGGTAGAAGTGGCTGTCATTAAAATGACACTTTTTCTGATAAGATTATGTGCGCTGCCAAAATAGCCTTACTCAGCACAGAACCATTAGAAAAAAAGCTAAGAAAAAAACTCTCAGAAACTGTTCTTCAGACCTTTATCTTTTGGTGTATTGTTTCACTAATTTCTCTGAAAGAACATTCATATGAACATTCACAATGTTGTGCCTATTGTGTATTAAATGTTTCCAACTGATAATAGCAACAGCATATTGATAGAATGGGTTATAGAATAGGTTATATCCATAGAATAGGTTGTATGGACAAAACTATTGTGACACCTACATGTTAATGTGGCTGTCCACTACTAGACAAGTGCTTATTAATAGCCTCAAGGTGCAACATAAGATGAAAATTCTCTATTCTTGCCTCCGGGACCGGCTCCGTTCTTCAGATCTCAGTGCTGGTTTTCGTAAAGAGGCAACTATGGCCAAGTTGCTGTAGTTCCTGAACACTTCCACTTTTCTATAACACCACTCAAAGTTGATGATGTGGAATATTTAGGAGGGAAGAAATTTAATGAACTGACTTATTACAATGGTGGCATCCTACTACAGTACCACACTAAAATTCAGTGCACTCGTTAGCGGCAGACTGTACAGCTAAGTGCTGAATTTAATACACGAGTCGATTGAAACAACTGAATTCAATAATTAACATATTTCCCCAATTTTGTTTTTTTATTAATTTTATCAATTAAGGAGCCTTACTACTCAGCACCGTCCCTGGACCCTCCTGCTCCATTCCCCAGCTCTCTGTGTCATCTTCCTGGATGAAAGAAGCAGGCACATGAGCAGTGCGCCTGTTGATACCTGCTGGCCGGTACCTGTCATCAATAGGAGATTTTTCCTATTGGTTCATTTTGATCACTGTGATGGACCATATCAGAGTGATCAAAATAAAAAAAAGTAAATCAAAACCCCCCTGTGCCACCCAGTTAGTTAGGTAAAAATAATAAAATATAAAAATGGTATTTCCATTCTTTGCAGTTAGGGTTAGGGTTAGGGCTAGGGTTAGAGTAAGGGTTGAGGTCAGAGCTAGGGATAGGGTTGGGGCTAGTGTTAGGGTTGGGGTAAGAGTTAGGGTTGGGGCTAGGGTTAGGGTTGTGTTGGGGTTAGGGTTGTGTTGGGGTTAGGGAAGTGTTAGGGTTAGGGTTCTGTTGGGGTTATGGTTAGAGTTGTGGTTGTGTTGGGGTTACGGTTGTGTTGGAATTATGGTTGTGGTGTTGGGGTTACGGTAGTGTTGGAGGTAGAGTTGTGGTTAGAGTTAGGGTTATGTTGGGATTAGGGTTGGGGTAAGGGCTGTGTTAGTGTTCGAGAAAGAATTGGGGGGTTTCCACTGTTTAGGCACATCAGGGGTCTCCAAATTCAACATGGTGCCTGCCATCGATTCCAACCAATTTTACACTCAAAAAGTCAAACGGTGATCCCTCCTGAGCCCTGCCATGCACCCATGCTTTCCACCGCGTACGGGGTATTGACATACTCAGGAGAAATTGCACAACACATTTTGTTGTCCATTTTCTCCTGATACCATTGTGAAAATAAAAATGTTTGGCTCTAAAGTAATGAGTCCAAGGTCAATCTGGAATTTGCAATGGCAACAATACCCCGGCTGGCCGGTAATGGGAGCTCTTAGCACAGGCACAGGTATCACAAGCAGACACAAACACAGTGATATCAGAGGTCATGGAGGGCCATCAACACAGCCTAGCAAAGTCTTTCCAAGTAGCTGAGATCCCCGGGTGTCCACTGAGAGCAGAATCGTGGAACTCCCGGAGAACCCTTAACCAGTACTGAACCGGAACAAAGAGCTTATTATCAGGCAAAGAGGGAGGGAAGAGACTGAGCCTTCTGAATCTCCTGCTCCAATTAAGAGGATACCCCCGCAACAACCACCCCGTGCTGAAGAATGGAGGAAGGAGGTTCAAGGGTGATATCAGATCAAAACTGTGAAATAAGGCATCCACATTGACATTCTTGAAACCTGGCTGAAAAGTGATTGAAAAATTAAAACGAGAAAAAAAAAGTGACCACCTAGCCTGTCTAGGAGTTAACCGTTTGGCAGATTCAATATAAGATAAATTCTTGTGGTCCGTAATCACCGTGATCCGATGATCCGCCCCCTCCAAAAAATGCCTTTATTCTCCAAAAGCCAATTTTATGGCCAATAACTTCTGGTTACCAACATCATAGTTCCTCTCTGCAAGAGAAAACTTCCAGGAGAAAAAGGCAAATGGTCTTAACTTGGTCAAAGTAACGGGTCCCTGAGACAACATCGCCCCTACTGCCACCTCTGATGCGTCCACCTCTACAATGATCAGTTCAGATGGATGGGGATGAACCAATACAGGAGCAGACATAAAACACTAGTTTAATCTACAAAATCCTTCAACTGCAAAGGTTGACCAAACTTTGAGATCAGCCCCCTTGCGAGTGAGATTGGTGAGTGACTTGACAACTGAGAAAACCCCTTGATGAATTTTCGATAATTGGCGAAACCCAGAAAACACTGCAGCCCCTTGAGGTCTCTGGGGTGCACCCAATCAACAATGGCCTGTACCTATCCAGGATCCATCCGAAACCCATTGGCAGAAAAGATAATCCCCAGAAAGGAAAGCTCCTGGACACAAAACAAACATTTGTCATGTTTGGCGAACAGAGAATATCCCCATAACCTGTGAAGAACAGCATGTAAATGACCAATGTGGAATTCGTTGTCAAGCGAGAGAACAAGGATATCATCCAAGTATACAACCATAAAGCACCTGATAAAATCAGGAAAAACATCATTCATGAAGTTCTGAAACACCATGGGTGTGTTCCTGAGACTGTAGGGCATGACCAAATTTTCAAACAGACCCTCGGAGGTGAGAAATGCCATTTCCACTCATCCCCTTCCTGAATGCTGTTGAGTGTACACAAACATACAGCGTACAGCTCACAAAAAATGTGTAACTTTTTTAAAATGCTGGTGATAATAAACCATTGCTTCTTCGCTTTGAAATCAGTTAGCTAGTTCATACTCCTTTAAAAAAAAGAACATTTTTGGAGGGTTGATAAAAAAGCCTTTGTAATTGTTTACTCATTTTCAGAATAGCAAAAGCGTTGTGGATCCCAAAAAAGGCATAATTTTTTCATAACTTCACTTCAAAAAACAACTGCTTTTTTAAAGCATGATTCCATGTGAAAAAGCTTTAAATTCTTCATTTAGCACAGAAAAAGCTCATAAAATCATGATGTGTGAAAATGACACAGCTTATTATGTTTGCACTGGTTGTATATAAACAACAGCATGGTAAGCATCTGCCCTTCCCACTAAAAAGGCATAGTTTTCTGACTGTATCTACAATTCAAGTAAGCTAACAAAGTCTGATACTTAAACTAAACAAAATGTCTATAAATGTACAAGGGCATTTCAAATACATAAGAACAACAAAGTCCCATATGTAAATAAATATGGGAGTAAAGAAGAGGTTCCGAAAAAATGTCATTAAGAATAAAATAATTTATTTTATTGAGCAATATTTAAAAACTCATAATAAAAACGCACATGATAAAAAATCAGAAAATGCCGAATAGGGGACGCCTAGCATAAACATTTTTGATAAGAAAAAGAGGAGTATCCTGTGACATTTAGCATAGAGGCTAAAAATGGGTATTGGTAAAGAGTAAATCAAGGTACTGTGACCTCCATCATAACTATATATGTTGTTATTGTTATATACTCCCCTCCAGTCAGCGCTCACACAGGGTTAATGGCAGCGTTAATGGACCGCGTTATGCTGCGGTGTAACGCAGTCCGTTAACGCTGCTATTAACCCTGTGTGACCAACTTTTTACTATTGATGCTGCCTATGCAGCATCAATAGTAAAAAGATCTAATGTTAAAAATAATAAAAAAAAAAAAAATAGTTATATAGTCACCTTCCGTCGCCCCGGATCCAGCCGAGGCCTTTCCTGCTCCTCGTAACGCTCTGGTGACCGCTCCATGCATTGCGATCTCGGGAGATGATGTAGCGGTCTCGCGAGACCACTATGTCATCATCTCGCGAGACCGCAATGTACTCTTGGGACCGGAGCGTCGCAAGGAGCATCGGTAAAGGCCTCGCTTGGATCCGGGGGGACGTCGGAGGGTGAGTATAGAACTATTTATTATTTTATTTCTTTTTTTTAACAGGGATATGATGCCCACATTGCTATATACTACGTGGCTGTGCAATATACTATGTGGGCTGTGCAATATACTACGCGGGCTGTGCAATATACTACGTGGGCTGTGCAATATACCACGCGGGCTGGGCAATATACTACGCGGGCTGGGCAATATACTACGTGGGTTGTGCTATACACTATGTGGCTGGGCAATATACTACGCGGGCTGTGCAATATACTACGTGGGCTGTGCAATATGCTACGTGGGCTGGGCAATATGCTATGCGGGTTGGGCAATATACTATGTGGGCTGTGTTGTACGCTACGTAGGCTGTGCTATACACTATGTGGCTGGGCAATATACTACGCGGGCTGTGCAATATACTACGTAGGCTGTGATTTACACTACGTGGCTGGGCAATATAGTACATGGCTGTGCAATATACTACATGGCTGTGCAATATCTTACGTGGCTGTGCTATATACTACATGGGCTGTGCAATATACTATGCTGGCTGTGCAATATACAACGCGGGCTGTGCAATATGCTATGCGGGCTGGGCAATATACTATGTGGGCTGTGTTATACGCTACGTGGGCTGTGCTATACACTATGTGGCTGGGCAATATATTACACGGGCTGTGCAATATACTATGCGGGCTGTGCAATATACTACGTGGGCTGTGCTATACACTATGTGGCTGGGCAATATAGTACGTGGCTGTGCAATATACTACGTGGCTGTGCAATATACTATGTGGCTGTGCAATACACTACGTGGGCTGTGCAATATACTACGCGGGCTGTGCAATATACTACGTGGGCTGTGCAATGTACTACGTGGGCTGTGCAATACACTACGTGGCTGTGCAATGTACTATGTGGCTATGCAATATACTATGTGGCTGTGCAATATACTATGTGGCTGGGCAATATAGTACGTGGGCTGTGCAATATTCTACTTAGGCTGTGCAATACACTACGTGGCTGTGCAATACACTAAGTGGGCTGTGCAATATACTACATGGGCTGTGCAATATACTATGTGGGCTGTGCTATACACTATGTGGCTGGGCAATATAGTACGTGGCTGTGCAATATACACTGTGGCTGTGCAATATACTATGTGGCTGTGCAATATACTACGTGGGCTGTGCAATATTCTACGCGGGCTGTGCAATATACTACGTGGGCTGTGCAATGTACTACGTGGGCTGTGCAATACACTACGTGGATGTGCAATGTACTATGTGGCTATGCAATATACTACATGGCTGTGCAATATACTATGTGGCTGGGCAATATAGTACGTGGGCTGTGCAATATTCTACTTAGGCTGTGCAATACACTACATGGCTGTGCAATGCACTAGGTGGGCTGTGCAATATACTACATGGGCTGTGCAATATACTATGTGGGCTGTGCAATATACATGGGCTGTTCAATACACTGTGGCTGTGCAATATACTACGTGGCTGTGCAATATACTATGTGGCTGTGCAATATACTACATGGGCTGGGCAATATACTACGTGGGCTGTGCAATATACTACGTGGGCTGTGCAATACACTACGTGGCTGTGCAATATACTACGTGGCTGTGCTATATACTACGTGGCCAGCCTTGAGCAATCAGCGACAGGCACAGTCCGGCCACGAATTGGCGTGGGATTTGAACCACTCTTCGCTAATTGGTCACGCCCGGCCGGCTGAATCCTGTGTATTCCATGTAATATTCTAAAATCTTCATAAATAAACTAAATACATATTCTAGAATACCCGATGCGTTAGAATCGGGCTACCAACTAGTTATATATAATTGTTCCATGCACCCTAATAAAGATAATCATATTTTCCAATCCTCAGTGTGTCTCGGAAGCAGTTAATGACAGGTCAACAGTCCAATCTGGGGCAGGGGTGCGCTGAAGCTGTCAGTACTTTGATAGTCTGGAACATGAGTGTGCTGAGCTTTCAATGTGAAGATTGACAGCTCGGATGTCTAATTTGAGACTGGGAGATGCTGGCTGTCTTCAGGTGCTCATTATCCCAGGGGATTGCCAAGTTACTTAACTGGGCTGTCACTCCCAGACTTCTGCCAGACATATATTCAGCTATTGTGTGGTTTGTTCTCTCTGTGCCTTGCATTCTGTTTGTAGATCTTTCGTTGTCTGACCTTGGACTTCGTTCTAAACATCCGTTTGTTTAACCCCTTTTGCTCTGCTCCGTTATCTTCTGGTATTCGGACCTCGCAAAAATTACCTGACTATGCCTTTGTCTCTTCCTTCTCTTTATGATGTACCCTCCTTGCTTCTGACCTTGGACTCATTGACTATCCCATCTCATGACTTGTCTGCGAGAGGTGACTCAGTATCACACAGATCTTTTGAAATTTGAATTAATAAGCATCGCCAAATTTTTTCAAAGATGTGATTTGCAGGAAATTCATTTGCGTGAATCTCAATTTTGGAAAGTTTGCAATTGCTCGGAAAATTAACTTAGGATAGCATAGAGAGAGAAAGAAAGTGAGGGAAAGAACCCTGCTGACAGTACGAGCTTACAGACTACAGAAGAGACTTACCCAGTCATTCTGGACTGATCCACTATGAGACGCTGATCCAGATACTGACCATCACTGTACATGGTACAATAATCCACTAGATGTCATAACTGCAGGACATTATGGGGTCATTAGCCTCTGATGGTTCGGCAGTGTGGGAAATTATGCTGGGCAAGTTTTTTTTGTGAAGGGTGAATTGATTCTCAAAGTGTTTGAATTTGCGTCAAACCGTGAATTTCATGAAATTTGAATCAAATTTTATCCTTTGCAGATCAATCCACTCATCTTTACTACTTACTTGAGAGCCAAAGGGACTCCATTTCCCTCCATATGGGCTCTGCCATATGCACATGGCTTTAGTCTAAACATTCTCAAGCACAGCATGCAAGCATATTGTTGGTGAATTATATTTCAAAATAAGCACGCACATTTTAAAATGAATCCTCATTGAGCCATGTGTTAACATTTGTGTCACCACCATTGTAGCACATTTTGCTACATTTGCAATGCACAGTTCACAGGGGAAAATCATTCTAAATCATTAAAGCAGAATAAAGATTGATACCTAAGCATCCATGTTATCGTTTTCTCTGCTTCACATGATTTCTATGTCGTATTGTATTCCTGCAAAATAAGAGTTTTGGAATGTCTAGACTGCGTTGAGACCTGAATCCAAACAGAGCTTGTCTTCCACTTTGAGTGATCATTAGCTGGTAATTTCTTGGGGCTGTAGGCAGCTTGAAAAGCATGTGTTGAGCTGGTGTTTTGTACTATGGTTTAGATTAACGTAGGAAGAGTGTGGAGAAAGCCCAGGGTGACAGTGCTTTACTAGACTATTCATTTTCATCCATTCCAGCTGGGAGCTTGAAGCCATTTTTAAAGGGACTTACAGCAGTGCAGAATGGTGTAAAATGAGTCTGTTCCTTGTTCTTCATGCCTGAGAGCAAATGAAGTGTGCATTCATTTTTTCGCACAGAGGTATGTCAGATGTAGTCAATTTGGTACCAGGAAAAGGAGGACATAATTATTCTGTCAGCTTGAAAATTTGTTGCGAGAAATGTTCAGCCTAGAATAAAAGTAACAAGAAATATTTGCTCTCTATTAGTGTAGACACTAGAAAGCTACCTGTGTGCACATTTGAATGGCATATGAAAATGGAAATAAAACAGCATATTTCTCCATCTCTTGGTGGTCCCATCTCTGAGGATACAAATACTCAATATTGCAGTCTTAAGTAGAGTAAAATATTAGAACTTTTGTACATTTTATACAATTAATAGATTTTGCCTCAAGAGCTGTGTAGCTCGAATGCACAAAAAGCTAATAACTATATTTCATGTATTTATACCATACTTGCCAGAGGTCTGCTGAAAATAGTGAAAAATCCTGAACTTACAGAAGAGTTGGAGAAACCACTGGGCTCTGATGAAGCTTCCTTAAAACTAGCTCTTCTTGAAGGTCTGTGGAGCATGATGCTTGGATGCTTCATCGATAGAGAGCCCTGGCATACAGGGCTGGACTGCATTGTATATTTTGCATTACTCTAGTTAAATCACATTCACATTAAGACAAGTAGATAAACAGCACATTTATTTTAGCAAACTGTAACAAGAGGATGCCTACATTTGTTGGGTTAATTGAACACAGATTTAATATGTCTACACTATTTAACAACCAGAACCTCTGTTGTTCTGCAGAACTACAGTTAGAGTACTATAAATCTTGGGTCGACAATGAGTAGATCGGGATCTACTAGTTAATCTTTGACAGTTCTTCAGTGGTTGTTCACATTTTTTTTTTATAAAAAATGACTAAAGGCAGGCAATGAGTTAAAATAAAATAATAAATTATTATTTTCAAATAAATCCCTTGCAATCCAGTTCCACTCTTCTGGTGATCCATTCAGTCTTCCTGACTTATCCAGCATTGATGAACTGCTGTTCCTAGTGATGGCATCTGCAAGTATGATAAAAAATCATTGGGACAAGTGACTAGATACAATTGTTATTTGTGCATGGATGGCATGGTTGGCAAGTTAGCAAAACCTTTGCAATAAGTGATTTTGATTTCATCAATGCAAAAAAGGGATGTTTTTATCATGTTAGATTTTTACTGAATTTCTTCGGTAAACCTCAACAAAGTTGCTTATGTTTCATAGCTGAACACCAGAGGTCTGGATGTTCTTGCCAAACTATGAAACCTGACTTGGGTTTTATTCACATTGAACCTCTGATATATGAAATGGCTGTTAGTATTTTTTTAAATGATAGTCAACCTAATTACTTGTGGAATGATTAGTAAAAGGTGAATAATGAGTTAAAGTTAAAAGCTTTGTGACTCCTTTGCTCAGAGATAGTCCATACATGAACATGCTGCATGCACACTTTAGGGACAGATATTTCTTTAACCTTTTAATAATTGCACTTTTTTTATGAGAAAACATTCTGAACAGTCTTCTCTTGCTATTCAGACATGAAAGGAAACCATAAAAATAAGTTTCCTGTTTTATTTTCCTGATTATGTCCATAGACATTTAATGGCTAAACAGATAATAATAAACATTAGGATAATAGACATGAACATTAATTGTAACTGCACAATGCTGAGTTTCCATAATTATTCTCATAAGGTTATTAGTTTTCAGTGTCTTATTTTGCTTTTGTGTCATTTTGCTATCAAATGAAAATAAATTACTTTACAAATGACTTATTATGTTTCATGGGGATACAGCAGTTTATGCTAACTAGCCTGGAAATTCCAAGATAAAAATAAACATAATTAAAATGTTCTTTTTCACTATCAATGTAGAGTTATATACTGAAGGCCTCCGCAGTACAAGTGCGGGGGCTAAATAGAACATTTACATTTTTCTTTATAGTCATCTGCAGTGTAAATTTGCATAAATATGCCGACATGTCTTCAAATATGAAAGGAGTCGTAACCAGGGCTGCCACTAGGAATTTCAGGGCCCCATACTGGCAAAATTTTCAGGGCCCCTTAAGACTCCGCCCAGGCTCCACCCCAGCCCCGCCTCCACCCCTCGAACTGTCAACAGCCCCACCGCTGTCTCTTGCCAAAACTCCACTTCTCACAAATCACACATTAACAGTTCCCATTACCAGATCAAACACATAGCCAGCAGCTTTTGTTTTGGCCAAAAGGTTTTTTTAAATTTGAGACGACAACAAGGTAGACTCTTTTGGCCGAGCCCTACTCTACTCTAATCTATTAAACATTTGTTAAAATATGCAATACAATTTAGGTGTATTTTTATTTATTTTTCAATTGACCAATAATACCACATACAAGGGACAAATACCACAACACCATGACCAGACACCATATTATCACCACATAGTGACCTATAATACTATCTACAAGGAACAAATACCGCCACACCATGTGCAGACCACATATTACCACCACAGTGACTGAACAATATCACATACAAGGGACAAATACCACCGCAGCATGTCCAGACCACATATTACCATCACATGGTGACCAACTACATACAAGGAACAAATACCAACACAACATGAACAGACCACATATTACCACCACACAGTGACCGAATAATAGCACATACAAGGAACAAATACCGCTACACCATGGCCGGACAACATATTACCACCACATTGTGACTGAATAGTACAATACTGATCATTAATAAAAAAAAAAATACTATCACCATAAGTGCCATTATACACAGGAGATCTGTACTTAGTATGCAGTGTGTGTACAGGTAATACAGTGGTCGCCGATGCCATTATACACAGGAGCTCTTCATATAGTGTCAGTGTACATGTAATACAGCGATCACTAGTGACATTATACACAGGAGCTCTGTATATAGTGTATAGTGTACATGTAATACAGCGATCACTAGTGACATTATACACAGGAGCTCTGTATATAGTGTATAGTGTACAGATAATATAGTGATCACTAGTGACATTATACACAGGAGCTCTGTATATAGGGTACAGTGTACATGTAATACAGCAATCACTAGTGACATTATACAAAGGAGCTCTGTATATAGTGTATAGTGTACAGATAGTATAGTGATCACCAGTGACATTATACACAGGAGCACTGTATACAGTATACAGTGTATGGTGTCAGTGTACAGGTAACATACTCACCAGTGACGTCTCTAGCTAAAGTCCTTCATCTTTGCGTTTCTTTTTAATCCAGCGCAGACCGCTATCACTTCTTTCTGCCAGGACTCGTCTCATCTGCATAAAATAACACAGTTATCTAGAGCACCGCTTCCAGAGCACATTCCCCATTTTTTCCCTTTCTTCTACACTACACATCTGACTACAGACGTTCACCCACCATTAATATATAATTGGTTATTATGCAACCCACCATTCCAAATATAAATTATAATCCGCCACTGTGCCCCCACTATCTGTATATAGCCACTTTCCTCATTTAATATATAAATTAATTAGCACCTGTATTCTTCCAATTTATTACCAGTTACTTTATCCTCAACGAACCCACTATGTACCTCCCGCTCTAACCCTTACCCCAATTCATTATAGTTACATGCCCCTTCTGCCTCAATTCATTGCCACGTCTTCTCTCTCTCCCACCCTCTATTCATTATCAATTGATCTTCCCCACCCTCAAAATTCATTATTTGCTCTCCCCACCTTCAATACATCATTTGCTCTTCCCACCCCCAAGTTCAATTCAATTGCTGTCCACGTCCCTCACACTCACTTCATGTGCAGTCCCCATCACCCCCACTTCATCATTTAGTCCCCTATCATCATTTAGTCCCCTATCCCCCCCGTCACTTCATCTGCAGTCCCCCTTACTTCATCATTTGCAGCCCCCTATCATTTCATCATGTGCAGAACCCCCTCAAACACACTTCATCATCTGCAGTCCCTATCACTCCCACATCATTACCTATCCCCATCCCCCCCACATCATTTGCAATTCCCATCACCCCCACATCATTTGCAGTCCCCATCTCCCACATCATCATTTGCAGTCCCCATCACCCCCACATCATTTGCAGTCCCCATCACCCCCACATCATCATTTGCAGTCCCCCCACATCATTTGCAGTCCCCATCACCCCCCATCATCATCTGCAGTCCCCATCACCCCCACATCGTTTGCAGTCCCCCAACATCATTTGCAGTCCCCATCACCCCCACATCATCATTTGCAGTCTCCATCACCCCCACATCATTTGCAGTTCCCATCACCCCCACATCATTTGCAGTCCCCATCACCCCCACATCATTTGTAGTCCCCATCACCCCCACATCATCATTTGCAGTCCCCCAACATCATTTGCAGTCCCCATCACCCCCACATCATCATTTGCAGTCTCCATCACCCCCACATCATTTGCAGTCTCCATCACCCCCACATCATTTGCAGTTCCCATCACCCCCACATCATTTGCAGTCCCCATCACCCCCACATCATCATTTGCAGTCCCCCCACATCATTTGCAGTTGCCATCACCCCCACATCATCATTTGCAGTCCCCATCACCCCCACATCATCATTTGCAGTCCCCCAACATCATTTGCAGTCCCCATCACCCCCACATCATCATTTGCAGTCCCCCAACATCATTTGCAGTCCCCATCACCCCCACATCATCATTTGCAGTCTCCATCACCCCCACATCATTTGCAGTCCCCATCACCCCCACATCATTTGCAGTCCCCATCACCCCCACATCATTTGCAGTCCCCCAACATCATTTGCAGTCCCCATCACCCCCACATCATCATTTGCAGTCCCCCAACATCATTTGCAGTCCCCATCACCCCCACATCATCATTTGCAGTCTCCATCACCCCACATCATTTGCAGTCTCCATCACCCCCACATCATTTGCAGTTCCCATCACCCCCACATCATTTGCAGTCCCCATCACCCCCACATCATTTGCAGTCCCCCTCACCCCCACATCATCATTTGCAGTCCCCCAACATCATTTGCAGTCCCCATCACCCCCACATCATCATTTGCAGTCCCCCAACATCATTTGCAGTCCCCATCACCCCCACATCATCATTTGCAGTCTCCATCACCCCCACATCATTTGCAGTCTCCATCACCCCCACATCATTTGCAGTCTCCATCACCCCCACATCATTTGCAGTTCCCATCACCCCCACATCATTTGCAGTTCCCATCACCCCCACATCATTTGCAGTCCCCATCACCCCACATCATCATTTGCAGTCCCCCAACATCATTTGCAGTCCCCATCCCCCACACATCATCATTTGCAGTCCCCATAACACCCACATCATTTGCAGTCCCCATCACCCCCACATCATTTGCAGTTCCCATCACCCCCACATCATCATTTGCAGTCCCCCCACATCATTTGCAGTCCCCCCACATCATTTGCAGTCCCCATCACCCCCACATCATCATTTGCAGTCCCCTATCCCCCCTTCACTTCATCTGCAGTCCCCCTTACTTCATTTGCAGCCCCAATCATTTCATGTGTAGTACCCCCTCAAATACACTTTATCATTTGCAGCCCCCTATTATTTCATCATGTACAGTACTCCCTAAAACACACCCCATCATCTGCAGTCTCACTCCCCCCCACCTCACCTCACCTATTAAAAAAACAAAAATGTTTTTTATACTTACCTCAGTCGTTCCCGGGGCGTCTAGTGTTTCCAGCAGTGAAGCAGCAGCTAGAATGTATGGGCTGCTGAGAGGACCTGACAGGAGCCCCTACATTCTAGCACATTTCACTACTGAGACGGCTAGAATGTATGGGCTGTAGTCAGGACCTGCAGGGAGCCCATACATTCTAGCCACAGCCGAGCAGGAGCTGTGCAGCCGACTAGGTGAGACGGCCGTGCACAGCTCCAAAAAGGCTCCCGGGCCCCAGCGCCGCAGTGCACAGTATTTTACTGCATGATGGGGCCCGATCAGTAGAAGCACAACAGTGGGGCCCCGGATCTGCGGGCCCCTCTGTGTACTGCTGCTGACCGGGCCCCATACAGCAGTAATGGCTGTAATGCCCTGATGGCGGCCCTGGTCGTAACAAAGAGTATGTCGTGTTGTTGGAGCATCTGAATTTGAAGTTTTGATAATGGGCAGAACTTTTCTGTATTGCAAAAATGAAAAGTCAGCTCACCTGCCATAGTTCATGTGCTGATCTTGGGTGTCGTCCTGACCAGATGTAGAAAATGCAAAAGCCAAGAGGAAAGTCCAGCTCCAGGTAAAACCAATGTATTTATTTGAAAAATAACTTTTCTAAAAATACATCCTTGTCGTGAAAAAATGGAAAGGTGGGGGGAGGGGAGGATTATGACTCCGGCGTTCTTTGTCACAGCTTCCAATATGGAGTTCGGTCAACTCTTATATATATATTTATATATATATATATATATATATATATATATATATATATATATGCTAATTATACTAATTGCATATCTGGGTGGCCGCACACCAGAATGGAAAAGGCCAGCATGATTGCAAACATAATGGAACATAATTTCCTTGTGCATATCCAGAACTAAGGGAACACAGGTGTCTAAATTATGAATCCGAAAAGCTTTCCCCCAAGTGCTCAATTTTGTCATGTGATCACCCCTAATATGCTTAGTCACTTTTTCGATACCATAGACTCTAAAAGATGAAATACTTCTGTTAGGTTGTAAAATAAAATGCTTATATGCCAGTGAGATGTTGCAATTCTCATTGCTAGTGCTGATAACATCAGTAATATGCTCTGATATACGGATCTTTACTTTGCACGATGTACATTCCACATACATCTTGTGGCATAAAGTCAATAATATACACAACATCGGTAGTATTACAATTTATAAAGTTTTTTATATCATAACTAGTGTTGAGCGATACCTTCTGATATCGGAAAGTATCGGTATCGGATTGGATCGGCCGATATTCAAAAAATATCGGATATCGCCGATACCGATACCCGATCCCAATGCAAGTCAATGGGACCAAAATATCAGAATTAAAATAAACCCTTTCTTTCCTTGTAGGTTCATTCTACATGAAGGAAAACAACTAAGAATAATGCAGGATGTATTTGGGGAGGTGGCGGAGACATTAAAGTCATAGAGGTTTAGCCCAATCAAATAGAATAGCATGATTTTTTTTTTTAAAGACGTTCGGAGTGACAAAGATATTGACTATGTAAATATTTTTTTATTTTGTCAGATATTGATGTTTCACTATTCCACGCCCTTCCCCTTCTTTTTTTTTTTTACTTTTCCCACACTTTCATCTTCATCATCATCAGCATCTTTGACATCAACTTCTTCACATTATTCATCTTCTTCTTCATCTTCTACCTATTTTTTTTTTATTACATTCTTCATATTCATTTTATTCAACTATTATTATTCTTCCTATTCTACATATTCATTTTATTCAACTGTTATTATTCTTCCTATTCTACTTCTTCATCATATTCTCATTTGTGACAGGCACTCCCGTAGTTGTTATCTATAAAAGTTTGAAGATTACACCTTCCGTTCTGCCTGTCACAAAAGTTACATTTGTCCGCGTTCAGTTTGGCCTGCAGCATCAGGCTTTATCCAGGGGCACCACGAGGAGGAACGGACTCACCCCCATACACTGCTTAGTCTTCTTCTGCATATAATTTAGATAATATCTTTTGCTCTGATATTAAGTGTTATGCTTAATGTTCTTCTGCTCTTTGTTCTGCAGCCTCTTGTTCTTCTGCTTCTCGGTCTTCCATGTCGTCTTCTCCAGGGTCGTCGTCTCCAGGGTCGTCGTCATCATCGGGGTGGTCTTCAGGGTCGTCATCTCCAGGGTCGTCGTCATCTCACTGGTTGTCGTCTCTGGTGTCGTCGTCATCTTAGGGGTGGTCTTCCGGGTCGTCAACTTTAGGGTCTTCAACTTGGAAATGTAGCAGAAGGTACAAGAAGGCTGAGAAAATGCCAAGAACCAGCTGATGGAACTGGAACTCGGATGGCTACCCGAAGGTTCAAGAGCCTATGGAACTACCGAGGACCAGTTGACGTTACTGGAACCCGGTTACTAAGCAGGAGGTACCCGTGCTAAAAAGCACTACCAAGGACCGCCTGACGTTGGCGGAACTCGGATACCCAGAAGGAGGCACCTAAGCCAAAGGCTCTGCCCGGAACCAGCTGACGTTACTGGAACCAGGATGGGGAGCAGAAGGTACAAGAGCAAAAGACACTGCCGAGAACCAGCTGACGGTACTGGAACCCGGATGGGTAGCCGAAGGTCCAAGAGCCAATGGAACTACCGAGGACCAGCTGTCGTTACTGGAACCCGGTTACTAAGCAGGAGGTACCCGTGCCTGAAAGCACTACCAAGGACCACCTGACGTTGGTAGAACTTGGAAACCCAGAAGGAGGCACCTAAGCCAAAGGCTCTGCCCGGAACCAGCTGACGGTACTGGAACCAGGATGGGGAGCAGAAGGTACAAGAGCAAAAGACACAGCTGAGAACCAGCTGACGGTGCTGGAACCAGGTGGTGGACCCGAAGGTCCACAGGAGAGGAGAGAACAGCTAGGCCGCGAGGCAGCCGCAGTTATCGAACCCCAACAGTCCTACAGGGGGAGCTTGGCCTACTGGCACTACAGAACCAGCCTTGACTACCAATTCACGCAGCCCACATAGGAAGCTCCTAAACTGGAGGCACCCTGGAGTTGGCTAACTCGACCGCAACACGACGGGGCAAGCACAGGCGTCTCAGTGAGCTTGACACTACCCGGAAACAGCTGACGGTGCTGGAACCAGGCTGGGCACGAGGGAGTACCCGTGACAAAACCACTGCTGGGAAACAGCTGGCGTTGCTGGAACCCGGATGCGTTGCCCCAGTGTGCAAGAGCCAATGGCACCGAGGACCAGCTGACGGTGCTGGAACCCGGTTACTAAGCTGTAGGTGCCCGCGCTTAAAAGCACTACCAAGGACCGCCTGGCGTTGGTGGAACTCGGATACCCAGGAGGAGGCACCTAAGCCAAAGGCTCTGCCCGGAACCAGCTGACGGTGCTGGAACCAGGTGGTGGACCCGAAGGTCCACAGGAGAGGAGAGAACAGCTAGGCCGCGAGGCAGCCGCAGTTATCGAACCCCAACAGTCCTACAGGGGGAGCTTGGCCTACTGGCACTACAGAACCAGCCTTGACTACCAATTCACGCAGCCCACATAGGAAGCTCCTAAACTGGAGGCACCCTGGAGTTGGCTAACTCGACCGCAACACGACGAGGCAAGCATAGGCATCTCAGTGAGCTTGACACTACCCGGAAACAGCTGACGGTGCTGGAACCAGGCTGGGCACGAGGGAGTACCTGTGACAAAAACACTGCCCGAGAACCAGCTGGCGGTGCTGGAACACGGATGCGTTGCCTATTCAAGATTGTGTTCCTAGAGCCCCAACTAGCGGTGTTGGAGCAAAGGGTAAGCAGGGGAAGCATAGTGTAGGCCGAAGCCTGCACTGGAGGCAGCTTTGTGTCTGCGTTGCGTTTGCAGGACACGATGCCGGCTACACAGCGGGGGAACAGCTGGCGGTGCTGAACCCCACTAACACATTGGCTGGTGTTTTTCTCTGTGCAGCTAGCATGTCCGGGCAAAAACTGGCGGTGTTAGAGCCCAGGGTCAGCAGGAGGAGGAGAGGAGCAGAGTGTAGGCCGAAGCCTAATTGAACCAATTTCAAAGGTAATCTTTAACCCACCCTCAGGTGTTACAATAAAGAAGAGCCACACCTTGTGCAGCAGTAATGCTCCACAAGTGAGAGGTTGCTCTTTAAATTTTGCTCATTGCACACGCAGAATGAAAGACGTACACAATTTTGCCCATTGTACAATTGAACTGTATTGGAGGCGTGACTTGTCTTTTTAAGGAGACGCGGCACAGGTGTCCAAAAATAACGCCTTGGTGCTGGGCGCAGCCTCCTGAGCGTTGTTATTTGCTGTACAGGAGTCTGTGCTCTTGTTATCCCTTGGCCATGCGCTGTGAGCGCTGCCTGTCTTATGACCTCGTTTCATGTTGGCCGGTGCGGTTATCGATGGCCATGAATCCCAGACCCCCAGTGTGTTTTCAATACTTCACACTGCGGGGCTGGGATTCATGGCCTTGTGCAGTAAATATGTTCGCCGCTCACACATGTCCTTACACCTGCTTCAGACTGGGCGGCCTCAGCTGATCCCTTCTTGCATGCCGCGGCCATAAGGCCACACAGTCTGAAGAAGGCGGAAGGAGATGAGTGAAGACAGGCGACCATATGCACTGCATATGCCCTTCAATCACACCCTCACAGTCAAAATAGATCTGACAACGAGGGGCGTTGTGTCGGGCAGGGCGGACGTATAGGCACAGCCAGCCAACTAATGATGTCAGAAGATGGGCAGTGCTAACAAGGGGGGTGCTGCGTGTCATTTAAAAGTAGAATCACACCTCAGGGACATTGTAATGGTCTCTAATGAGACACATTGTGTACGTGTTGAGTTCCACGTGGGCAAGGAGAAAAAGTCAGCCACCTTGTACAAATGCAGCAGTACTGCTGTATAAGGTGGCTGTTATACATAGAAACACCTGGGGGTGGGGGTCAGGGTCCCTTTAATTTCAGTTCAGGTGCCTGCGTGGCATTTGCAGGTCACGTTGCCGGCTACACAGCAGGGGAACAGCTGGCGGTGCTGAACCCCACTAACACATTGGCTGGTGTTTTTCTCTGTGCAGCTAGCACGTCCGGGCAGAAACTGGCGGTGTTAGAGCCCAGGGTCAGCAGGAGGAGGAGAGGAGCAGAGTGTAGGCCGAAGCCTGCACTAGTGGCAGCTTTTGGTCTGTTGTGCCAGCGTGGCTTGTGCTGGATACGATGCCGGCTACACAGCAGGGGAACAGCTGGCGGTGCTGAACCCCACTGACACAATGGCGGGTGTTTTTCTCTGTGCAGCCAGCACTTCCGGGCCCCAACTGGCGTAGTTAGAGCCCAGGGTCAGCAGGAGGAGGAGAGGAGCAGAGTGTAGGCCGAAGCCTACACTGGTGGCAGCTTTTGGTCTGTTGTGCCAGCGTGGCTTGTGCTGGACACGATGCCGGCTAAACAGCAGGGGAACAGCTGGCGGTGCTGAACCGCACTAACACATTGGCTGGTGTTCTTCTCTGTGCAGCTAGCACGTACGGGCAGAAACTGGCGGTGTTAGAGCCCAGGGTCAGCAGTAGGAGGAGAGGAGCAGAGTGTAGGCCGAAGACTGCACTGGTGGCAGCTTTTGGTCTGTTGTGCCAGCGTGGCTTGTGCTGGACACGTTGCCGACTACACAGCAGGGGAACAGCTGGCGGTGCTGAACCCCACTAACACATTGGCTGGTGTTTTTCTCTGTGCAGCTAGCATGTCCGGGCAGAAACTGGCGGTGTTTGAGCCCAGGGTCAGCAGGAGGAGGAGAGGAGCAGAGTGTAGGCCGAAGTCTAATTGAACCAATTTCAAAGGTAACCTTTAACCCACCCTCAGGTGTTACAATGTAGAAGAGCCACACCTTGTGCAGCAGTAATGCTCCACAAGTGAGAGGTTGCTCTTTAAATTTTGCTCATTGCACACGCAGAATGAAAGACGTACACAATTTTGCCCATTGTACAGTAGAACTGTATTGGAGGCGTGACTTGTCTCTTTAAGGAGACGCGGCACAGGTGTCCAAAAATAACGCCTTGGTGCTGGGCGCAGACTCCTGAGCGTTGTTATTTGCTGTACAGGAGTCTGTGCTCTTGTTATCCCTTGGCCATGCGCTGTGAGCACTGCCTGTCTTATGACCTCGTTTCATGTTGGCCGGTGCTGTTATCGATGGCCATGAATCCCAGACCTCCAGTGTGTTTTCAATAATTCACACTGCGGGGCTGGGATTCATGGCCTTGTGCAGTAAATATGTTTGCCGCTCACAAATGTCCTTACACCTGCTTCAGACTGGGCGGCCTCAGCTGATCCCTTCTCGCATGCCGCGGCCATAAGGCCACACAGTCTGAAGAAGGCGGAAGGATATGAGTGAAGACAGGTGACCATATGCACTGCATATGCCCATCAATCACACCCTCGCAGTCCAAATAGATCAGACAACGAGGGGCGTTGTGTCGGGCAGGGCGGACGCACAGGCACAGCCAGCCAACCAATGATGTCAGAAGATGGGCAGCGCTAACAAGGGGGGTGCTGCGTGTCATTAAAAAGGAAAGTCACACCTCAGGGACATTGTAATGGTCTCTAATGAGACACATTTTGTACGTGTTGAGTTCCACGTGGGCAAGGAGAAAAAGTCAGCCACCATGTACAAATGCAGCAGTACTGCTGTACAAGGTGGCTGTTATACATAGAAACACCTGGGGGTGGGGGTCAGGGTCCCTTTAATTTCAGTTCAAGTGCCTGCGTGGCGTTTGCAGGTCACGTTGCCGGCTACACAGCAGGGGAACAGCTGGCGGTGCTGAACCCCACTAACACATTGGCTGGTGTTTTTCTCTGTGCAGCTAGCATGTCCGGGCAGAAACTGGCGGTGTTAGAGCCCAGGGTCAGCAGGAGGAGGAGAGGAGCAGAGTGTAGGCCGAAGCCTGCACTGGTGGCAGCTTTTGGTCTGTTGTGCCAGCGTGGCTTGTGCTGGACACGATGCCGGCTACACAGCAGGGGAACAGCTGGCGGTGCTGAACCCCACTAACACATTGGCTGGTGTTTTTCTCTGTGCAGCTAGCACGTCCGGGCAGAAACTGGCGGTGTTTGAGCCCAGGGTCAGCAGGAGGAGGAGAGGAGCAGAGTGTAGGCCGAAGCCTAATTGAACCAATTTCAAAGGTAACCTTTAACCCACCCTCAGGTGTTACAATGTAGAAGAGCCACACCTTGTGCAGCAGTAATGCTCCACAAGTGAGAGGTTGCTCTTTAAATTTTGCTCATTGCACACGCAGAATGAAAGACGTACACAATTTTGCACATTGTACAGTAGAACTGTATTGGAGGCGTGACTTGTCTCTTTATGGAGATGCGGCACAGGTATGCAAAAATAAAGCCTTGGTGCTGGGCGCAGCCTCCTGAGTGTTGTTATTTGCTGTACAGGAGTCTGTGCTCTTGTTATCCCTTGGCCATGCGCTGTGAGCGCTGCCTGTCTTATGACCTCGTTTCATGTTGGCCGGTGCGGTTATCGATGGCCATGAATCCCAGACCCCCAGTGTGTTATCATTGATTCACACTGTGGGGCTGGGATTCATGGCCTTGTGCAGTAAATATGTTCGCCGCTCACAAATGTCCTTACACCTGCTTCAGACTGGGCGGCCTCAGCTGATCCCTTATCGCCTGCCACGGCCATGAGGCCGCACAGTCTGAAGAAGGCGGAAGGAGGGGAGGGGAGCAGTACTGCTGTACAAGGTGGCTGTTATACATAGAAACACCTGGGGGTGGTGGTCAGGGTCCCTTTAATTTCAGTTCA
Organism: Ranitomeya imitator; assembly: GCF_032444005.1. Lineage (NCBI taxonomy): Eukaryota > Metazoa > Chordata > Amphibia > Anura > Dendrobatidae > Ranitomeya > Ranitomeya imitator. The sequence goes on along the minus strand of NC_091284.1, from coordinate 376,907,183 downwards.
AGTGCCTGCGTGGCGTTTGCAGGTCACGTTGCCGGCTACACAGCAGGGGAACAGCTGGCGGTGCTGAACCCCACTAACACATTGGCTGGTGTTTTTGCCTGTGCAGCTAGCACGTCCGGGCCCCAACTGGCGGTGTTAGAGCCCAGGGTCAGCAGGAGTAGGAGAGGAGCAGAGTGTAGGCCGAAGCCTGCACTGGTGGCAGCTTTTGGTCTGTTGTGCCAGCGTGGCTTGTGCTGGACACGATGCCGGCTACACAGCAGTGGAACAGCTGGCGGTGCTGAACCCCACTAACACATTGGCTGGTGTTCTTCTCTGTGCAGCTAGCACGTCCGGGCAGAAACTGGCGGTGCTTGAGCCCAGGGTCAGCAGGGGGAGGAGAGGAGCAGAGTGTAGGCCGAAGCCTGCACTGGTGGCAGCTTTTGGTCTGTTGTGCCAGCGTGGCTTGTGCTGGACACGTTGCCGGCTACACAGCAGGGGAACAGCTGGCGGTGCTGAACCCCACTAACACATTGGCTGGTGTTCTTCTCTGTGCAGCTAGCACGTCCGGGCAGAAACTGGCGGTGTTTGAGCCCAGGGTCAGCAGGAGGAGGAGAGGAGCAGAGTGTAGGCCGAAGCCTAATTGAACCAATTTCAAAGGTAATCTTTAACCCACCCTCAGGTGTTACAATAAAGAAGAGCCACACCTTGTGCAGCAGTAATGCTCCACAAGTGAGAGGTTGTTCTTTAAATTTTGCTCATTGCACACGCAGAATGAAAGACGTACACAATTTTGCCTATTGTACAGTAGAACTGTATTGGAGGCGTGACTTGTGTTTTTAAGGAGACGCAGCACAGGTGCACATAAATAACGCCTTAGTGCTGGGCGCAGCCTCCTGAGCGTTGTTATTTGCTGTACAGGAGTCTGCGCTATTGTGATCCCTTGGCCATGCGCTTGGAGCGCTGCCTGTCTTCTCACCTCATTTCATGTTGGCCGGTGCGGTTACCAATGGCCTTGAATCCCAGACCCGCAGTGTCTTTTAATAAAGTCACACTGCAGAGCTGGGATTTTTGGCCTTGTGCAGTAAATATGTTCGCCGCTCACACATGTCCTTACACCTGCTTCAGACTGGGCGGCCTCAGCTGGTCCCTTATCACCTGCCACGGCCATGAGGCCGCACAGTCTGAAGAAGGCGGAAGGAGATGAGTTAAGACAGGCGAACATATGCACTGCACATGCCCATCAATCACACCCTTGCAGTCAAAATACATGAGACAACGTGGGGGGTTGTGTCGGGCAGGGCGGACGCACAGGCACAGGCAGCCAACCAATGATGTCAGAAGATGGGCAGCGCTACCAAGGGGGGTGCTGCGTGTCATTAAAAAGGAAAGTCACACCTCAGGGACATTGTAATGGTCTGTAATGAGACACATTTTTTACTTGTTGAGTTCCACGTGGGCAAGGAGAAAAAGTCAGCCATCTTGTACAAATGCAGCAGTACTGTTGTACAAGGTGGCTGTTATACATAGAAACACCTGGGGGGGGGTGGGGGCAGGTTCCCTTTAATTTCAGTTCCGGTGCCTGCATGGCATTTGCAGGACACGTTGCCAGCTACACAGCAGGGGAACAGCTGGCGGTGCTGAACCCCACTGACACATTGACTGGTGTTTTTCTCTGTGCAGCTAGCACGTCTGTGCAAAAACTGGCGGTGTTAAAGCCCAGGGTCAGCAGGAGGAGGTGAGGAGCAGAGTGTAGGCCGAAGCCTGCACTGGTGGCAGCTTTTGTTCTGTTGTGCCAGCGTGGCTTGTGCTTGACACGTTGCCGACTACACAGCAGGGGAACAGCTGGCGGTGCCGAACCCCACTGACACATCAGCTAGTGTTTTTTCTGTGTAGACAACACTTCCAGGTGGCAACTGACAGTGTTGAAACCCAGGGAATCAAAGAGGAGCAGAGTGTAGGCCGAAGCCTGCAGTGGAGCAAGTTGAAAGGGAACCTTTAACCTCCCCCCCCAGGAATTTGTTGCTGAAAGAGCCATCTTATACAGCAGTAATACTGCACATGGAAAATGGTGGCTCCTAAAATTATGCTCCTTGCAAACGCTGAAGTACACACTCATATAATGTGTCCCCTCACACCGTTAAACCGTCCCGGAAGTGGGACTTTCCATTGTAATGTGACACAGCACAGCCGTCATTCCAACCCCCTTGGTGCCGTGCGCCACCTCCTCAACGTTGTTTGGTTCTGTCACGGAGCCCGTGCTGTAATGTTAGCCCTTGGCCATGCACAGTTAGCGGTGCCCGTCTTCTGACATCATTTAGGTGTCAGGCTGGCAGTGCCTGTGCGTCAAAGCTGCCCGAGATCCAACCTCGCAGTGTCATCTAATGTAATCCCACTGCGGGCCAGGGATCCATGGGCATGCGCAGTGCATATCATCGCCTCTCACTCACCTCCTTCCTGCTTCTTCAGACTGTGCGGCGTCACGGCCGTGGCATGCTATTAGGGATCAGCTGACGGCGCACAGTCTGAAGAAGCGTGAAGAAGTGGAGTGAGAGGCTAGTATATGCACTGCGCATGGTCATGGATACCAGGCCCACTGTGGGATCACATTAGACGACACTGCGAGGTGGGATTTCGGGCAGCGTGGATGCACAGGCGCAGCCAGGTCGACAACAAATGATGTCAGAGGACGGGCAGCGCAAACTGTGCATGGCCAAGGGATAACATAACAGCGCAGGGTCCTTGACGGAATCAAACAATGCTAAGGAGGCAGCGCACGGAGCCAAGGGGGTAGGAATGATGGCTGTGCTGCGTCACCTTACAAAGGAAAGTCCCACCTCCGGGACGGTTGGACGGTGTGAGGGGACACATTACATGATTGTGTAGTTCAGCGTTTCCAAGGAGCATAATTTCAAGAGCGACCTTTTCCTTGTGCAGTATTAGTGCTGCACAAGGTGGCTCTTTCAGTAACAAACGCCTAGGGGGGGGGGACAGGTTACCTTACATTTTTGTTGTGCCAGCATGGTGGTCGCATGACACGTTGCTGGATACACAGCTGGGGATCAGCTGACGTTACTGAACCCCAATAACAGAGGAGCGACTGTTGACTGTGCAGACAGCACTTCCAGGCACCAACTGGCGGTGTTAGAGCCCAGGGACAGCAGGAGGAGCAGAGGAACAGAGTGTAGGCCGAAGCATGATTGGAGCAAGTTGAAAGGGAACCTTTAACCCCCCCCCAAGACGTTTGTAGCTGAAAGAGCCATCTTGTGTAGCACTAAGGATGCAAAAGGAAAAGGTTGCTCTTTTAATTATGCTCCTTGCAAACACAGAAGTAAACACTAAAAATGTGTCCCCTTATACCGTAAAACCGTCCCGGAGGTGGGAATTTCCTTCGTAATGGGACGCAGCACAGCTGTCATTCCTATCCCTTTGGTGCCGTGCGCTGCCTCCTCAGCGTTGTTTTAAGCTGTCACGGAGCCTGCGCTGGTCTGTTATCCCTTGGCCATGCCCAATTTGCGCTGCCTGTCTTCTGACATAATTTGGTGTCAGGCTGTCAGTGCCTGTGCGTCCACGCTGCTCCAGATCTCACCTCGCAGTGTCGTCTAATGTAATCCCACTGCGGGCCTTGGATCCATGGGCATGCACAGTGCATATCCTCGCCTCTCACTCCCCTCCTTCCCTCTTCTTCAGACTGTGCGGCGTCACGGCCGTGGCATGCTATTAGGGCTCAGCTGACGGCGCACAGTCTAAAGAAGGTGGAGGGAGAGGAGCGAGAGCCCGAGGTGAAGATATGCACTGCGCTTGCCCATGGATCCCAGGCTCGCAGTGTGATTCAATCAGAAGACACTGCGAGGCGGGTTCTCGGGCAGCGCGGGCGCACAGGCGCAGCCAGCCTGACATCAAATTATGTCAGAAGACAGGCAGCGCAAATTGGCCATGGCCAAGGGATAACAGAACAGCGCAGGCTCAGTGACAGCTTAAAACAACACTGAGGAGGCAGCGCATGGCACCAAAGGGGGTAGGAATGACGGCTGTGCTGCGTCACATTATGAAGGAAAGTCCCAGCTCCAGGACGGTATAACGGTATCAGTGAACACATTTTATAAGTGTTAAGTTCTGCGTGTGCAAGGAGCTAAACTAAAAGAGCTACCTTTTCCTTGTGCAACATTACTGCTGCACAAGATGGCTCTTTCAGTAACAAACGCCGGGGGGGGGGGAAGGACAGGTTCCCTTACATTTCGGTTGTTGTGCCAGCATGGCGGTCGCAGGACACATTGCCGGCTACACAGCTGGGGATCAGCTGACGTTACTGAAACCCAATAACACTGGGTCGTATGTTTTGACTGTGCAGCCTGCACTTCTGAGCCGCAACTGGCAGTGTTGGAGCCCAGGAATAGCAGTTTAGGTGGTAGAAAAATGAACACATCAGGAGACCTGGATGACACCCAATTACTTAATCAGGCAAAGGAGTGGCAAATTCCTGCGAGATCCAGGCCTGGTTCATTTTCAGGAAAGTAAGCCGGTCAACGTTATCGGAGGATAGCCGCATGCGACGGTCTGTTAGTACACCACCTGCGGCACTAAAGACACGTTCCGATAAGACACTAGCTGCAGGGCAAGCCAGCACCTGCTTAGCTCTGGCCATGTATCCAGCTTAGAGACCCAAAACTTGAACAGGGAAGAGCTGTCTGGGAGTACAGTAAGAGGGCAAGCCATGTAGTCTGTCACCATCTGACGGAACCATTGCCTCCTGCTGACTGGAGCTGCCGGTGATGGTGTAGAGATTTGGGGCGGGCACACAAAAGTTTGCCACAGTTGTGTCATACTGGGCTTGCCTTGGGCAGAGGCACTGCTTCTGCTCCCTCTTTGTGCAGAGCCTCATCCACTGCCTCGACGCACTGAGCTGCTTTGTAAAGCACTAGCAGCACTCCTCTCAGTTGGACTGGAGAAGATGATGGAATTCACCAGTGTGTCTTGGTACTCCCGCATTTTACGCTCCCGGGTCAACGCTGGGATGAGGTTTTGGACGTTGTCCCGGTAGTGAGGATCGAGGAGGGTGAACACCCAATAATCAGGCATGTTGAGAATGTGGTCGATGCGGCGGTCGTTTCTCAGGCACTGCAGCATGAAATCCACCATGTGCTGCAGACTGCCAACTGGCCCAGAAACGCTGTCCCCTGCTTGAGACATGATCTCTGTCCGCTCGTCATCACCCCACCCTCGCTGTACACACTGACCACTGGACAATTGTCTCACTCCCTCCTCTGGACGGAGCTCTTCCTCCTCCATTGACTCCTCCTCATCCTCCTCACAAAGTGGCCCCTGCGTACCCCTTTGTGAGGAACCACATGGCGCTGACTCTCCAGAAGCTGATGGAAAAGGTGACTCCTCATCCTCCACCTCTTCCACAACATCATCCCTTAACGCTTGCAAAGTTTGCTGAAGCAGGCAGATAAGGGGGACAGTCATGCTGACTAGTGCATCATCTGCACTTGCCATCCGCGTGGAATAATCGAAAGGATGCAAAACCTGGCAGACGTCCTTCATAGTGGCCCACTCTGTGGTTGTGAAGTCTGATCGGCGCTGACTGCGACTTTTTTGCGCCTGATGCAGCTGGTACTCCATTACTGCTTGCTGCTGCTCACACAACCACTCCAACATATGTAACGTGGAATTCCACCTGGCAGGTAGGTCACATATGATGCGGTGTTCCGGAAGGCGGAATCAGCGCTGCAGAGCAGCAATGCGGGATCTTGCCAAGCTGGAACGCCGCAAGTGAGCACACTCTAGGCGGACCTTGTGCAGCAGTGCATCAAGATCCGGATAGCCCCTCAGAAAACTCTGCACAACCAAATTGAGCACATGTGCCAGACATGGGATGTGAGTGAGGTTGCCAAGGGCCAAAGCTGCCACCAGATTTCGGCCATTGTCACACACTACCATGCCTGGCTGGAGATTCGCTGGCACAAACCACACATCGCTCTCCTGCTTGATGGCATTCCAGAGCTCCTGCGCTGTGTGGCTTCGATTCCCCAATGAAACTAGTTTCAAGACGGCCTGCTAACGTTTGGCCACGGCTGTGCTCATGTCGGTCATAGGTAAACGTTCACGGGTCCATGTGGAGGTGGACTGTGACGGCTCCTGCAGCGATGATTCTGAGGAACTTGTGTATGAGGAGGAGTCAATGCGTACAGACTGGATTCCTGCAATCCTTGGAGTGGGCAGGACACGTCCTGCGCCACTCGCACGATCTGTACCGGGCTCAACAACATTAACCCAATGGGCAGTGAGGGAAATGTATCGCCCCTGTCCATGTTGACTGGTCCACGCATCGGTGGTGAGGTGGACCTTGCTACTGACGGTGTTCAGTAGCGCGTGTTTTATCTGTCCCTCCACATGCTTATGCAGGGCAGGGACAGCTTGCCTGCTGAAGTAAAAGCAGCTGGGCACCTTGTACTGTGGGACTGCCAATGCCATCAAGTCACGGAAGCTGTCAGTCTCCACCAGCCTGAATGAGAGCATTTCCAGGGACAGAAGTTTGGCAATGCCTGCATTCAGAGCCTGTGCTCGGGGGTGGTTAGCCGAGAATGCCCGCCTTTTCTCCCATGCCTGTACTACCGATGGCTGTAGAGTAGACTGGGAGTGTGAGGATGACTGGGAATGTGGTGCTGTGGGTGGAATTACACTAGGTCTCTGGACAACAGTGCCAGAGGTTCTTCCATGGCGATCCAGGGAGGACGCCAAACCAGCTGTGCGTGAGCTGGAGGAAGAGGCAACACGAGCTGAAGAGGTGGTAGCTGCCGCTGTTGGTTGGCCTAGGTCTTCAGTGTGTATTTGGAACTCCACCGCGTGCCTGGTCCGCACATGTTTCCACATATTTGTGGTATTGAGGTTGCTGACACTTTTACCTCTTTTGACTTTCTGATGACACAGCTTGCATTTGACAAAACAAATGTCATCTGCAACTGTGTCAAAAAAGGACCAGGCACTGCAAATCTTGGGAGCGCCCTTTTTGGCTTTTAAAAGAGACAGGCTCCTAACGGATGCCAAAGTGGAAGCTACAGGCTCCGCAGTCTTCCCCCTCCCTCTCCCTCTTTGGCCCGTTAGGGGAATCTCTTCCTCTGAGCTGCTCCCACCACCTTCCTGTTCCTCACGCCACGATGGGTCAAGGACCTCATCATCTCCACTACCCTCTGCCACCAACTGCTCCTCCTGGGTAGTCTCGGCAGCACAGTACGCACCAGAAAGCGGCACCTGAGTTTCATCATCAGATGCGTACTGCGCTGTGGTCACCGCAGGCACTGACCCATCCGCCTCTTCAGAGTCAGAGAGACAAAGCTGTTGGGCATCACTGCACACTGCCTCTTCTTCCATTTCTCTAATACTGCTTGGCTGGCCCCCTGTTTCCAAGCCAAGAGATTCAGAGAACAGAAGTAGAGACGGCTTCTGTCCTGGGCTCTCTGACTGCCTGGCCAATTTGGCAGGTGGTGAAGAGACAGATGGCTGCTCTCCAATGGTCTGTGCCTGAGAGGATGTGGCACTAATTGAAGTCGATGCCGATGCGTTAGCTGCCATCCATCCGACAACGGCTTCAATTTGATCTTCACGCAGCAGCGGTGCATGGCGCTCTCCGACAAAGCTGCGCATGAAGGACTGTTCCCTGCTGAAACTGAGTGATGACGAGTCACCGGTGCCCGCAGCAGGCACAGAATCACCACGTCCTCTCCCTGCTCCTCTCCCTGCTCCGCGCCCACACCCACGTGCCTTACTCCCTGCCCTCTTCATCTTGGTTGACAGATAAAGATAAGCAGAAAAGTACTAAGGCCTTAGTGTGCTTATTCCTGAAATGCTCCTCCTAACAGGTGTAAGAAACACTAATGTTGTAAAGTGTGGACTAAACTTTATTATTTATAAAATGTGGCCTACACAAGTGTTAAGTGGTGTTTGGTGAACTTTACTTTTTTTTTTTCTGCAGATCGGGCTACAGAGCGACTTTAACTCACACGGAGACCGTGCAGACAGCCGTAAACAGCGCTGCAAGGCCCAAAAACACTCCTCTAGGTTATCCTATATAGTGTTTTTTCCACTATTTAGCTGGAGACGGGTGGAAAGACACTAATAGGAATTTTTTAAAAAAATTTTCAACAGGCTGCACTATTTGAAAAAAAGGACAAGTTATTCAACGGTATGAGGCAGTGACGAACCCTGAGCTGAATACAACGGGCTGTGGCTGCACGCAGACTACAGTGTGAGCTGCACTCACACGGAGACCGTGCAGACAGCTGTAAACGGCGCTGCAAGGCCCAAAAACCCTCCTCTAGGTTATCCTATGTAGTGTTTTTCCACAATTTAGCTGGAGACGGGTGGAAAGACACTAATAGGAAATTTTTGCAAAAATTTTCAGCAGGCTGCACTATTTGAAAAAAAGGAAAATTTTTTTCATGGTATGAGGCAGTAACGCACCCTGAGCTGAATCCAACCGGCTGTGGCTGCACACAGACTACAGGGCGAGCTGCGCTCACACGGAGACCGTGCAGACAGCCGTGCACGTCGCTGCAAGGCCCAAAAACCCCCCTCTAGGTTATCCTATGTAGTGTTTTTCCACAATTTAGCTGGAGACGGGTGGAAAAACACTAATAGGAAATTTGAGAAAAAATGTGCAGCAGGCTGCACTATGAGCAAAAAAGGACAATGGATAGAACTGTGTGAGGCAGTGTGAACCCCCCCTGAGCTGAATACAACTGGGTATATGGCTGCACACAGACTACAGAGTGAGCTGCACACACACACAAACACACAGAGACCTTGCAGAACGCTGTTAAAACAGCGCTGCAAGGCAAGAGCAAGGTGAACAGTGAACAATACACAGTGTTTTTTGCTAAATTAGCCTTGGGAAAGCAAAATAAAGCAATTAGCTATCTCAACTGGCCCTCAGTTAGAACACAGCGTCCTGTCCCTAACTGAAATCACAGCAGAGTGAGCGCAAAATGGCGGCAGCGTTTTTTATAGTGCAGAGTGACATCATTTCAGCAGCCAATCACAGCCTTGCCAATACTTACATGCCCACCATGCTAAACAGGATGTGTCCACACTTCCATTCATTCCTCATTGGCTGCTGCGTGCAGTTTGAATTCTGGGAACTTCCGATTCCGGTATCCGATACGCGGGAAGTATCGGAATTCGGTATCGGAATTCCGATACCGCAAATATCGACCGATACCCGATACTTGCGGTATCGGAATGCTCAACACTAATCATAACTACAAGAGTTGTTCTGGTTACAAAAAGTTTTTTTTATTATTAACCGCATGTGAGCAGGTTCTGCACTGATCTCCACCTCACTTGTAGAAACCCCTGCTGGAAGGCCAGGTTTGATTTTTAGTGCGAGAGGAAAAGTAGTTGGGAGAAACTAAATTGCCTATTGTAGTCGCTTTTTTACCACTATTGCACAGCCAGGTTCAAGAATAGAAAACAAGATGGGATCCTGATATAATATAGGAAGTAACTTATAAATGATTTGTTTTATGTGGTTAAATTGAGGGCTATATTGGATAGATAGTACAGGTTTATCATTTATTTTAAAGTTCTTAGAGTTTTTAATTTTTATATTGCCCTTTGTTGATCATATCAGATCTATTTTTAGAGGAGATAATATTAGTGGCTCTATTAAGGGACCAAGTAGAATAGCCTCTTTTCTTAAGTCTGGAGCAGACTTCACTAACTTCCCTATTAAGGATATTAGGGTTACTACAATTTCTTTTAATTCTGATAAGCTCACAAACCGGAATGGCACGCAAAGACACCCCTCTTCTGCAAATAAAATGAGTGATCAAATGTAAAAAAATGATGAGTCATAAGAAAAAATGTAGCTTGCAGAATGAAATCCTGCAGATGTGTACAGCGATGTTACATCACAGGATAACCATGAAAAATCTTGACACCAATTTTTAACCGAAAAACACCTTAGGAGATCACATGAATTCTTACAAAACCCTGGTGTTCTTTGGGCTAATGGTTGGAGGGCTGCATCAAGCCACTCACTTAGGTGTTTTGTCATGGATCCTAACCCAGAGATGATAGGTCTCATTGGGGGAGGGTTAATGGCTTTATGTATTTTGTGTAAATCGTGCATTAAAAGGAGACTAGGATGATCAACCAATAAATAGTCTTGTTGTTTTTCATTAAGGACACCGAGTGAAAACTCATCATGAATGAGGTTGTTAAGCTCTGATTTAAATGTGGAAGTAAGAATAGGTGGAATTTTATTATACTTCACTGAATCCTGTCAAAGGTTCAGGATCTGTATTTGATATATATCGCTATCCATAATTACTACCACCCCTCTCTTATCTGACATTTTCACTACAATTTTGTCCATATTCTTCTATTGCTATTGATTGTACATTTACAGGATTTAAGATTTGAATGTAACTCTACCAGAGCCTCTGTTCACCCCTTAACCCATGGAGGTATTTTCATTTTTTTGTTTTTGTTTTTTGCTCTCCTTCTTCCCAGAGCTATAACTTTTTTATTTTCCATCAATATGGCCAAGTCAGGGCTTGTTTTTTGCGGGATGAGATGTCCTTTTGAATGGCACCATTGGCATTAATATGTCGTGTACTAGAAAATGGGAAAAAATTCAAAGTGCTGTGAAATTGCAAAAAAGTACAATCCCACACTTGTTTTTTGTTATGCTTTTTTACTAGGTTCACTAAATGCTAAAACTGACCTGCCATTATAATTCTCCAGGTCATTACAAGTTGATAGACACCAAAAACGTCTATGTTCTTTTTTATCTAGGCTGAGTTCACATTGCGTTAGTGGCAGTCCACTAACGGGACCCATTACATAGCACCACTAATGCAATGTAACGGATCCGTTAGCGCACCGATTGACCGCAATGTACCTAATGCATCACTAACGTATGCCATTTTTGGCATGCGTTAGCAATGTCCCGTTATTTTCTGACGGACCTCGAATGCTGCTTGCAGCGTTTTTCGGTCCGTTCTCGCTAGCGCAGATCGGGCATCTGCACTAGCGGGATCGCTAAACGCAATCCTTTTTGTACATTGCGTTAGCACATTCAGTTAGCGTATGCGCTAAACGGATTGCACTAATGCAATGTCAACCTAGCCTAAGTGGTGGAAAAAAATTCCAAACTTTATTAGAAAAAATTGCACTATTTTCCAATACCAGTAGCGTCTCCATTTTTCGAGATCTTGGGTTGGGTGAGGGCTTTATTTTGTGTGCCAAGCTGGCATTTTTAATGATACCATTTTGGTGCAAAATGATAAAGATTGCACCATTATTTTGCCAAGAATGATTACTCTAGAATAGGGTTGAGCGACTTTTAGTTTTTTAGGGTCGAGTCGGGTTTCACGAAACCCGACTTTCTCTAAAGTCGGGTCGAGTGAAATCGGCCGATCCTATTGAAAAGTCGGGGTCGGGGATCGGCCGAAACTCAAAACCCAATATTTCCTTCAGGGCGATATAGCAGAAAAGCCGGTAATTCAATTACCGGCTTTTCATTTCTCCTGCCAAAACCCGACATGATATGAGACATGGTTTACATACAGTAAACCATGTCATATTTCCATTTTTTTTGCATATTCCACACTACTAATGTTAGTAGTGTGTATATGCAAAATTTCGGCACTCTAGCTCTTAAATTTAAGTGTTAAATCGCGGAAAAAATTGGCGTGGGCTCCCGCACAATTTTCTCCGCCAGAGTAGTAAAGACAGTGACTGAGGGCAGATATTAATAGTCTGGAGAGGGTCCACGGTTATTGGCCCCCCGGCTAAAAACATCTGCCCCAAGCCACCCCAGAAAAGGCACATCTGGAAGATGCGCCTATTCTGGCACTTGGCCACTCTCTTCCCATTCCCATGTAGCGGTGGGATATGGGGTAATGAAGGGTTAATGCCACCTTGCTATTGTAAGGTGACATTAAGCCAGATTAATAATGGAGAGGGGTCAATTATGACACCTATCCATTATTAATCCAATTGTATGAAAGAGTTAAAAAAACACAAACACATAATTAAAAAGTATTTTAATGAAATAAACACACCGTTTGTTTTAATATTTTATTGTACGCTCAATCCACTGGCTGAAGACCCTCGTTCTGTAACAAATAAAAAATAATAAACCAACAATATACATACCTTCCGTAGATCTGTAACGTCCCACGTTGTATATCCATCTGAAAGGGTTAAAATATTTTACAGCCAGGAGCTCTGCTAATGCAGCACTGCTCGTGGCTGTAAACCCCAGCGAATGAAGGTAATGTAGGTCAATGACCTTTAGTTACCTTCATTCGCGGTGATGCGCCCCCTGCTGGATGTCCCTGGAGCGTGGGAAAAGTTCCCAGGCTCGAGGTCGAGGTGGCTAGCATATATGTATTGTTTTTTTTAACTCTTTCATACAATTGGATTAATAATGGATAGGTGTCATAATTGACGCCTCTCCATTATTAATCTGGCTTAATGTCACCTTACAATAGCAAGGTGGCATTAACCCTTCATTACCCCATATCCCACCACTACACGGGAATGGGAAGAGAGTGGCCAGGTGCCAGAATAGGCGCATCTTCCAGATGTGCCTTTTCTGGGGTGGCTGGGGGCAGGTGTTTTTAGCCGGGGGGGGGCAATAACCGTGGACCCTCTCCAGGCTATTAATATCTGCCCTCAGTCACTGGCTTTACCACTCTGGCGGAGAAAATTGCGCCGGAGCCCACGTCAATTTTTTCCACGATTTAACCCTTAACCCCTTTCTGACCTCGGACGGGATAATACGTCCGAGGTCAGATCCACTGCTTTGATGCAGGGCTCCGCGGTGAGCCCGCATCAAAGCCGGGACATGTCAGCTGTTTTGAACAGCTGACATGTGCCCGTAATAGGCGCGGGCAGAATCGCAATCTGCCCGCACCTATTAACTAATTAAATGCCGCTGTCAAACGCAGAATGACGTTAAATGACGTAATCGCCGACCCCCGTCACATGATCGGGGGTCAGCGATGCGTCAGGATGGTAACCATAGAGGTCCTAGAGACCTCTATGGTTACTGATCACCGGTGGCTGTGAGCGCCACCCTGTGGTCGGCGCTCACGGCACACCTGATTTTCAGCTACATAGCAACGAACAGCAGATCGCTGCTATGTAGCAGAGGCGATCATGCTGTGCCTGCTTCTAGCCTCCCATGGAGGCTATTGAAGCATAACAAAAGTAAAAAAAAAAAAGTTAAAAAAAATGTGAAAAAAATAAAAAAATATAAAAGTTTAAATCACCCCCCTTTCGCCCCAATCAAAATAAATCAATAAAAAAAAAATCAAATCTACACATATTTGGTATCGCCGCGCTTAGAATCGCCCGATCTATCAATTAAAAAAAGCATTAACCTGATTGCTAAACGGCGTAGCAAGAAAAAAATTTGAAACGCCAGAATTACGTTTTTTAGGTCGCCGCGACATTGCATTAAAATGCAATAACGGGCGATCAAAAGAACATATCTGCACCAAAATGCTATCATTAAAAATGTCATCTTGGCACACAAAAAATAAGCCCTCAACCGACCCCAGATCACGAAAAATGGAGACGCTACGAGTATCGGAAAATGGCGCAATTTTTTATTTTTTTTTTTTAGCAAAGTTTGGAATTTTTTTTCACCACTCAGGTAAAACATAACCTAGTCATGTTAGGTGTCTATTAACTCGTACTGACCTGGAAAATCATAATGTCAGGTCAGTTTTAGCATTTAGTGAACCTAGCAAAAAAGCCAAACAAAAAACAAGTGTGGGATTGCACTTTTTTTGCAATTTCACCGCACTTGGAATTTTTTTCCCGTTTTCTAGTACACGACATTCTAAAACCAATGATGTCGTTCAAAAGTACAACACGTCCCGCAAAAAATAAGCCCTCACATGGCCAAATTGACGGAAAAATTAAAAAGTTATGGCTCTGGGAAGGAGGGGAGTGAAAAACGAACACGGAAAAACGAAAAATCCCAAGGTTATGAAGGGGTTAAATTTAAGAGCTAGAGCGCTGAAATTTTGCAAATACACACTACTAACATTAGTAGTGTGGAATATGCAAAAAAAAATGGGGATATGACATGGTTTACTGTATGTAAACCATGTCTCATATCATGTCGGGTTTTGGCAGGAGAAATGAAAAGCCGGTAATTGAATTACCGGGTTTTCTGCTATATCGCGCTGAAGTTAATATAAATATATATATATATGTGTCTGAATGAAACCCAACTTTTCAGTAGAGATCGCCGACCGCCGACCCGATCCCAGAGTGGGATCGGGTCGGATTTCACGAAACCCGACTTTGCTAAAAGTCGGCGACTTTTGAAAAGTGCCGATCTGTTTCGCTCAACCCTACTCTAGAACATTAAAGATAATTACTGCCATGGAAAATAGGAAAAAAGCACTATATCATGTACACATGAGATATTTATCTACAAAAAGTGATATGAAAAAAAGATGATACTTCGCACATAGATTTGCCAGTATATATGTGAGCCCATATGCAGCGTCAAGGCATCCTTGATTATTGGGTCCCTGTCCTGTTTTGTCACCTCTCCTGGGCAAAAAAGCCTACAATTTATGGGTCAGGAGTAGTGATGAGCGAGCACTAAAATGCTCGGGTCGAGCAGATTGGAATACTCTGGTACTCGCCAGAACAAAGAGCCCAATGTAAGTCTGTGGGAGTATTTTTACAGAAATCCCCCCCGGGGGTCCTTTTAAGGTCTTATCACGTCAGAAAATGATGGAAACACTGCTCAAATGACACAGGGACATCATGGGGATCGCCCCTGGAAGCATTCTTGACTCCTAGTTCACAGCTTTAAACTTTTTTTTTCCGAGATATATGCCACTTTTCCCGGTGCCACAAAAAACACACTAAAACGAAACCAAAATGGATTTTGCTGGGAAATATGTCAAGGTACATCCTTTGCAGGTTAGTGAATTGCCTGTAAGGCCAAATATTTAACCCCAGACCAAAAATTTCCTCCCCCACATAGGCTTAGTTCAGACACAGCATTTTTGAAGCATTTTTTTTACAACAGAGCATTTTTGACATCACTGTGCTTTTTTGTGTCTTCAAGTTTTTTTGATGTTGTGAACAGGTTCCTACAGACTTGTTCGGTGTGCAAGTAGCCCATGCGTTTCTGGTTCTATAATTGTTCTCTTGTTTCTACAAGACTGGGGAGTCTATCACTCCTCTGTGGGTCATTTGCATTTAAGCTGTTCCATCCTGCATGTCCACATGGATATTCCTTCTCTGAACCCTGCTTATACAGTTACTATACAGATGATCAGGTTATAAATACATCAGATAGGGAGATAGGGATTATATACATTAGATAGGACTGCTCTATAAGGGTATACCTTGACGATTGGTGGAGCAGCTTAGTGTACATTTTTTTGCAAAAAAAGTATCAACTAAATACCCTGTTTTTTCCATCTTTTGACAAGCACTTGCTTATTACTATGATTTTTTTTTTTACAACAGAGTATTTTTTACCTCACTGTGCTTTTTTGTTTCTTCAAGTTTTTTGGTGGTGGAAACAGGTTCCTACAGACTTATTCGGTGTGCAAGTAGCCCATGTGTTTCTGGTTCTTTAATTGTTCTCTTGTTTCTACAAGACTGGGGAGTCCATTACTCCTCTGTGGGTCATTTGCATTTAAGCTATTCCATCCTGCATGTCCACATGGATATTCCTTCTCTGAACCCTGCTTATACAGGTACTATACAGATGATGATTAAATAGGACTGCTCTATAAGGGTATACCTTGACATTTGGTGGAGCAGCTTAGTATACATTTTTTTTGCAAAAAAACATATCAACTAGATACCCTTTTTTTCCATCTTTTGACAAGCACTTGCTTATTAAGGTGATTTTTTTTACAACAGAGTATTCTTTACATCACTGTGCTTTTTTGTGTCTTCGAGTTTTTTGGTGTGAACAGGTTCTTACAGACTTGTTTGGTGTGCAAGTATCCGATGTGTTTCTGGTTCTATAATTGTTCTCTTGTTTCTACAAGACTGGGGAGTCCATCACTCCTCTGTGGGTCATTTGCATTTAAGCTGTTCCATCCTGCATGTTCAGATGGAAATTCCTTCTCTGAACCCTGCTTATATAGGTACTATACAGATGATCAGGTTTTAAATACATCAGATAGGGATTATATACATTAGATAGGTCTGCTCTATATGGGTATACCTTGATGATTGGTGGATCAGCTTAGTGTACATTTTTTTGCAAAAAAAGTATCAACTAAATCACTTATTCGCTCCTCATCCAATTGCCTCCAAGACTTCTCCCGAATATCCCCCATCCTCTGGAACTCTCTGCCCCAACACGTCCGACTATCAACCACAGTCGGATCCTTCAGACGGAACCTGAAAACTCATCTCTTCAGGAAAGCCTACAGCCTGCACTGACACCGCTGCTGCCTCATCACTATCGAAGCTACCGCCTCACCAACACCGGAGCTACCGCCTCACCAACACCGGAGCTACCGCCTCACCAACACCGGAGCTCCTCCAACCCTCAACCTACTGTCTCCTTCCCCATAATCCTGTAGAATGTAAGCCCGCAAGGGCAGGGTCCTCGCCCCTCTGTATCAGTCCGTCATTGTTAGTTTGTTTACTGTATGTGATATTTGTAACTTGTATGTAACCCCTTCTCATGTACAGCACCATGGAATCAATGGTGCTATATAAATAAATAATAATAATAATAATAACTAAATACCCTGTTTTTTTCCATCTTTTGACAAGCACTTGCTTATTACTGTGATTTTTCTTACAACAGAGTATTTTTGACCTCACTGTGCTTTTTTGTGTCTTCAGGTTAATGACTTGCCTGTAAGGCCAAATATTTAACCCCATTTCTTCCTCCACTTAGGCTTAGTTCAGACGCAGCGTTTTTGAAGCGTTTTTCAACTTTAACATTGCTTTCAACCACTACAAATGCATTAACTGGGAAATGTCATTGTAACATTTAACAACCCTAGCTGGCCATGTGGTGTGTGACACATAACCAGACCCATCTTGTTTCATTTATGAAGGAGGGACTCTTAAAGTCACAGAGCCTATTTTTACTGGTGCATCAGGTGGCATTATTCTTCATGAAACAGTGGGTCTCCTAAGCTGTTGCAGCCTATGCTGTAAGTGGATGGGCTGCCAAGAATTACGATATACCACAATACCCCTGTCATAAGATGTCCAGGGGGGGCTCCTGAAAAAGTGTTGCATTAAGTTCAACGCCTGCCCTGCTACCATTTCATATGCACCCCAATAAGCCTTTAAACACACATACTGGATGGGCCCATGAAAATCCACTTCACAATATGCATTTTGTAATCTGTACTCCTTTGTTTTACTCATTGGCAGTAAAGCCAGCCCTGCTGCACAGTCAGTGGTATGCACCCCATTATGCCTTGGAACCCACAAACTGGATGGGCCCATGAAAATCCACTTCACAATATGCATTTTGTACTCCCTTTTGTTTTACACATTGGCAGCAAGGCCAGCCCTGCTGCATAGTCAGTCATATGCACCTCATTAGGCCTTTGAACCCACATACTGGATGGGCCCATGAAAATCCACTTCACAATATGCATTTTGTCCTTCGTACTCCTTTGTTTTCCACATTGGCAGCAAGGCCATCCCTGCTGCATGGTCAGTCATGTGCACCCCATTAGGCCTTGGAACCCACATACTGGATGGGCCCATAAAAAACCACTTCACAATATGCATTTTGTACTCCGTACTCCTTTGTTTTACACATTGGCAGCAAGGCCAGCCCTGCTGCATAGTCAGTCATATGCACCCCATTAGGCACTGGAACCCACATACTGGATAGGCCCATGAAAATCCACTTCACAATATGCATTTTGTACTCCATACTCCTTTGTTTTACACATTGGCAGTAAGGCCAGCCCTGCTGCATAGTCATATGCACCCCATTACGCCTTGGAACCCACATACTGGATGGGCCCATGAAAATGTACTCATATTTTTTAATGGTATGATGGTTCCTTCCTTGCACAATTATTTAAAGGAGAATATGGCAATTTTATTTGCCATGTTTTTAACACTAAGTTCAGATACGGCTTTAAATAAGGCTAATACTTGCAATACAACGCAATTTTATTGCAAACTACAAAACTCAAGGAATAGTATAATTGAATAGTGTGAGTGCATACACTTTTGTTTATGTTAACATACAAAGGTTAATAAGTACATATAAGGATTAAATACATATAGTGATTACGTATATATGAAGATTAACTGCATACAGTATACTTACATCATCCACAAGAGGCTTTTAAACATCATCGGTCTGGAATATTAGAGAAGCAACACCAAGACAGAGAACCCCTAGAATATAAAAGCCACAAGGATTTAGATAAAACCACCACAGGCATAGTTTCAGTAAACCTTAATGTTTCACAATGACAAACAGCAAACATATAGAGGCTTAGAACTGTTTGTGAAGTGAACAAACAAACATTTCTCAAGATTGTGTCACTATGAGCATTGTCTGTCACAACTGCAAATGTTTTACAAGAAATGCAGCTATATGATTGTCTGAATGCATTCAGTATACAGTATTTCAATTTTGTTTACAAATCGCCATTTGTATATTCGCCATTTTTAAATTTGAGGCAGCCAAAGTTATGGCTCTCAAGGAGAGAAACTAATTTAGTGGACAAAGCCATATTTTTAATGAACTACTGAGCCAAACTAACAGCATTACCTTATCAAATTTATATGAAGTGTATTGTGTCCAATGTGAGCAACCAGGCAACACAAAAAGGAGCTTTTCAAGTGAACTCTTTAAGGTACACAAATGTTCTGAAGTGTTTGCCAACAAGGATGTGGTTTAACCAATGTGGGGTACCTTTTTTAAAAATATACTATTGCCACTACAGCCTCCCTTGCCCAAACTTCACCAGCCTATAACCGTACAAAACACATACTGGGTCTGGGTCTGAGGCTATATTATACCCTATTAGGGGGCTACATTACAGTGGATACGGAAAGTATTCATACCCCTTTAAATTTTCATTTGCAGCCATTTGGTAATTTCAAAAAAGTTCATTTTTTTCACATTAATGTGCCCTCTGCACCCCCATCTTGTCTGAAAAAAAAACCGAATTGCAGACATTTTTGCAAATTTAATAAAAAAGAAAAACTGAAATATCACATGGTCATAAGTAGGGTTGAGCGACCTTGACTTTTTTAGAGTCGAGTCGGGTTTCGCAAAACCCGACTATCTCAATAGTCGGGTCGAGTGAAATCGGCCGATTATGACGTAATGTCGGGATCGACCGAAACACGAAACCCAATGCAAGTCAATGGGGCAGCATAGTCGGCAGTGAGTGGGGGCCAGGAAAACACCTAGAGTGCCCATTTTAATGCCAAAACCATGCATTCTTCTTAATGAAGCTTGTCAATCTTAATTTCCCTTATAATAATAGTTAAGGTAAGGTAAGTATTTAAACTTTGCAAGTGCTGTGATCCTGAGCAAGCAGGGGGGCCGACTCGTTGGCATTGGCACTGGCACAGGGCCCCTCAAAGTACGGCGGTGTGTTTGCACGGCGGGGGCGCCTCCCACCGGCAGCGACACTTTTGCGTACTATGAGGGGCCCTGTGCCAGTGACATCGCCAACCAGTATTCCTCCCCCCACCTGATGAAGGAACCTGCACTTTCATCTGCACCTTCCTCTTTGTCCCCGTGTAAGGTGGTATGGTATGCGGGAAGAGGAACCTGACTTTCAGCAGGGTCACAATCTTGCTGTGTAGCGTGCACGGGGAATGTTGCGTTATGGGTCAATGTACCAGCAGACTCATCTATCACTGGCTGGGCAATGGGCAGGATGAGGAGGAAACACAGATATAGGCCCAAAGAATAAAGTGGTTTAAATGCAGTTCAAAATTGGTAAGAGGATTAACCAGGGGGCATTGCTTTGTTCAGTGGAGGACAACTGTAATGAGAGGCTGACACAGAGAGTAGGCCCAAATCAGTAATTAGTCTAAATGCAGTTCGAAATTGGCAACAGTAGTAAACAGGCGGCACAGCTTTGTTCAGTGGAGGAGAACAGCAAGGAGCGGCAGACACCAATAGTAGGCCCCAACCCAACTAGTAGGCCAAATGCAGTCTAACATTAACAACTACTTAACGAGAGCCTGAAAATGGAATTTCAGGACAGGAAACCAGGAGAACAGCAAGGAGCGGCAGACACTGTTAGTAGGCCCCAACCCAACTAGTAAGCCAAATGCAGTTGTTCCATTTAACAACTATTTAACAAGAGCCTGAAGATAGAAGCTCAGGAATGGCAACCTGGAGAACACCTTGGAGCGGAAGACACCGTCTCTACAACCCAGACCCAACTTGTAGGCCGAATGCAGTGTTGTTTTGAACAACTACTTAAGAAGAGCCTCAAGATTGAAGCAATGGAGAGGCAACCTGGGGAACACTTTGGAGTGGAACACACCGTCTCTACACCCCTGACACAATTTGTAGGCCGCATGCAGTGTTGTTTTCAACAACTACTAAACGAGAGCCAGAAGATTGAAGCAATGGAGAGGCAACCTGGAGAACACCTTGGAGCGGCAGACACTGGTAGTAGGCCCCAACCCAAGTACTAGGCCCACTGCAGTTAGATTTACAAAAAAATACTAAACGAGAGCCTGAAGATCAAAGCTCAGAAAAGGCAACCCGGAGAACACCTTGGAGCGGCAGACACTGGTAGTAGGCCCCAACCCAAGTACTAGCCCCACTGCAGTTAGATTTAAAAAAACTACTAAACGAGAGCCTGAAGATCAAAGCTCAGAAAAGGCAACCCGGAGAACACCTTGGAGCGGCAGACACTGGTAGTAGGCCCCAACCCAAGTACTAGCCCCACTGCAGTTAGATTTAAAAAAAACTACTAAACGAGAGCCTGAAGATCAAAGCTCAGAAAAGGCAACCCGGAGAACACCTTGGAGCGGCAGACACTGGTAGTAGGCCCCAACCCAAGTACTAGCCCCACTGCAGTTAGATTTAAAAAAACTACTAAACTAGAGCCTGAAGATCAAAGCTCAGAAAAGGCAACCCGGAGAACACCTTGGAGCGGCAGACACTGGTAGTAGGCTTTAAACCCAAAATTTTGGTCAATAGAGTTTATAAAATGTTCCAGGGGTACACAGGCAGCATTGGTGGGGTAAGCGGAGGACAATTTCTATTTGGGACTGCAGACAGACTTAGTAGGCTGTCCCCTGTGGACCATGCATCCACAACATTAACCCAGTGCACCGTAATGGACATGTAACCTTTCGTGGACATGCCTACTGGTCCATGCATCTGTTGTCAGGTACACCTTTCTACTATTAGATAGCCTGAGAGCATGGACAATGCGGATTTTTAAATGATGGTGGAGGGCTGGGATGGCTTTTCTCGCAAAAGAAGTGACGACTGGGTAGCTCTTACCGTGGTACAGCGTAGTCCATCTGGGCTTTATAATTATAAATTAAAGAAAAAAAGTAGGCTGTATGCACTTTGAAATAGGTTCCAGGGGTAGACGGGCGGCAGTGGACTGGTCACTGGAGGACTAGTGGAAGGAGGGACCGCAGACAGGCGTAGTAGGCCTAACATTATAAAATTGGGCTGTAGGCACTTTATAATTGGTTCCAGGGGTACACGGGCAGCATTGGTCTGGTCAGTGGAGGAGTAGTAGAAAGAAGGGACCGCAGACAGGCATCGAGGGCCTAACATAAAAAAAATTGGGCTGTAGGCACTTTATAATTGGTTCCAGGGGTACACGGGCAGGATTGGTCTGGTCAGTGGAGGAGTAGTAGAAAGAACGGAACGCAGACAGGCTTCGAAGGCCTAACATAATAAAATTGGGCTGTAGGCACTTTATAATTGGTTCCAGGGGTACACGGGCAGCATTGATCTGGTCAGTGGAGGAGTAGTAGAAAGAAGGGACCGCAGACAGGCTTCGAAGGCCTAACATAAAAAAAATTGGGCTGTAGGCACTTTATAATTGGTTCCAGGGGTACACGGGCAGCAGTAGACAGGTCAGTGGAGGCCTAGTGGAAGGAGGGACCGCAGACAGGCTTCGAAGGCCTAACATAAAAAAAATTGGGCTGTAGGCACTTTAAAATATTTTCCAGGGGTACACGGGCAGCAGTGGTCTGGTCAGTGGAGGAGTAGTAGAAAGAAGGGACCGCAGACAGGCTTCGAAGGCCTAACATAAAAAAATTGGGCTGTAGGCACTTTTAAATAGGCTCCAGGGGTACACGGGCAGCAGTGGTCTGGTCAGTGGAGGAGTAGTAGAAAGAACGGACCGCAGACAGGCTTCGAAGGCCTAACATAATATAATTGGGCTGTAGGCACTTTATAATTGGTTCCAGGGGTACACGGGCAGCAGTAGACAGGTCAGTGGAGGCCTAGTGGAAGGAGGGACCGCAGACAGGCTTCGAAGGCCTAACATAAAAAAAATTGGGCTGTAGGCACTTTAAAATAGGTTCCAGGGGTACACGGGCAGCAGTGGTCTGGTCAGTGGAGGAGTAGTAGAAAGAAGGGACCGCAGACAGGCTTTGAAGGCCTAACATAAAAAAATTTGGCTGTAGGCACTTTTAAATAGGTTCCAGGGGTACACGGGCAGCAGTGGTCTGGTCAGTGGAGGAGTAGTAGAAAGAACGGACCGCAGACAGGCTTTGAAGGCCTAACATAATAAAATTGGGCTGTAGGCACTTTACAATTGGTTCCAGGGGTACACGGGCAGCATTGGTCTGGTCAGTGGAGGAGTAGTAGAAAGAAGGGACCGCAGACAGGCTTCGAAGGCCTAACATAAAAAAAATTGGGCTGTAGGCACTTTTAAATAGGCTCCAGGGGTACACGGGCAGCAGTGGTCTGGTCAGTGGAGGAGTAGTAGAAAGAACGGACCGTAGGCAGGCTTTGAAGGCCTAACATAATAAAATTGGGCTGTAGGCACTTTATAATTGGTTCCAGGGGTACACGGGCAGCAGTAGACAGGTCAGTGGAGGCCTAGTGGAAGGAGGGACCGCAGACAGGCTTCGAAGGCCTAACATAACAAAAATTGGGCTGTAGGCACTTTTAAATAGGTTCCAGGGGTACACTGGCAGCAGTGGTCTGGTTAGTGGAGGAGTAGTAGAAAGAACGGACCGCAGACAGGCTTCGAAGGCCTAACATAATAAAATTGGGCTGTAGGCACTTTATAATTGGTTCGAGGGGTACACGGGCAGCAGTAGACAGGTCAGTGGAGGCCTAGTGGAAGGAGGGACCGCAGACAGGCTTCGAAGGCCTAACATAAAAAAAATTGGGCTGTAGGCACTTTTAAATAGGTTCCAGGGGTACACTGGCAGCAGTGGTCTGGTTAGTGGAGGAGTAGTAGAAAGAACGGACCGCAGACAGGCTTCGAAGACTTAACATAATAAAATTGGGCTGTAGGCACTTTATAATTGGTTCCAGTGGAACACGGGCAGCATTGGTGTTGTCAGCGGAGGCCGATTGTAATGAGTGTCTGCCAGTTAGTAGTCCCAAACAATAAATAGATGTTAATCTCTCGCATGACAACAAAACGAAACTACCAAAGGGTGCAATCATTCGGTACTGGGGTGGGCTCCTCTGCGGAGTATCAGACCTAGTAATTTGGCGCAAAGTATTTACTTGGGTAAATATAGGACACTGCCCCGGACTATGTTAAATACCATCATACATGTCAATACAATGGTATTGTCAGTGGCTGGAATTTAAGGATGTCAGCGCATAGACTAAACATTGGTGGAACTGTGAGAGATAATTGTGCAAGTGGTTTAGCAATGTTTTAGCTGGGGGTGGGGGAGCTCTCTTGTGGCCGGCGGTACAGGCCCAGGGCCCCTCATGTTACAACAGTGTGTCTGACGTTGGGTGCGCACCACCACCGCCAGAGACACTTTATTGTACTATGAGGGACCCAGTGGCAGTGCCGTCGACCAAAAGCGAGCACACCCACCTCTTCAGAAAAACAGCACTCTCACGGGTGCTGGCGCCAAGTGGCGATACCACGGCCCCGTGTGGGGAGTTTGGCCATTTAGGGAGGTGTAAACATGTCGTATGCTGGACAATCAGGTGCTGCAAATTACGAGATTGGAAAAGTCATTCAGAATAGTCCACAGGCAAGACCTTTTCATAGGAAAGCTAGGTGTCGGCCGGGCAAAGTGGGGCAAAAGATTTCGAAATCCAGTTGTGGTTCATTTTAATGAAGGTTTGATCATCTACATTTTGGGTAGCCAGACGAGTCCTTTTTCGGTTAATATTGAACCTGCAGCACTGAATACTCTTTCTGATAGGACACTAGCTGCCGGGCAAGCAAGCTCCTGCAATGCATATTCTGCCAATTCTGGCCAGGTGTCTAATTTGGATGCCCAGTAATCAAATGGGAATGACGGTTGAGGGAGAACGTCGATAAGGGATGAAAAATAGTTAGTAACCATACTGGACAAATGTTGTCTCCTGTCACTTTGAATTGATGCTGCAGTACCTGTCCTGTCTGCGGTCATAGCAAAATCACTCCACAACCTGGTCAGAAAACCCCTCTGTCCAACGCCACTTCTGATTTCTGCCCCTCTAACACCTCTGGTCTGCTGGCCCCTGCAGCTCGTGTGAGAACGATCACGGGCGCTGTGTGCTGGGAATGCCTGAAGCAAACGGTCAAGAAGAGTTGATTGTTTGGTTGCTAATATTAGTTCCAAGTTCTCATGTGGCATTATATTTTGCAATTTGCATTTATAGCGAGGATCAAGGAGGCAGGCCAACCAGTAATCGTCATCATTCATCATTTTAGTAATGCGTGTGTCCCTTTTGAGGATACGTAAGGCATAATCCGCCATGTGGGCCAAAGTTCCAGTTGTCAAATCTGCGGTTGTGCTTGGTTGAGGGGCAGTTTCAGACAAATCTACGTCACTTGTGTCCCTTAAAAAACCAGAACCCGGCCATGCCACGCCACCAATTTCCAGTGGCCCCGGAAAAGCTTCCTCATTAAAAATATAATCATCCCCATCATCCTCCTCGTCCTCCTCCTCCTCTTCCTGTACACTGCCCTGGCCAGACAATGGCTGACTCTCATCAAGGCTTTCCTCTTCCTCTGCTGCAGACGCCTGATCCTTTATGTACATCAAACTTTGCATCAGCAGACGCATTAGGGGGATGCTCATGCTTATTATGGCGTTGTCTGCACTAACCAGCCGTGTGCATTCCTCAAAACACTGAAGGACTTGACACATGTCTTGTATCTTCGACCACTGCACACCTGACAACTCCATGTCTGCCATCCTACTGCCTGCCCGTGTATGTGTATCCTCCCACAAAAACATAACAGCCCGCCTCTGTTCGCACAGTCTCTGAAGCATGTGCAGTGTTGAGTTCCACCTTGTTGCAACGTCTATGATTAGGCGATGCTGGGGAAGGTTCAAAGACCGCTGATAGGTCTGCATACGGCTGGAGTGTACGGGCGAACAGCGGATATGCGAGCAAAGTCCGCGCACTTTGAGGAGCAGGTCGAATAACCCTGGATAACTTTTCAGGAAGCACTGCACCACCAGGTTTAAGGTATGAGCCAGGCAAGGAATGTGTTTCAGTTGTGAAAGGGAGATGGCAGCCATGAAATTCCTTCCGTTATCACTCACTACCTTGCCTGCCTCAAGATCTACAGTGCCCAGCCACGACTGCGTTTCTTTCCTCAAGAACTCGGACAGAACTTCCGCGGTGTGTCTGTTGTCGCCCAAACACTTCATAGCCAATACAGCCTGCTGACGCTTGCCAGTAGCTGCCCCATAATGGGAGACCTGGTGTGCAACAGTGGCAGCTGCGGATGGAGTGGTTGTGCGACTGCGGTCTGTGGACGAGCTCTCGCTTCTGCAGGAGGACGAGGAGGAGGAGGAGGGGGTGCGAACGGCTACAGCCAACTGTTTCCTAGACCGTGAGCTAGGCAGAACTGTCCCAAAATTGCTGTCCCCTGTGGACCCTGCATCCACAACATTCACCCAGTCTGCCGTGATGGACACGTAACGTCCCTGGCCATGCCTACTGGTCCATGCATCTGTTTTCAGGTGCACCTTTGTGCTCACAGATTGCCTGAGTGCATGGACGATGCGCTCTTTAACATGCTGGTGGAGGGCTGAGATGGCTTTTCTGGAAAAGAAGTGTTGACTGGGTAGCTCGTAGCGTGGTACAGCGTAGTCCATCAGGGCTTTGAAAGCTTCGCTTTCAACTAACCGGTAGGGCATCATCTCTAACGAGATTAGTCTAGCTATGTGGGCGTTCAAACCCTGTGTACGCGGATGCGAGGCTAAGTACTTCCTTTTTCTAACCATAGTCTCATGTAGGGTGAGCTGGACTGGAGAGCTGGAGATCATGGAACTAGCGGGGGTGTTGGTGGCCTTGGCAGACCGAGAGACGGTGGGAGATGGTATTGTTGCCGCCGGTGCCCTAGATGCAGTGTTTCCTACTACAAAACTGGTGATTCCCTGACCCTGACTGCTTTGGCCTGGCAAAGAAACCTGCACAAATACTGCAGGTGGTGCGGAAAAAGGTGGCCCTACACTGCCGGAAGGGATGTTGCGTTGCTGACTAGCTTCATTGGCCGAGGGTGCTACAACCTTAAGGGACGTTTGGTAGTTAGTCCAGGCTTGCAAATGCATGGTGGTTAAATGTCTATGCATGCAACTTGTATTGAAACTTTTCAGATTCTGACCTCTGCTTAAGGTAGTTGCACATTTTTGACAGATGACTTTGCGCTGATCAATTGGATGTTGTTTAAAAAAAATGCCAGACTGCACTCTTTCTAGCATCGGATACCTTTTCAGGCATTGCACACTGAGCTTTAACCGGATGGTCACGCTGTCCTCCAACAGGTTTTGACTTTGCCACGTGTTTTGGGCCAGATACGGGCCCGGCAGATGGAACCTGTTGCGATGTTGATGCCTGCTGCGGCCCCTCCTCCTCCGCTTCAGAACTACTGCCGCCTGCACCCTGTTCCCCCAATGGCTGCCAATCGGGGTCAACAACTGGGTCATCTATAACCTCCTCTTCTAGCTCGTGCGCAACTTCGTCTGTGTCACCGTGTAAGTCGGTGGTAGAGCGTTCGTGACGGGGGAACATAGTCTCATCAGGGTCTGATTCTGGATCAGTTCCCTGCGAGGGCAATGTTGTGGTCTGAGTCAAAGGACCAGCATAGTAGTCTGGCTGTGGCTGTGCATCAGTGCACTCCATGTCAGATTCAACTTGTAATGGGCATGGCCTGTTAACTGCTTCACTTTCTAAGCCAGGGACGGTATGTGTAAAGAGCTCCATGGAGTAACCCGTTGTGTCGCCTGCTGCATCCTTCTCTGTTGTTGTTTTTGCTGAAGAGGACAAGGAAGCGACTTGTCCCTGACCGTGAACATCCACTAACGACGCGCTGCTTTTACATTTACCAATTTCAAAAGAGGAGGCAAAAGAGCTAGAGGCTGAGTCAGCAAGGTAAGCCAAAACTTGCTCTTGCTGCTCCGGCTTTAAAAGCGGTTTTCCTACTCCCAGAAAAGGGAGCGTTCGAGGCCTTGTGTAGCCAGACGACGAACCTGGCTCCACAGCTCCAGATTTAGGTGCAATATTTTTTTCCCACGACCACCTGATGCTCCACCACTACCACTACCATCATTACCAGCTGACAATGAACGCCCCCGGCCATGACCTCTTCCACCAGACTTCCTCATTGTTTTAAAAACGTAACCAAACTAACGGTATTTGTTGCTGTCAAACAACTTACACGGTGAGCTATAACTTCAGTATGATTTACAGGTGGGTGAGACCGCAAGGAGAAGCAGGCACAATATTACACACTCTGTTTTTGCTGGCACCAAATGAGAGAGATGCCACACACGCAGGACTGTCACTCAAGCACAAATGTCAATATTAATCTCCCACTGTTTGTTTTTATTTTTTCAGGGAGAATTTAGAACCCCCCCAAAAAAAATGATTTTTTAAGGAAGAATTTAGAAAACAAATAAAAAAAAAAGTGATTTTTTTCAGAGAGAATTTAGAAACCAAATAAAAAAAAAACAAATAGGCTTTCTATGGCCCACTATCTGAGAGAGAAATGGCACACCCAGGAGTCAGGACTGGCACACAAGCAGAAAGGCCAATATTAATCTCCCACTGTTTTTTTTTTATTTTTTCAGGGAGAATTTAGAAACCCCCCCAAAAAAAATGATTTTTTAAGGAAGAATTTAGAAAACAAATTTAAAAAAGTGATTTTTTCAGAGAGAATTTAGAAACCAAATAAAAAACAAAAACAAATAGGCTTTCTATGGCCCACTATTTGTGAGAGAGATGGCACGCTCAGGACTGGCACACAAGCCCAAAGGGCAATATTAATCTCCCACTGTTTTTTTTTTTCAGGGAGAATTTATAAAACCAATGAAAAAATAATAAATAGGCTTTCTATGGGCCACTATTTGAGAGAGAGATGGCACGCTCAGGACTGGCACACAAGCCCAAAGGGCAATATTAATCTCCCACTGTTTTTTTTTTTTCAGGGAGAATTTATAAAACCAATAAAAAAAAAAAGAAATAGGCTTTCTATGGCCCACTATTTGACAGAGAGATGGCACTCTCAGGACTGGCACACAAGCCCAAAGGGCAATATTAATCTCCCACTGCTTTTTTTTTTTTCAGGGAGAATTTATAAAACCAATGAAAAAAAAAATAGGCTTTCTATGGCCCACTATTTGACAGAGAGATGGCACGCTCAGGACTGGCACACAAGCCCAAAGGGCAATATTAATCTCCCACTGTTTTTTTTTTTTCAGGGAGAATTTATAAAACCAATAAAAAAAAATAAATAGGCTTTCTATGGCCCACTATTTGACAGAGAGATGGCACGCTCAGGACTGGCACACAAGCCCAAAGGGCAATATTAATCTCCCACTGTTTTTTTTTTTTCAGGGAGAATTTATAAAACCAATGAAAAAATAATAAATAGGCTTTCTATGGGCCACTATTTGAGAGAGAGATGGCACGCTCAGGACTGGCACACAAGCCCAAAGGGCAATATTAATCTCCCACTGTGTTAAGGACTGACGGAACACACCAAGTACAAGATGAAATGGAACTAGGTGCGTTCGCAGTCCGAGGTCCACCGTGCAGGTAAAAACCCTGCTGCTAGTAAGACGGACTATATGGCGGTACTATAAGTATACACGCACAGGTTAACTTCACCCTGCGTGAAGGAAGCGATCCTGTTGCGTCACAGGACCGCGGTACCGCACATAGAGCGCGAGCAAGAAGTCAACGAACTCAACCCCAACTAGGATTGAAGTCCGATTAGACACTTGCTGGCACAACACCGCAACTGGGTGTGTAAGGAAACTAAATAATAATATAAAGGCACAAGAGTGCGTGCGGTGCCGCACTGACGGACGCCACTAACCACCCAGGCTTGGGTCAGGAAAGCGCAAAGCAAGCGCACGGCGCCGTACAGGCGAATACAGCAACTGGTAGCTGTAATGTGTGTTACGTGCTGTTGGATAAGTCGGGCGCTAGATAGCAAACATACACCTTCCGCGAACAATCATTCAATAGGGAGGGTTATTTAAAGAGCGACTTTCACTCACAACTAGTGTTGAGCGATACCGTCCGATTCTTGAAAGTATCGGTATCGGATAGTATCGGCCGATACCCGAAAAATATCGGATATCGCCGATACCGATATCCGATACCAATACAAGTCAATGGGACATCAAGTATCGGAATGTATCCTGATGGTTCCCAGGGTCTGAAGGAGAGGAAACTCTCCTTCAGTCCCTGGGATCCATAGTGAGGTGTAAAATAAAGAATTAAAATAAAAAATATTGATATGCTCACCTCTCCGGCGGCCCCTGGACATCACGCTGGTAACCGTCCGGCTTCTTTGTTTAAAATGAGCGCCTTTAGGACCTGCGAATGATGTTACGGCTTCTGATTGGTCGCGTGCCGCCATGCGGTATCGGAATGCTCAACACTACTCACAACACACACACATATTAACAAGACAATACTAGCGCATGGCCGTGCGGTCATGCGCAGTTTATATAGCTGCAGCACAGGAAACAGCTACAGAAGTTTTGCCCTTTCAGGACCTGCCAAAAGGACCAATGGGATGTGCTGCAGTACCTGAGCATGTGACCCTCGATCTCCAACGGGAGATCCTGCCCTGGGCATGCTCAGACAGAGAAAAGCAGGACTTAGATCCAGAAACGTCCACTCGCCGCTGCCCAGCACTGGCTTCAATGGCAGAAGCAGGAAAAGCAGCAGTAACTCTTCGCACAGAGTCAGACTGAGCGAGACGCTGGGATCGACGTCCCTGCTGAGCAGACTCCACTGCTGCTGGAGAAGAATGGGAGACTGCAGCGGAGACGGATCGAGATTCCCCCTGTGCAGCAGAGGAAACTCGACTCCTAACATTACCCTCCCTCCTAGGGCCCCCCCCTCCTTGGGCCTCGCTACGTTCGAAGGCAGCAATGAGCTGCGGGGCCCGAATGTTCTCAACAGGCTCCCAGGACCTGTCCTCGGGGCCATAACCCTTCCAGTCTACCAAATAAAATTTTTTGCCACGTACCACCTAGAACCCCAAAATAGCGTTCACCTCATAATCATCCGTAGACGAACCCGATGTCCCAGCAGATGACTCGGAAAACCGGGACATATACACGGGTTTCAAGAGGGACACATGAAAGGTGTCGGTGATACCCAGGCGTGGCGGAAGGGCCAAACGATAGACCACAGGATTAACCTGCTCGAGGACCTTGAATGGGCCCAAGTAGCGAGGAGCAAATATAGTGGACTCAACTCGCAGCCTGATGTTAGGGGCGGAGAGCCACACCAAGTCGCCAGGAGCAAAGGTCGGAGCGGGGCGCCGATGAGCATCGGCGGAGGACCTCATTCTCTCCTTAGAGGCCCGAATGGCATCCTGAGTGCGGTCCCAAATATCCCGTGCCTCCACAGCCCAGTCTGCCACCCTGGAGTCGGCGGAAGACACGGGCATAGGCACAGGTACCCGTGGATGCTGACCATAGTTGAGGAGGAATGGGGTTTGTCCAGTGGAGTCAGCTACGGCGTTGTTCAGTGCAAACTCTGCCCATGATAGCAAGGATTCCCAGTCATCCTGCCTGGCTGAAACAAAATGTCGCAGGTATGTGACCAAGGTCTGGTTGGCCCTCTCTACCAACCCATTCGTCTCGGGATGACAAGCGGAAGAGAGATTCAACTCAATACTGAGAAGACGACAAAGCTCTCTCCAGAACCGAGATGCAAACTGGGGACCCCGGTCACTGACAATTTTGTCAGGCATACCATGTAGGCGGAAGATGTGTTTAATGAACAACGCTGCCAAGGCCCGTGCAGAAGGTAACCGTGGTAGCGGCACCAAATGCACCATTTTTGAGAAATGATCGGTGATGACCCAAATGATGGTACAGCCGCGAGACTTGGGTAAACCCACAACAAAGTCCATCCCGACCATCTCCCAGGGCCTATCTGCCACCGGCAAGGGATAGAGCAACTCAGCTGGCCTTTGACGCGGAGATTTATTTTTGGCGCAGGAGACACACGCCAGAATATAATCCCTGACATCCCGGACCATATGCGGCCACCAGTACGTCCTCGCCAGTAGCTCAGATTTCCTCTTTGTCCCAAAGTGTCCACCCACCCTGGACAAATGAGCCCAAGAGAGAACCTCCGGTCGCAAATTAATGGGCACAAAAGTCTTGCCCGGAGGCACAGACTCTAGCGAAACCGGCGCTATGGTTCTCAGGCTCTCGGAAGGGACAATAAGCCGAGGCTCCTCTTCCTCCTCCTCAGTTGACATAAGGGAGCGAGAGAGAGTGTCAGCACGGATATTCTTCTCCCCGGCGAGATAATGAAGGGAAAAGTGGAACCGGGAGAAGAACAGGGACCATCTGGCCTGGCGAGAATTTAGCCGCTGGACTGTTTGCAAATAGACAAAACTTTTGTGGTCCGTGTAAACTTGGAAGGGAAACCGCGCACCTTCCAGAAGGTGTCTCCACACCGAAAAGGCCAACTTCATTGCTAGCAACTCCCTGTCCCCAATGGAGTAGTTTCTCTCCGCTGGCGTGAAGGTCTTAGAGAAGAAGAAGCATGGATGCTTCCGACCTTGAGCATCCTTTTGATAGAGGACTGCTCCAGCACCAACGGACGAGGCATCCACCTCCATTAGGAATGGCTTATCCACATCGGGACGATGTAAGATGGGAGCGCTAGCAAAGTGGGACTTAATAGAAGTGAAGGCCTTGGAGACCTCTTCCGACCACAATTTGGGATTCGCTCCCTTCTTGGTGAGGGCTACCAAGGGAGCTACCAGAGTTGAGAAGTGGGGAATGAACTGGCGGTAATAGTTTATGAACCCCATAAAGCACTGCACCGCTTTAAGAGAATGGGGCTCTTGCCAGTCCATCACAGCCTGTAGTTTGGCAGGATCCATAGCCAATCCCTGGGCGGAGATGATATAGCCCAGGAAAGGTAAGGACTCCTGCTCAAACACACACTTCTCCAACTTCGCATAAAGAGAGTTTGCCCGTAGGAGGTCGAAGACTCTGCCAACATCTCTCCGGTGGGAGTCAATATCTGGAGAAAAGATGAGAATATCATCCAGATAGACTACAACCGAGGTGGAAATCATATCCCGGAAGATGTCGTTGACAAAGTCTTGGAAAACGGCAGGTGCATTACAGAGCCCGAAGGGCATCACCAGATACTCATAGTGCCCATCTCTGGTGTTAAATGCCGTTTTCCATTCGTCCCCCTCACGGATGCGAATCAGGTTATAAGCACCCCGCAGATCTAGTTTAGTAAACACTCTAGCTCCTCGAAGCCTATCGAAAAGCTCAGATATCAAAGGCAAAGGGTACTTGTTCTTAACTGTGATAGCATTAAGACCCCTGTAGTCTATGCATGGACGTATTTCTCCATTCTTCTTCTGCACGAAAAAGAACCCTGCCCCAGCAGGTGACACTGACTTCCTGATGAACCCTCTTGCCAGATTCTCTTGAATGTACTGAGACATTGCCTCCGTTTCCGGGAGAGATAATGGATAGACTCAACCCCGGGGAGGCTCAGCACCAGGCAAGAGATCAATAGGACAGTCATAGGGGCGATGGGGCGGATGAGTCTCCGCTGCCTTTTTGGAGAACACGTGCATAAGACCAATATTGCTTGGGGAGAGAGGAAAGATCTGCGGGTACCTCTGTAGTAGCAACCTGAACGCACTCTCGATGACACCTGTTCCCACAAGATTCACCCCATCCCAGAATTCTGCCTGAGGACCAATCGATGTGAGGAGAGTGGTACCGTAACCAAGGTATCCCCAAGAGAACCTCATCAATTCCCTCAGGAATGACGAGTAGAGATATAATCTCCTGATGAGATGGTGACATGGACAGAGTAAAAGGGATAGTTTGATGTGTAATCTGTGCGGGCAGTGTCGACCCATTCACCACTCGTACCGTTACTGGTTGAAATAGCATGACCAGAGGAATTGCGTGACGTTGGGCGAAGGCTGAAGACATAAAATTGCCCTCCGCCCCAGAATCCACGCAGAGTTCTACCGAGTGAGAGGATGAGCCTAATGTTATTGTCCCCTTAAAGGACAATTTGGAGGCAAACGTCGCCGTGTCTAGTGCACCTCCACCAACTACCACTAGACGCTGACGTTTCCTCGACCGCTGGAGACATCTGGAGGCAAGATGTCCTGTCTGTTGGCAAAGATGACAAATCTGGAGTGCACGAGCGGTCCAGGACTTAGATCCCGCTCATGACTCTACTACAGGCTCATGGGGCTCAGGAGCCTGGTCTGGAGATTCCAAAGGTTTGGCGAAGGTGGGAGCCAGCCGAAACCTCTGCCTACACTGGGCTCGCTCTAACCTCCGCTCGTGAAAAGGGAGATCAATACGAGTGGATAGAGTTATTAATTCCTCCAGTGTGGCGGGAATCTCCCTAGTGGCCAGGGCGTCCTTAACATGGTCAGCCAGCCCCCTCCAAAATATTGGAATGAGGGCATTATCCGACCACTCCAGCTCAGATGCTAAGGTGCGGAAGTGCACTGCAAAATGACTGACCAAGGACGAGCCCTGAGTCAATGCCAACAATTGGAGCGCCGTGTCATGGGTGACACAAGGTCCTAAAAAGACCTGTTTCAGAGTGCTCAGAAACAACGGAGCACTCTGCACCACATGATCGCTACGCTCCCATAGCGGCGTAGCCCACTGCAATGCCCTGTCCGATAGAAGAGACACTATAAATCCCACCTTAGCCCGCTCTGTAGGGAAACGAGAGGTCAGAAGCTCGAGATGGATAGAGCACTGACTCACGAAACCCCTACAAGACTTACTGTCACCAGAGAATTTCTCTGGAAGCGGGAGGTGAGTTAGAGTCGGGACAGGAGCGGCAGTGGACAAGGTGGCTGCAGCAACACTAGCAGCCTGAACAGCGACAGCAGTGACATCCACAGCTGAGGTTGAATGCTCAAGAGCCACCAACCTTCCCTCCAGCTGCTGGATGTACCGCTGTGAAAGCTGATCGTCCATCATTTACTAGCCAGACTTAGGCGCTAGTATTATGTTAAAGACTGGCGGAACACACCAAGTACAAGATGAAATGGAACTAGGTGCGTTCGCAGTCCGAGGTCCACCGTGCAGGTAAAAACCCTGCTGCTAGTAAGACGGACTATATGGCGGTACTATAAGTATACACGCACGGGTTAACTTCACCCTGCGTGAAGGAAGTGATCCTGTTGCATCACAGGACCGCGGTATCGCACATAGAGGGCGAGCAAGAAGTCAGCGAACTCAACCCCAACTAGGATTGAAGTCCGATTAGACACTTGCTGGCACAACACCGCAACTGGGTGTGTAAGGAAACTAAATAATAATATAAAGGCACAAGAGTGCGTGCAGTGCCGCACTGACGGACGCCACTAACCACCCAGGCTTGGGTCAGGAAAGCGCAGAGCAAGCGCACGGCGCCGTACAGGCGGACACAGCAACTGGTAGCTGTAATGTGTGTTACGTGCTGTTGGATAAGTCGGGCGCTAGATAGCAAACATACACCTTTCCGCGAACAATCATTCAATAGGGAGGGAAGAGCGACTTTCACTCACAACACATACACATATTAACAAGACAATACTAGCGCATGGCCGTGCGGTCATGCGCAGTTTATATAGCTGCAGCACAGGAAACAGCTACAGAAGTTTTGCCCTTTCAGGACCTGCCAAAAGGACCAATGGGATGTGCTGCAGTGCCTGAGCATGTGACCCTCGATCTCCAACGGGAGATCCTGCCCTGGGCATGCTCAGACAGAGAAAAGCAGGACTTAGATCCAGAAACATCCACTCGCCGCTGCCCAGCACTGGCTTCAATGGCAGAAGCAGGAAAAGCAGCAGTAACTCTTCGCACAGAGTCAGACTGAGCGAGACGCTGGGATCGACGTCCCTGCTGAGCAGACTCCACAGCGGCTGGAGAAGAATGGGAGACTGCAGCAGAGATGGATCGAGATTCCCCCTGTGCAGCAGAGGAAACTCGACTCCTAACACACTGTTTTTTTTTTTTTCAGGGAGACCTGTTTTTTAGAAACCCCACAAAAAAAACAGAAAAAAAAATTAGGCTTTCTATGGCCCACTATGTGAGATGGCACACACAGGGATGGCACTCGAGCAGAAATGCCAATCTTAATCTCCCACAGCTTTTTTTTTAGGGAGAATTAAAAAAAAACAAAAAAAACACAGGGACTGTCCTACAATTACTATCTCCGTGCAGTAATCTCAGCCAGGTATGGCAGGCAGCAATAAGGAGTGGACTGCTGCACAAATTAAATAAAAAGTGTGGACAAACAAACAAGATAGCTGTGCAGAAAGGAAGGAACAACAGGATTTGTGCTTTGAAAAAAGCAGTTGGTTTGCACAGCGGCGTACACACAGCAATGCAGCTATCAGGGAGCCTTCTAGGGCAGCCCAATGAGCTACAGCGCTGAGGAAAAAAAAATGTAGCTTCCACTGTCCCTGCAAACAAAGGTGGTGTTGGACAGTGGAAATCGCTACAGCACAAGCGGTTTGGTGGTTAATGGACCCTGCCTAACACTATCCCTGCTTCTGAAGAAGCGGCAGCAACCTCTCCCTATGCTCAGATCAGCAGCAGTTAGATGGCGGTCGGCGGGAACACCCCTTTATAGCCCCTGTGACGCCGCAGACAGCAAGCCAATCACTGCAATGCCCTTCTCTAAGATGGTGGGGACCAGGACCTATGTCATCATGCTGCCCACACTCTGCGTCCACCTTCATTGGCTGAGAAATGGCGCTTTTCGCGTCATTGAAACGCGACTTTGGCGCGAAAGTCGCGTACCGCATGTCCGACCCCGCACAGGGGTCGGGTTTCATGAAACCCGACTTTGCCAAAAGTCGGCGACTTTTGAAAATGAACGATCCGTTTCGCTCAACCCTAGTCATAAGTATTCAGACCCTTTGCTCAGACACTTATAATTAAGTCACATGCTGTCCATTTCCTTTTGATCCTCCTTGAGATGGTTCTACTCCTTCATTGGAGTCCAGCTGTGTTTACTTAAACTGATAGGACTTGATTTGGAAATGCACATACCTGTCTTCATAAGACCTCACAGCTCACAGTGCATGTGAGGCGAAATCAGAATCATGAGGTCAAAGGAACTGGCCAAGGAGCTCAGAGACAGAATTGTGGCAAGGCACAGATCTGGCCAAAGTTACAACAGAATTTCTGCAGTACTCAAGGTTCCTAAGAGCACATTGTCCTCCATAATCCTTAAATGGAAGAAGCTTGGGACCACCAGAAGTCTTCCAAGACCTGGCCATCCAGCCAAACTAAGCAATCGAGGGAGAAGAGCCTTGGTGGGAGAGGTAAGGAAGAACCCCAAGATCACTGTAGCTGAGCTCCAGAGATGCAGTTTGGAGATGGGAGAAAGTTCCACAAAGTCAACTATCACTGCAGCCCTCCACCAGTCGGGCCTTTATGGCAGAGTGGCCCAATGTAAGCCTCTCCTCAGTGCAAGATATATGAAAGCCTGCATAGAGTTTTGTAAAAAACACATGAAAGACTCCCAGATTATGATAAATAAGATTCTCTGGTCTGATGAGAAAAATATAGACCTTTTTGGTGATAATTCTAAGTGGTATGTGTGGAGAATACTAGTCACTGCTCATCATCTGCCCAATACAATCCCAACAGTGAAACATGGTGGTAGCAGCATCATGCTAAGGGGTGTTTTTCAGCTGCAGGGAAAGGATGAGTGGTTGTTATTAAAGGAAACATGAATGCAGCCAAGTACAGAGATATCCTGTATGAAAACCTCTTCCTGAGTGCTCTGGACCTTAGATTTGGCCGAAGGTTCACCTTCCAAAAAGACAATGACCCAAAGCACGCAGCTAATATAACAAAGGAGTCGCTGCAGAACAACTCTGTAACCACTCTTGACTGGCCCAACCAGAGCCCTGAAAATGGCTGTTCACCAACCTTCACCATCCAACCTGACAGAACTGGAGAGGATCTGCAAAGAAGAATGGCAGAGAATCCCCAAATCATGGTGTGAAAAACTTGTTGCTTCGTTCCCAAGAAGACTCTTGGCTGTACTAGCTCAAAAGTGTGCATCTACTAAAATTTAAAGGGGTATGGAATGCTTTCCATACCCGCTGTATATTCTACGGGGAGGGCTGCATTATACTATATGAGGGGCTTCATTATATTCTATGGGGGCTTCATTATACCCTATGAGGGGGCTAATTTATATTCTATGGGGGGCTGCATGATATTCTATCAGGGGACTGCATTATACCCTATGAGGCGGCTACATTATATTCTATGGGTGGCTGCATTATAAACTATGAGGGGGCTGCATTATATTCTATGGGGGCTGCATTATACCCTATGAGTGGTTTACATTATTTTCTATGGTGGGGGCTGCATTATGCCCTATGAAGGGGCTACTTTATATTCTATGGGGGGCTGCATTATACCCTATGAGTGGGCTGCATTATATTCTATGGGGGGCTGCCTTCTTCTGTATTCTGTATGAGACCTGCATACCATAGACTAGATGCTCCAAACAATTTCAAAGTGAGATCTACCCTACTGTATGACGTTAGTAACAGAATAATTTTTTTCTGTGAATGAGGCCTGTATGACAAAGAAAATATGTGCCAAACAATATCAAAATGAGATTTCCCCCCTGTATGACATTAGTAGCAGAAGAAAGGTTTTTGGTGTGGATGACGCCTGTATAACATAGACTAGATGCTCCAAACAATTTCAAAATGAGATCTCCCCTACTGCATCACGCTAGTAACAGAACAAAATTTGTTTTTAGTGTGGATGAGGCCTGTGTAATCTAAAAGATATGCTCAAAACAATTTGAAACTTGGATCTAGTCTGCTGTTTTACATTTGTGAAAAAAAAATTATTTAATATGCAACAGCTCTGCACATAGAACAATTTCACAGCCACTAAATGAAAAGATGGGATATGGCTGGCTGTATTACTTTTAGTAACAGAAAAAAATATTTTTTTTTAATGTGCGTGAGATCTGTAGATAGCTTCATTTCAGCCACCACAAAATTACAAAGTGGGATATGGCGGGCTGTATCAAGTTTAGAAATAGAAAACATTTTTTTTCTTCAGCGTGAGTTCTGCAGACAGCTTTATTTCACCGCCACAAAATTACAGCATGGAATATGGTGGGCTGTATCATGTTTAGCAACAGAAAACATAATTGTTTTTATTGTGCGTGAGATCTGCAGACAGCTTTATTTCACTGCCACAAAATTACAACGTGGGATACGGCAGACTGTATCACGTTTCGCAAAAGAAAACTTTTTTTGTTTTCCTCTGCATGAATTCTCTAGACAGGTGTATTTGACCACCACAAATTTACAATGTGGGATAAAGCAGGCTGTATCACGTTTAGCATCAGAAAAACTTTTTTTTGTTTTCCTCTGCATGAGCTCTGCAGATAGGTTTATTTCAACACCACACAATTACAATGTGGGTTATGGAGGACTGTATCACATTTAGCAACAGAAAAATATATTTTTAATGTGTGTGAGGTCTATACACAGCTTAATTTCACTGCCACAAAATTACCACGTGGAAAATGGTGGGATGTATCATGTGTAGCAACAGAAAAAGATCACAAATCCAAATGTGCCATATTTGTGCCGATTTTATGTTTGGCGATCGTTTTTCAAACAAATTCCCTCATCATTAACTCTGACCTCCTTTCCCTATGGTTTAAAAACTAAATAGACAATGTGATGTAGCAGCTACAAGGATTTATATGCAAAAACATGTGGTCGCACCAGCTGTCATGTGAACTCGTTCGCTAATTGATGCAATCTTTGGCAATCTGTGAAATGGCATTGTCCTATATATATATATATATATATATATATATATATATATATATATACTGTATATTTATATATACACTAAATGTTTGAATCTACAAGGACCTGCAAATTTCATGAAATTCAACAAAAAGTTTATTTGCAATGGATCAATTTGCTCATCTCTAGGAATGGCCCTCTAACTTTAGACATAACTTGAGAGAACATGTGACTGAGATCTGTTGATAGTTCATGATATTGTTTTTTGCGGGACATATATGCATTAAATAAAAGCTTTGCTGAAAAATGACTATACTTCTAAAAGGAACGCTAGCTGAGCTGTTCAATCTGTTGTTATGAACCTGTTATGTTTTTGTCTAGCTGAAATATATATTTTTTTCTAAATTGAACATCAGACAGTTTTTTTTAATATAGAAGCATTTTAATGCCTGTTGTGCTCCCTATGTGCTAATGGAACATAGTTATTTTCAGAAGACACAAAATTGTATTTTTTTGCCACTAAGCCTTCTCCTCCATTATGGTGTACCTCGTCCTTCATCTGTTTGCATGCTATAATCATTAGGAAGTTTTGGGCAATTATTTGTTACAAACTTATGGATTTGCAGTATTTCACCTGAGATTGATCTCTTATAATGTAAAACAATTTGCTGGTTTAAATAAAAATGTAGGTAATGTAGGCAATGTAGGCAATCCTTTCTTAAATTAACAGATTTCTAGTATTATAGATGGCTTGAGGCTCAATAGCAGGTCCAGAGAAGGGCAGATTGCGTAGGACACATGGCTATCTATACAGCACACAAGGCTGTCACACTTTGTGGTTTTATGGCTCCTTCTACAGGTGAAAATGTTTCAACCAGAGGTGTTTTGTTAGCCTGGATGTCCAAACTGCAAATAAGCAGAAATGTGATGCCAGCTGGAAAGAGCACAGGAGATTATTGCCATAGCAGATGGGTTAATACAACTACTAACCTTCCTGCTATGATGTCTGCTTGTTTTAGTAAATTGCAACACCAAAGACTTTCCATGATGTTTCTCCAGTAATATCTAATTCGATACATAACATTTATTTACTGACAGTCATGTCTAAGGTGAAATTCTCTTGGAAAGGAAATTAACAGTAGCATATTTTTGCTTCCATCATCTTAT
Organism: Ranitomeya imitator; assembly: GCF_032444005.1. NCBI lineage: Eukaryota > Metazoa > Chordata > Amphibia > Anura > Dendrobatidae > Ranitomeya > Ranitomeya imitator. The sequence goes on along the minus strand of NC_091284.1, from coordinate 376,866,600 downwards.
TGTGTATTTCCAGGTGAAAATTACATGGTTGAACATTGAAATTGCAATAACAAGAAGGGAAAAGTTGCGGAGATATTGAAATATAAGATTGATAGACATGTTAATGATATGCAAATGATGAAAACTGTAAGAAATGTTTCAAAATATTATTTATTCAGCATTGAATATGAGTGCTATGTGCAGAAATACACACACTTTTTTTTACCTTGGCTTGCTATCAATGAAGTTATTAATGGTTGTCTTGTCGGGATGATCTATTAAAGTGAGGTTTTTTAAATGATTGCCTGTTCCTGACCAAAATATGAGCTGGTTGCATGCCTTAAAGAATCACGCATCAGACAAAGAAGATACACTCCTCTCCCAGCAAAGACTAGCACACAACTGAACTTTATTCTCAGGACAAAGAACCATGCTACAGACAGGAAATGGGTGTTGCACAACTTCTGCACAGCCAATGTCAGTCTATGATAGGTCCATTCCAACTTCACCTCCATATATGGTGTCTTCAGTGTCTTCACTTCTGCATTCCAAAGATTCCTTCCAGGGTGCTGCTCAGGACAGACGCCATCTTTGCCACAGCATATCTGAACTGATTATATAAGGTTTAGTAATTGATTTCATTACCTATTCTCTCCTTCACAGTCTGAAAAATGATCTGTGACAATGAATGCACTTGGACCCTCAAATCATCAAGATCTGGCAGCTAGATTATCTGACTGAAATAGAGAAAAAATAAAGATATACAATGGATACAGAAAGCATTTAGACCCCTTTAAATTTTTCACTCTTTGTTTCATTGCAGCCATTTGGTAAATTCAAAAAAGTTTATTTTTTTCTTATTAATGTACACTCTGCACCTCATCTTGACTGAAAAAAACAGAAATGTAGTAATTTTTGCAAATTTATTAATTATCATATAATTATAATAAATTAATAATTATTAATTTATTTACCGAATGGCTGCAATGAAACAAAAAAGTGAAAAAGAGTCGGAATACTTTCCTTATCCACTGTACATTTTGTTATGTCTCAGCTAAACAAATGAATCCTATAAATAATTCATATAATTTGTAATTCTAAAGAAATGGATCTAATTTCTTCTAAGGTATCATGTTTGGTGTATCCTAGTTGGATCTGTTTTTTTTCTCATCTGCTTTTTTTTTTTACTGAAGTAGGTAAGCTGTCTGAACTTTTTTTTAATCCATTAACTCTTAGCAATAAATTAGTTGCTGTTCATCCTTTGAGGTCGAATATGACCATGACTTTAAGGTTTGGACGAGGATCAGTCGCTGTAAGTCCGGAGGTGAATAGTGAGACCAATCCAGGCCCCGAAGGTTCCCCCACATGCTTGACATAAGTAAGTAGACAGGTCAGTAGTCAGTAGTCAGGACAGTAGATACTGCTTTTGCCTTGCACACAGCTCACTTTCTTTTTACCTCAAAGATTATTCTATCTTCAGCTACACGTGCTCCTGAGGTGATCCTACCTTGCAAAGCTCGATAGTCGAGGGCAATCTTTTCCCATTCATTGATGATGACTCCAAAGTTTTTGAGGGAAGTTTTAGGGCAGTATTTGTAACGTTTTTTCTGCACCCCGACTGTTTGCTATTCCTGACACAGTTCTCTGTACAGCAGTTGTTAGGCAATCAGCCTTCATGCATTCTGACCACAAGTCCTGTCCACCTGGTTTGGGCTTTCAGCAGAAGACTGTAAAAGTTGCAGAGCACAGTTTGTTACGTGTATTGGATATTGTCTTGATACCTGGTGTGGAGAAGTCTGTGGAAACAGCTTAGGTGAAAGCGATTGAGCTGTTTGGCATTCCGACTGAAGACAGGACGATCCTGCAGTAAGACATTCAGCTTGGTGGTACGGCAAAGTCCCCTACAACTACATTCCAAGACGAGTGTCCTGAAGTAAGCGCTTACATTGAAAATTCTGTTGTTAACCTCAATTTGTATGGTCACTACATGGCAGAGTGTGCTACCCAGGTAGGTGATGTTCCCAACTGGTTTGAGGTTGTGCTCCTTCACTTTTAATGCGTTGCTCCTGGTATGGTTTTATTGGAGCATGTTGGTAGATAACTTTGGTCTGACTAGCATTGATGACGAGACCGAAGTTGTTGCAAGCGTATGAAAAACAGTCATTTTCCCGCTGCATCTGCTGCTTGCAGTCATTTCTGTACCTTACATGGATTCCATCATTGCAGTTATCCACTATTAGCAATCCATTAACTCTTAGCTCCATCGTTATTCATTACCTCTTAGCAATGTATTAGTTACAAACAAATGAAACACAAATGGATCACTAAAGGGCAAAGCCTATACTTAAAAAGGCTGGAATCACACAAGTGTATAAAAAATCATCAGCTCGTTTTATGCAGAAAACTAGGACAATTTATTAATTATTCCCTCGTCATCCATGTACAATTCGTATGCAATCCATTTTCTTATAGTAGCAGTTATTAACATTTTACATGACCATTTACAGTTTCCTATATTAAAGAATTGCTATTGATCCATAAAAAGGATGCTATACTGGTATTGGTGTTCCATACAGGACCCCTTTTTTCTACACATTCATAGACTCGAATGCTCTAGTCGGACCGACACATAGGAGAAACAAGTGCACGCTGCAAAAATGTTTGTGTAAACTATCCCAAATAGAGATGCAGTCAGCGCTGCTGTGAAGACTTCATGCAGTCCAAATCTATACGCCAGGGAATAAAATCAAGCAGCAATGGCAAATCTACATCTTCAGAGGTAAGCGTAACAGGGTGTAAATTGGGAAACATCTGCTTCATGTTCAAAAACGCTTTCTCTAGCCCCAAATGGATGACATGGTTATATTTGTCACCCCCTCATGTTGTGGCCATTTTCCTTTTTTTTTTTTGTTTTCATTTTTTCCTCCCCTTCTTCCAAAACCCATAACTTTTTTATTTTTCTGTCAATATAGCCATATGAGGGTTTGTTTGTTTGCAGGAGAAGTACTTTTGAATGACAATATTCATTCTACCACATAGCGTACTGTAAAACAGAGAAAAAAGTCTGTGTGGTGAAATTGCAAAAAAGAGCAATTTTGCATTTTTTTTCTTTGCCATGTTCACTATTTGGTAAAACTTACCTGGCAATATGATTCCCAAGGTCAGTATGGGTATGAACATTTCAAAAATGTGTAGTTGTTTTTACTTAAGTGGTGAAAATAAATTTGGAAATTTGGAAGAATTTGCTTTTGTCTCCTTTTTCTGAGCACCTTAGTGGTTTCATTTTTTGGGATATTTGATTGTGTGGGGGCTTATTTTTTGTTCCTTGAGCTGACATTTTAACTGTTTCCATACTGGAGCAGATACAATGTTTAGATGTTTAGATCGCCTTTCATTGCAATGTTGCAGAGGCCAAAAAAAAAGTATTTCTGTCATTTTGATTTTTTTTTGTTATGCCGTTTACAGATTGGATTAATGTATTTTATATTTAGGTTGAACTTTTACGAATGCAGGTATACCAAATATGTGTATTTTTATTGTTTTTTCATTTTAATGTCTCAAAAGGGGTGTGATTGACATTTTTGTGTTTTTTATTTTTTTCATATTTTTAACTTTTTATTGTATTTAATATTCCTCTCAGGGGACTTGAAACTGCGACTGTCTGATCGCTTTTGCTATACATAGCAGTGTATCCACACTGCTATGTATAGATAAAATCACATTCTATCACTGCCAATCATAATGACAGGCACGGAGTTCATCAGCAGACCTCTAGCTGTCATGACAACCCTTTGACACCCTGTGAGCACATCCTGGCCTTGCCTATGGGAGCGTGGAATAGCGTGCACCCCTGCCTGCGCGTCTGTTAAAGGCACATGATGGCTAATTAAATCAGCCATCATGTGTGGGGCAGGGAGACAACATGTGACATATGTCGTGAAAGGGTTTAAATAGATGTGTATATGGATCAATGAAATGCTAATAGCGCGTGTGCTGTTTTAGAAAAAAACAGACGGCATACAATCGTGTCAGGCGAATGTGTGATTGCAGCAAAAATTTTTATCAGAACTAACATTTGTAGACCGAGCAAGGAGAATTCCCAATTTTTCATCCTTACTACTTTCTTTGCAGAATGTTTCATAATGGCCAAACTTAAAGATAGTTCTTTTTACAAGAACAGTTACTTTTCTTAAAACTTTTGCACATGCAATTATTTTATAGTTTCAAGACGATCTTTTGATTTTTTGATTGCTGAGAATTTGTGAGTAGAAGAAGGTGACCTTATATTTCCTCTGCAACACATTTTATTCATTTCATTTATAGTAATACATTTTACGGAAAATTTTAAAACAAATCACATCAAATTACAAGCAAAATCACATCAGTATGCTATGTGTGAGTACAGTATCTTAGTATGGCAGTAAGCATTCTAGAAAGCTATTAAAAAGACAAGACAACAGAGAACACCATGTAAGATAAAGCTGTGTACACAGATTTTTTGAGCAGCTTTTGGAGTTGAAACTGAGTGGAAACCGAGAGGAAGTTCTCCGTATTCTCCTTCAAATCTTTAAACTCCTATAAAATTTTAAGTGACTGCTCAGTTTCTGTTTGAAAAACTTAGGAAAAAGACACCATATGCACATAGCCTAGTATTGTGCCATGTGGTGAAAAGGAAACTATTTAAAGAGGTTGAAATTACTAGCAATTTTGGTTTGATTCACATTACATTACTAGGTGAAGTCAGTAGCACCTGTAGAATAAGATAAGGACTAGTGTTGAGCCACCTCCCTAGTGTTCGGTTCGGTTCGTCGAACAGGGAGGTGTTCGCCGAACTGTTCGTCGAAAGTTCGATGAACACCGTCGAAACCCATTGAAACTAATGGCAGGCAAACACAAACACATAAAAACACATGGAAAACACCTTAAAAGGTGTCCAAAAGCTGACAAACTGCTCAGAAGACACAACAAACATGGAAAAGTCACAACTACATATAGTCATGCGAAAAGAAAAGAGGTGGAGGGGTAAAAGGAGGAGGAGACACAGATATAGGCATGTCATGCCCTTCTAAAATCAAGAAAGGCTGGAGTAAAAATCTAAACTCACTCTACCAACACCCAGACGTCTTGACAAAAAAAATAAAAAAATAAATATCTTTAGGTAGAATGGCAGCGGGTCCACTCAGAACACTTTCCTTAGAAGACGTAGTGGTACCCACGTGGGGAATTGTGCAAAAAAATGAACCCAATACATTTAGACTAATCCACCATTTGTCATATCCAAGGGGCAGGTCAGTAAACGACAACATTGACGTGGAACCAAGTACAGTACTATGTACTGTACCTCCTTTGACGAGGCAATCAGGCGGATCAAGAAGTTGGTAAGGGGCACCCTAATGGCCAAAACAGACATTGAGGGGGCGTTCCGGTTACTACCTGTGCCTCCGAATTGGGCTGCTTCTGTGCAGGAGCATACTGCATAGATCGCTGTTTGCCCATGGGGTGCTCCATATCCTGCTCACTATTTGAGGCGTTTAGTTGCTTCCTTGAATGTGTCATCATCGATGTTTGTAAGGCAGCACATATTATCCATTACCTCTACGACTTCTTACGCCTGGGCCCAAAAGATTTGCCACAGTGTGAAAACACGCGGTAGACCACCTGTGAGAAGGAGAGAGCGGAAAGTGGACACCCCAGAGCCGAGGGGTTAGATTGAGAAAGAAAGAAGGCGGTGTAGCTTGCTTTATGGGTGGGGTGCGCTGCTGAGTATCACTAAATTCTACTAGGCCCAAATGGATTTCCTGGGCTAGATGCTGTTACAAAATAGTAGTTAGTTAAACAGGCAGTGTAGCTTGCTTCACGGGTGGGGTACGCTGCTGGGTATCACTAAATTCTACTAGGCCCAAAAGGATTTCCTGGGCTAGATGCCGTTACAAAATAGTGGTTAGGTAAACAGGCGGTGTAGCTTGCTTCATGAATGTGGTACCTGCTGAGTATCACTAAATTCTACTAGGCCTGTTGTGAATTCTGTGGCAGAGCTCCCTCCTGTGGTCACAAGTGGTACTTCGGCTGATTCTCTCTGTGAGCTTCCGTTGGTGGAGGAGAGTGGTACTGCGGCTTCTGAGTTTCCTTCCTCAGGTGATGTGGTGAAGTCGTTAGCTGCTGCTCTATTTAACTCCACCTAGTGCTTTGATCCTGGCCTCCAGTCAATGTTCTAGTATTGGACCTGTTTCCTCCTGGATCGTTCCTGTGGCCTGCTGCTCTGCATAGCTAAGTTCTGCTTTTGCTATTTGTTTGCTGTTTTTTTCTGTCCAGCTTGCTTATTTTTTTTTTCTTGCTTGCTGGAAGCTCTGGAACGCAGAGGGTGTACCTCCGTGCCGTTAGTTCGGTACGGAGGGTCTTTTTGCCCCCTTTGCGTGGTTGTTTGTAGGGTTTTGTGTTGACCGCAAAGTTACCTTTCCTATCCTCGCTCTGTTCAGAAAGTCGGGCCTCACTTTGCTAAATCTATTTCATCTCTACGTTTGTCTTTTCATCTTAACTCACAGTCATTATATGTGGGGGCTGCCTTTTCCTTTGGGGTATTTCTCTGAGGCAAGGTAGGCTTATTTTCTATCTTCAGGCTAGCTAGTTTCTCAGGCTGTGCCGAGTTGCATAGGGAGCGTTAGGCGCAATACACGGCTGCCTCTAGTGTGGTTGGAGAGGATTAGGGATTGCGGTCAGCAGAGTTCCCACGTCTCAGAGCTCGTTCTATGTTTTTGGGTTATTGTCAGGTGATTGTGTGTGCTCTGACTTCTATGTCCATTGTGGTACTGAATTACCAGATCATAACAGTACTGGAGGCCAAAAGTTCTAATGATTCTCAATAGAGGGAAAAAAGAAGTTCTGAGACCATTTTTTTTCCTCTGCACTGTGTTTTGCCTTTTTTTTCCCCTAGACATTTGGGTGGTTCAGGACACAGGTGTAGCGATGGACATTAAAGGTCTGTCTTCATGTGTGGATCAGCTCACGGCAAGAGTACAAAATATTCAAGACTTTGTGGTTCAGAATTCTATGTTAGAACCAAGAATTCATATTCCTGATTTGATTTTTGGAGATAGAACTAAATTTCTGAGTTTCAAAAATAATTGTAAACTATTTCTGGCTTTGAAACCTCGCTCCTCTGGTGACCCAGTTCAACAAGTTAGGATCATTATTTCTTTTTTACGTGGCGACCCTCAGGACTGGGCATTTTCTCTTGCGTCAGGAGATCCTGCATTAAGTAATATCGATGCGCTTTTCCTGGCGCTCGGATTGCTGTACGATAAACCTAATTCAGTGGATCAGGCAGAGAAAAATTTGCTGGCTCTGTGTCAGGGTCAGGATGAGATAGAGGTATATTGTCAGAAATTTAGAAAGTGGTCCGTACTCACTCAATGGAATGAAGGTGCGCTCGCAGCTATTTTCAGAAAGGGTCTCTCTGAAGCCCTTAAAGATGTCATGGTGGGATTTCCTATGCCTGCTGGTCTGAATGAGTCTATGTCTTTGGCCATTCAGATCGGTCGACGCTTGCGTGAGCGTAAATCTGTGCACCATTTGGCGGTATTATCTGAGCATAAACCTGAGCCTATGCAGTGCGATAGGACTTTGACCAGAGTTGAACGGCAAGAACACAGACGTCTGAATGGGCTGTGTTTCTACTGTGGTGATTCCACTCATGCTATCTCTGATTGTCCTAAGCGCACTAAGCGGTTCGCTAGGTCTGCCACCATTGGTACAGTACAGTCATAATTTCTTCTGTCCGTTACTTTGATCTGCTCTTTGTCATCGTATTCTGTCATGGCATTTGTGGATTCAGGCGCTGCCCTGAATTTGATGGACTTAGAGTATGCTAAGCGTTGTGGGTTTTTCTTGGAGCCCTTGCAGTGTCCTATTCCATTGAGAGGAATTGATGCTACACCTTTGGCCAAGAATAAGCCTCAGTACTGGACCCAGCTGACCATGTGCATGGCTCCTGCACATCAGGAGGATATTCGCTTTCTGGTGTTGCATAATCTGCATGATGTGGTCGTGTTGGGGTTGCCATGGCTACAAGTTCATAATCCAGTATTAGATTGGAAATCCATGTCTGTGTCCAGCTGGGGTTGTCAGGGGGTACATGGTGATGTCCTATTTCTGTCTATTTCGTCATCCACCCCTTCTGAGGTTCCAGAGTTCTTGTCTGATTACCGGGATGTATTTGATGAGCCCAAGTCCGATACCCTACCTCCGCATAGGGATTGTGATTGTGCTATCGATTTTATTCCTGGTAGTAAATTCCCAAAGGGTCGACTGTTTAATTTATCTGTGCCTGAGCACGCCGCTATGCAGAGTTGCGTGAAGGAGTCCTTGGAGAAGGGGCATATTCGCCCGTCATCGTCGCCATTAGGAGCAGGGTTCTTTTTTGTGGCCAAGAAGGATGGTTCGCTGAGACCTTGTATAGACTATCGCCTTCTAAATAAGATCACGGTTAAATTTCAGTACCCCTTGCCGTTCTTATCTGATTTGTTTGCTCGGATTAAGGGGGCTAGTTGGTTCACCAAGATAGATCTTCGTGGTGCGTATAATCTTGTGCGTATTAAGCAAGGCGATGAATGGAAAACTGCATTTAATACGCCCGAGGGCCATTTTGATTATCTAGTAATGCCATTCGGACTTGCCAATGCTCCATCAGTGTTTCAGTCCTTTATGCATGACATCTTCCGAGAGTACCTGGATAAATTCCTGATTGTAAACTTGGATGACATTTTGATCTTCTCGGATGATTGGGAGTCTCATGTGAAGCAGGTCAGAACGGTGTTTCAGGTCCTGCATGCTAATTCTTTGTTTGTGAAGGGATCAAAGTGTCTCTTTGGTGTTCAGAAGGTTTCATTTTTGGGGTTCATCTTTTCCCCTTCTACTATCGAGATGGACCCTGTTAAGGTCCAAGCCATCCATGATTGGACTCAGCCGACATCTCTGAAAAGTCTGCAAAAGTTCCTGGGCTTTGCTAATTTTTATCGTCACTTCATCTGCAATTTTTCTAGTATTGCTAAACCATTGACTGATTTGACCAAGAAGGGTGCTGATGTGGTCAATTGGTCTTCTGCTGCTGTGGAAGCTTTTCAAGAGTTGAAACGTCGTTTTTCTTCTGCCCCTGTGTTGTGTCAACCAGATGCTTCGCTTCCATTCCAGGTCGAGGTTGATGCTTCTGAGATTGGAGCAGGGGCTGTTTTGTCGCAGAGAAGTTCTGATTGCTCGGTGATGAAACCATGCGCCTTCTTTTCCAGGAAGTTTTCGCCTGCTGAGCGAAATTATGATGTTGGCAATCGAGAGATGCTGGCAATGAAGTGGGCATTCGAGGAGTGGCGTCATTGGCTTGAAGGAGCTAAGCATCGCGTGGTGGTCTTGACTGATCATAAGAACTTGACTTATCTCGAGTCTGCCAAGCGGTTGAATCCTAGACAGGCTCGTTGGTCGCTGTTTTTTGCCCGTTTTGATTTTGTGATTTCGTACCTTCCGGGCTCTAAAAATGTGAAGGCGGATGCTCTGTCTAGGAGTTTTGTGCCCGACTCTCCGGGTTTATCTGAGCCGGCGGGTATTCTCAAAGAGGGAGTAATTGTGTCTGCCATCTCCCCTGATTTGCGGCGGGTGCTGCAAAAATTTCAGGCTAATAAACCTGATCGTTGCACAGCGGAGAAACTGTTTGTCCCTGAAAGGTGGACGAATAAAGTTATCTCTGAGGTTCATTGTTCGGTGTTGGCTGGTCATCCTGGAATCTTTGGTACCAGAGAGTTAGTGGCTAGATCCTTTTGGTGGCCATCTCTGTCGCGGGATGTGCGTTCTTTTGTGCAGTCCTGTGGGATTTGTGCTCGGGCTAAGCCCTGCTGTTCTTGTGCCAGTGGGTTGCTTTTGCCCTTGCCGGTCCCGAAGAGGCCTTGGACACATATCTCTATGGATTTTATTTCAGATCTTCCCGTCTCTCAAAAAATGTCAGTCATTTGGGTGGTTTGTGATCGCTTCTCTAAGATGGTCCATTTGGTACCCTTGTCTAAATTACCTTCCTCCTCTGATTTGGTGCCATTGTTCTTCCAGCATGTGGTTCGTTTACATGGCATTCCAGAGAATATCGTTTCTGACAGAGGTTCCCAGTTTGTTTCGAGGTTTTGGCGAGCCTTTTCTGCTAGGATGGGCATTGACTTGTCTTTTTCCTCGGCTTTCCATCCTCAGACTAATGGCCAGACCGAACGAACCAATCAGACCTTGGAAACATATCTGAGATGCTTTGTTTCTGCTGATCAGGATGACTGGGTGTCCTTTTTGCCTTTGGCTGAGTTCGCCCTTAATAATCGGGCCAGCTCGGCTACCTTGGTTTCGCCGTTTTTCTGCAACTCTGGGTTCCATCCTTGTTTCTCTTCAGGGCAGGTTGAGTCTTCGGACTGTCCTGGTGTGGATACTGTGGTGGACAGGTTGCAGCAGATTTGGACTCATGTAGTGGACAATTTGACCTTGTCCCAGGAGAAGGCTCAACGTTTCGCTAATCGCAGACACTGTGTGGGTCCCCGACTTCGTGTTGGGGATTTGGTTTGGTTATCTTCTCGTCATATTCCTATGAAGGTTTCCTCTCCTAAGTTTAAACCTCGTTTCATTGGTCCGTATAGGATTTCTGAGGTTCTTAATCCTGTGTCTTTTCGTCTGACCCTTCCAGATTCTTTTTCCATTCATAACGTATTCCATAGGTCATTGTTGCGGAGATACATGGCACCTATGGTTCCATCTGTTGATCCTCCTGCCCCGGTTTTGGTGGAGGGGGAGTTGGAGTATATTGTGGAGAAGATTTTGGATTCTCGTGTTTCAAGACGGAAACTTCAGTATCTGGTAAAGTGGAAGGGTTATGCTCAGGAAGATAATTCCTGGGTCTTTGCCTCTGATGTCCATGCTCCCGATCTTGTTCGTGCCTTTCATATGGCTCATCCTGGTCGTCCTGGGGGCTCTGGTGAGGGTTCGGTGACCCCTCCTCAAGGGGGGGTACTGTTGTGAATTCTGTGGCAGAGCTCCCTCCTGTGGTCACAAGTGGTACTTCGGCTGATTCTCTCTGTGAGCTTCCGTTGGTGGAGGAGAGTGGTACTGCGGCTTCTGAGTTTCCTTCCTCAGGTGATGTGGTGAAGTCGTTAGCTGCTGCTCTATTTAACTCCACCTAGTGCTTTGATCCTGGCCTCCAGTCAATGTTCTAGTATTGGACCTGTTTCCTCCTGGATCGTTCCTGTAGCCTGCTGCTCTGCATAGCTAAGTTCTGCTTTTGCTATTTGTTTGCTTTTTTTTTCTGTCCAGCTTGCTTATTTGTTTTTTCTTGCTTGCTGGAAGTTCTGGGACGCAGAGGGTGTACCTCCGTGCCGTTAGTTCGGTACGGAGGGTCTTTTTGCCCCCTTTGCGTGGTTGTTTGTAGGGTTTTGTGTTGACCGCAAAGTTACCTTTCCTATCCTCGCTCTGTTCAGAAAGTCGGGCCTCACTTTGCTAAATCTATTTCATCTCTACATTTGTCTTTTCATCTTAACTCACAGTCATTATATGTGGGGGCTGCCTTTTCCTTTGGGGTATTTCTCTGAGGCAAGGTAGGCTTATTTTCTATCTTCAGGCTAGCTAGTTTCTCAGGCTGTGCCGAGTTGTATAGGGAGCGTTAGGCGCAATCCACGGCTGCCTCTAGTGTGGTTGGAGAGGATTAGGGATTACGGTCAGCAGAGTTCCCATGTCTCAGAGCTCGTTCTATGTTTTTGGGTTATTGTCAGGTGACTGTGTGTGCTCTGACTTCTATGTCCATTGTGGTACTGAATTACCAGATCATAACATAGGCCCAAACGGATTTCCTGGGCTAGATGCCGTTACAAAATAGTAGTTAGGTAAACAGGCGGTATAGCTTGCTTCATGGGTGGGGTACTCTGCTGAGTAGCACAAAATGCTATTAGGTACAAAACGATTTCCTGGGCTAGATGCAGTTAAAAATTAGTAATTAGATCTACAGGCGGTGTAGCTTGCTTCATGGGTGGGGTACGCTGCTGAGTAGCACTAAATTCTACTAGGTCCAAACGGATTTCCTGGGCTAGATGCCGTTACAAAATAGTAGTTAGGTAAACAGGTGGTGTAGTTTGCTTCATGGGTGGGGTACGCTGCTGAGTATCACTAAATTCTACTAGGCCCAAAAGTATTTCCAGGGCTAGATGCTGTTACAAAATAGTAGTTAGGTAAACAGGCGGTGTAGCTTGCTTCATGGGTGGGAGACGCTGCTGAGTATCACTAAATTCTACTAGGCCCAAAAGGATTTCCAGGGCTAGATGCTGTTACAAAATAGTAGTTAGGTAAACGGGAAATGTAGCTTGCTTCATGGGTGAGGTACCATGCTGAGTATCACTAAATTCTACTAGGCCCAAAAGGATTTCTTTGGCTTGTTGCCGTTACAAAATAGTAGTTAGGTAAACAGGCGGTGTAGCTTGCTTCATGGGTGGGGTACGCTGCTGAGTGTCACTAAATTCTACTAGGCCCTAAAGGATTTCCTGGGCTAGATGCCATTAAAAATAGTACTTAGGTAAACAGGCAGTGGGTGGCTGGGCTACTCTGCTAACTAGCAGACACTGAAGCTTTGGAGCAGACCTCTGAATCCCAGGCCATAGTATGAGGAAACAACTCTGCAGACGACCCCACCCCACCTGGAATTGACGATGGCAATGTCATGTAAAACTCAGCAAGGGGACTAAATAAAAGAGTCTCCATTTTTTCCAAAAATTCGGCCACAGACACCACTTAAGTGGCATCAATTTGCCAGAAATTTTTAAAACGGTTGGTGAGGTGATTTTCAAAAATCATCAAGCTTTTAGTCTCCCAAACATGACACAGGGGTAGAAAAGTCCTTGCGGATCCAGGATTTGTTCATCTTGATGAACGTTAGTCTGTTTACATTGTTACTGGACAGCTGCGTGCGCTTATCTCTCAGCACACCACCAGCAGCGCTGAACACACGTTCAGAAAGAACTCTGGCTGTGGGGCACAACAAGATCTCCAAGGCGTGAGTGGCGAGCTCAGGCCATTTTTCAAGATTGGAAGCCCAAAATGAGCAAGGGTCCAGTTCCAAAGACATGGCATCGATGTTAACTTGGAGATACTCTTGTACCATCTTCTCTAGACGTTGGCTGTGCGTCAGACTTCTTGTCTCCTGTGGCCTTGCAAAGGATGGTCTAAAAAAAATCTTGAAACGATTGGAAAAAATTGCTGTTACCACTAGTGTTGAGCGATACCGTCCGATATTTGAAAGTATCGGTATCGGATGGTATCGGCCGATATCCGAAAAATATCGGATATCGCCGATATCCGATACCAATAAAAGTCAATGGGACACAAATATTGGAAGGTATCCTGTAATGGATCCCAGGTTCTAAAGGAGAGGAAACTCTCCTTCAGGCCCTGGGATCCATATTCATGTGTAAAATAAAGAATAAAAATAAAAAATATTGATATACTTACCCTCTGACGCGCCCTGGTCGTCACCGCTGCAACCGCCTTGCTTTCGTTCCGAAGAATGAGTGCGTTAAGGGCCTTCGATGACGTCGCGGCTTGTGACCGCTCAGTGACCAATCACAAGCCGCGACGTCATCGAAGGCCCTTTACGCGCCAATATTTTTTATTTTTATTCTTTATTTTACACATTAATTTTAATCCCGATACCGATTCCTGATATCACAAAAATATCGGAACTCGGTATCGGAATTCCGATACCGCAAAGATCGGCCGATACCCGATACTTGCGGTATCGGAATGCTCAACACTAGTTACCACCAGATACAATGTTACTGTTAGGGTTTGAGTGATGACTCAATAGTCCCACGGTTGGCAAGTTAGAACTCAGATATTGACTACGTGCACCACTGGTGTTTTGTGGAAAAGCAGATGTTAGATTCTGTAACAGTCTCTGCTGATACTCCTGCATGCGTGAATCCCTTTCTATGGCAGGAATTATTTTGCCAAATTTGCCTTTGTACCGGGGATCTAAGAGTGTGGCAACCCAGTAGTCGGCATTACTTCAGATTCTGACAATCCGAGGGTCATGTTGCAGGTAGTGCAGCAAGAAGGCACTCATGTGTCTTGCGCATTCAGGAGGACAAAGTCCTTGTTGTTTTGGTGGTGGCGAGGTGAGAATCATGCTTCCTTCGTCTGCCCTCTCCCCCCAACCTTGCACAACAGAAATTTGATCAAGGTCTCCCTCATCTGATGACAAGTGACTAGCACACTCCTAGGAATTGTGATGCAAAATAAGGGGGTTTATTTACATACAAAGTCACAAACGTTTCGGTCAACTCTAGACCTTCATCAGTGTGCTAAGTACACCTGTATGTAAGGCTTAGCCCCAAAATGGAATACAAATAAATGGCATCAAAAAGTACTGCTGGTAAACATGAACCAGACCATATAACATGGAGATGTCTAATGGAAAAGGCTAGGCCAGGGGAAGGAGAAAAACCCTTTTAGCTGAAAAGGCTATAACGCAGATCGGCGCACAAGAGATACGAATCTCCGCGGTATCCACCGCCAGGAGGAGTGTCCTGGCGGTGGATACCGCGGAGATTCGTATCTCTTGTGCGCCGATCTGCATTATAGCCTTTTCAGCTAAAAGGGTTTTTCTCCTTCCCCTGGCCTAGCCTTTTCCATTAGACATCTCTATGTTATATGGTCTGGTTCATGTTTACCAGCATACCAGCAGTACTTTTTGATGCCATTTATTTGTATTCCATTTTGGGGCTCAGCCTTACATACAGGTGTACTTAGCACACTGATGAAGTTCTAGAGTTGACCGAAACGTTTGTGACTTTGTATGTAAATAAACCCCCTTATTTTGCATCACAATTCCTAGGAGTGTGCTAGTCACTTGTTATCTATACGTCAAGGTTTGGGCACCTATTGACTGTGCATCTCCCCTCTCGCTGTGCTTTGCATTTTCTATATCATCCCTCATCTGATGAGTCTTCCATGCCCAGCGCCAGTTCGTTCTCCACTTCTTCCTCACCTCCAGCACCTTCCTCAACAGTTTGGCTGCTACCATGCGCCCTCGGTAACCCCTCTCCCCCAGCCTCCAATGCCAGCCGCCTTCATGCTGCCAACCTTCTTGACCTTGGAGATATGATCCCTTCCGCATACGACTCCTCCTGTTGCTCCTCCTCCTCCTCTTGTTCCACCACCTGACTCCGAACATTGTGTAAGGTGTGCTCCAGCATGTAAATCACCGGAATGGTCATGCTGATAATGGTATCATTAGCACTAAACATCTTCGTTGCTATTTCAAAACTGTGCAGAAGGGTGCATAGGTCCCTGATCTGAGACCACTCCTGCAGTGTGTTTTGCCCCACATCTTGATCTCGTTGGCCAAGGCTATACGTCATAACGTATTGCACCAGGGCTCTTCGGTGCTGCCACAGTTGCTGCAACATGTGCAGAGTTGAATTCCACCGTGTGGGCATATCACATTTCAGCCGGTGAACCAGCAGGCCCAACGATATCTGTAGAGGTGCAAGTCGTAGAGCTGCAGGATGTGAATTGCGGAAGTGAGTACACAGCGACCGTGCCCTCTGCAGAAGCCCATCCAGTCCGGGACAGTGGGATAAAAATTGCTTGACAACCAGGTTCAAAACGTGAGCCATACAAGGCACGTGTGTAACAATGCCCCGGCGAAGGGCCGCACCAAGGTTTGCAGCATTGTAGCACACAGCCTTCCCTGGCTGCAGGTTGAGTGGAAACAACCATTGATGGAACTCGGTCTCCAGAGCTGACCACAACTCCTCTGCTGTGTGACTCACATTTCCCAGACATTTCAATGTAAACACTGCCTGATGCCGTTGAGCCCTGGTGACAGCATAGTGAGGAGGTGTTCAGGATTCCTTCTGCGCAGTTACAACGCGGGTGGCATTATGAGACAGGCTTTGGGTGCAGGTGGAGGACCGAGAGGAGGTTGAGGAGGCAGAAGCAGTGGAGGAACTTCTAGATACAGAGGATTGATGAGCAACTCGTGGTGATGGCAAGACTTGGACAGCAGCCCCTTCTCCTGATGTCACCGTAGTTACCCAGTGCCCAGTCACCGACATGTAACGCCCCTGTCCATGTCTACTTGTCCAAGTGTCTGTGGTGAAATGCACCCTGTCACACACAGAGTTTCTCAAGGAAGCGGTGATGTTGTGTGCAACATGCTGGTGTAGCGCAGGCACAGCTTTCTTTGAGAAGTAGTGGCGACTGAGCATCTGATACTGGGGCACTGCGACGGACATAAGGTCTCAAAAATCCTTTGTGTCCACCAGGCGGAAAGGCAGCATTTCTGTAACCAACAGCTTGCTGATGGAGAAATTCAACCTCTTAGCTTTGTCATGGCTAGGAGGAAATGGTATTTTACTTGTCCACATCTAAGGGACTGAGGGCTGGCTGCCGTGCTTAGACGGAATTGAGTAGGGTGTCCCCGACAAACTGCTGGTCTGTGAGGAAGGTGCAGGCTGAGATGTTATGTTGCCTTGATCAAAATGTGGTGTCGATGTCTGAGAGCGCTCAACACCAGCAGGTGTTTCCACTAGCAAATGTCCTTACGACCTGCCAATCACACTGGCTGTTGTGGGTAAAGAGGTGGAAGGTCTGCATCCAAAACCATGTGCAACTGCTGTCCCCACAGTCAGAGAGGATGAAGAGGATGCAGATACACTTGCTGGGGCAGACGGTGGTTGACCCGGCCTACTAGGCTGCATTGTAGCACAGTGAGCTTCCCACTGCAACTTATGCCTCATATCTATGTGACGGTTCATGCATGAAGTACTCAAGCTAGTGATTTTTTGGCCTCTACTGAGATTTTGTTGACAAATCTTACAGACAACATGAGTTGGGTCATCCTTTGCGGTGTTAAAAAATGCCCAGGCTATGCAAGGCTTAGAGCCCGTGCGACCTGAAGAGCCACCATGACTTCTGGTCTGAGGCACATTTGGGGTTGAGGATGCAGTTGTTGATGTGCTTCCAGTACTCCGTATCTGTCCAGGAAGGCGCACCGTTACCTCGTCGTCAGACTCATCACTAGCATCCTCCTCCACCTCCTCTGCTGACCTCATGGACTGGCGGACTGGGGGTTGACAGTAAGTGGGGTCTACAACCTCGTCATCATCATCCTGTGTGTTCTCACACCCGTCGTCCTCAGAGCCAACCTCTTCCTGCACTGACTGAAAAGTCAAGTTTTCGTTCCAATAAGGTATGTCAGTCTCATCATCATCTTCCTCATTGTCTCCACCAACAGGAGTTACAGTTTGGAAACGAGGGTCTACATTATGCTCAGAACCTTCTTCATCTGGGCCTGGATCCGACTCACAAAGATTCTGGGCATCAGTGCAGATCATTTCCTCGTCTGGATTCACAGAAGCTCTGGAGCAGACCTCTGATTCCCAGGCTATAGTATGCATAAACAGCTCTACAGACTCAACCATGTGTGTTACCCCATGCTCAGACGGGCAGCTGGAGACTTTGGAGCTGTGAGGAAGGAAGTGCGATTGGGGTGACAACTCTGAGGACTGGAGTAGTTGTGATGTTGAAGTTGACATGGAGGAGAGCCCACTTGAATGAGCACTTGATATACGTTCAAGCACCTGCTGTTTTTGTGCCTCATCTGGAATTTTTGGCGATGCGTGTAGCGATGGTCGTAATAAAGGAATCATATCAGATTGTCCACGAAAAGAAGTAGACATCTTACTTTGGCTGAAAGATGGTCTTTCTTCTGCAGATGTTACTGTTGCTTTACCACTTACCCCACGGACACAACCTTTTTTTCCCTTTCCAACACGCCTATTCCCCTTTCCACCAGCAGCAGGCCTTTTGCCACTCATTTTAGTGCTTAACTAATTGGCAACTCTATATCTGTAGTTGTTGGCACAACAACCGATGGATGAAAACCGAGCAGAACTGAGGGGCCAAACTGTTGTACTAGGCCCAAAACTAATAACTGGAATAGATGCAATGAAAATAGAGATACACAGGTGGTATTGTTTGTTTCACAGGCGGGCTATTCTGCTGACGTGCAGACACTGCTCCTAGGCCCTAATCTAATAACTAGATTAGTTGCAGTGAAAATAGAAATGCACAGGCGGTGTAGTTAGTTTCATAGGCGGGCTACTCAGATGACTATCAGAAAATGCTACTAGCCCAAAAGGATTGGCTGAGCTAGATTACACCAAATGCTGTGACAAAAACACTTGCACAGTACTGGCACAGACCTGCCTGGCAAACAGTGCTATGAACTGCTGTAATCTACCCTGAAAAAGGCTGATAATACTACTAGTCCCGACTCCTTAAACCTATCTCTCTGACAATTCGCTCCAAAAAAACACTCTTTGTCTGTATAGCGGCCACAGCAGCAGTGGTGCCGTCTAACACTAAGCTGCAGCAGTGACAAAATGGTGGCGATGGGGCAAATGACTGGTTCTTATAGGGCAAGGACATGTGACATACACAGCCAATGACACATGCCCTTGCTTGTGTGCATCACATCATGCACATTGCTGTGTGTGTGTGTGCACTGCTGATAGGCTGAGAGACTGCACCACCCCACTGAAAATGCGGGAAAGAAAAAAAATTGGAGATCGGCGTTATTTCAGCAAAGATCTATCCCCCGCTCTCCCCTGCCCACTATACACTGAAGCAGTCTATTAACAATGATAAACAGTTTTAATGCGCAAATCAAGCGAGGCTTTTTCTGAACGAACAGTTATCGAACAGAAACTCGAACAGCCGAATTTTAAGAAAATTGTTCGGGTTCGTCGAACGACTCGAACATCGCCCATAACAGCTCGAATTTGAGATTGGCGAACAGTTCGACTCGAACACCGCTCATCTCTAATAAGGACATATATACAGTACCATGTCTTGATGATATGGCCATCAGGCCTCTTGTCCGAATGTAATATATCTTCCTGCATCAGTAGACTAAAATTGAATATACCTTTCCTACACATTACTGGATTTTCCTGTAAATATCAAGGGATATTTACAGAGCTACAATGCGCACATATGTTACAGCAGCTTTTCATTCTGTAGCCTTAGGGCTTTCAGATACCTCCATGATGCAGTTTCCATGACAGAACACAAATTGGAGCATCTTACACGAACAAAGCTCAGTGCACGGATAATCTCACCAGGAATACTTTCTAGAAAAGAAAGATTAGCATGAGAATAGCTCATCCTGCTGTCCTTTGAATTCCTGTAGCACTGTCACCCTCCATTTAAAACCTCGGCTGCAGAATGAGCACATTTTTAACTCCTTCGGATGCCAAAATGAGCTTATATTATATAAATACACAATTTTGAAAGTACCGGAGGCACAAAGATAGATAATTTGGCATTGAGCATTGTATAGGATAGTGTATTGATAGAAAATATAAAACAACTTTGTATCCCTTACACCTTCAGCAAAAGAGCTGGCACCTTAAACTTAGCCAAATTTACATTTTAATGGGAAATCTTACAAACTGTCTGCCTTGGAAAATACAAATTGCTTGGTGGCTATGGAAGCTACCTTTCTTGAAATGAATCCTACATCTTTTTAGCAGATGAAAGCCTTTAGTAATTCCTTTTTTATTCTTTGCCCTTCTTTCCACAAGATTTGGTTAACTCTTTCTCTACTATAAAGTTCTGAAAAAGATCAAGGCAAAATAACAATGACATGGAAACAAGAGAAGTGGGTGTACTGGAATGTTAATAACTAATCAGATTTAACAGACATAATCAAGTTAATAATAATAATAAAACTTTTTGAATCATATTAAACATCAAAACACTTAACAATGTAAACATATGTTTCTGTAATTCTAAATACAGTCATAAAAAATGTATAGCCACTCTGTATTCTATAGTTTTGCAGGACATTACAACTTATGATTACAACATGTCATTAATTAATAAAAAGTATGCTAAAATGCAGAAGTAGTATTTGAACTGTAAACACACCCTTCGTGCTTCATTTGGCTTTAAGAGGCCAGGTGTTGCTAATCAAATGGCCTTGTTCATCAGCAAGTATGATCACTAAAGATGAGCCGGTCTGATGAGATTCGAATTTGCCAAATTGAGCAAATTTTGCATGGAGATTCAGTTTGCAGTGAATTTTTTCTCCACAAATTGACTGTGGGTGTGGAAGAACTCCAAAGTATAATAAACATATACTATAAAAAAAGAGAGAACAACTAATACCTCACTGTTCACATTTGCTTCACCCCAGCTGCTTGTTGTCCGCTTACGGTTTTGGTGTTTCTTGTTACTCTCGCCATGTGCCAAAACCCTGGATCTCTTCATGCTATGCACAACCTTACAGAACACATACACGAGGATTTTCCAGGCCTAGTCATACCCAAAAGACTCAATTTAGAGTAAGTTTTGTAAGGTTGTGGCAGATGTCATAATGTCATAATGACAGTGCAAGCTTACAACATGCATGAGCATTGACATTGTCATCCTGGTCACAGCTAGAAATCCCTAGCTAGAGTGAAGAGGAACAGTGGCAGCGTTAAGACAAGGCATCAAGGACCATAACGGGACAGGCAGCAGAGATGGTCAGAGAGGTGAGTGATGTGAGTATTATATTTTTTTAAATATTTTGCCAACCCTCTACAGATGAGTAAAATGGCGACCATCTAGTTAGCATTTTGCTGAATGTACGGGAATGAATTACAAATCGTCTGTATTCTGGAGAACATGGATTTTTGTAAAATTTGAGAAGAATTCCATTCCATTCAAATAAATTTGTCCATCTTAGTTTTGGATGTTTGCTGGTCTGGAGCAATCAGGCGGGTTTTAGCATAATGCCAATAACAGCAATATCCTCAGAGAAACAATTTTAGTTTCTCATCAATCTGGGAAGGCTTGTAATGCATTTCCAAACAATTTGCAGTTCATCATTCTACAGTGAGAAAGATTATTTACAAGTAAAAATCATTCAACACAGTTGACAATCTTCCCAGGAGTGGGTGTCCCAGAAAATTAATTTTAAGGTGTGACTATGCAATGCTTGGAGGAATTGCAATGCACAAAGAGATAAAGTTCAACTGTGTGCACACCGTGCGTTTTTTCAGCATTTTTTCTACACAGAATTGGCCCTAAAATGCTAATGTATCATGCCAGCAAAGTCAATGAGAATCCTGAAGTGCTGTGTTCATAATCAGTAATTTTCCTTTCCAGATTTGTGCTGCTTTTAAATCAGCAGAATGTTAATTCTTTGTGAATGTTGCCCCGTTTTTCACCCATTGACTTCAATTGAGGCAATCAAATACACAGCATAAACGTAGGTTTAACCCCTTAGTGACAGAGCCAATTTGGTACTTAATGACCTAGCCAATTTTTGCAATTCTGACCACTGTCAATTTATGAGGTTATAACTATGGAACGCTTCAACGGATCCCGCTGATTCTGAGATTGTTTTTTCGTGACTTATTGTACTTCATGTTAGTGGTAACATTTCTTCGATATTACTTGCGATTATTTATGAAAAAAATGGAAATATGGCGAAAATTTTAAAAATTTTGCCAATTTCAAACTTTGTATTTTTATGCACTTAAATCAGAGAGATATGTCACGAAAAATAGTTAATAAATAACATTTCCCACATGTCTACTTTACATCAGCACAATTTTGGAAACAAAATTTTTTTTTGTTAGGGAGTTATAAGGGTTAAAAGTTGACCAGCAATTTCTCATTTTTACAACACCATTTTTTTTAGGGACCACATCACATTTGAAGTCATTTTGAGGGGTCTATATGATAGAAAATAATGAAGTGTGACACCATTCTAAAAACTACACCCCTCAAGGTTCTCAAAACCACATTCAAGAAGTTTATTAACCCTTTACGTGCTTCACAGGAACTGAAACAATGTGGAAGGAAAAAATGAACATTTAACTTTTTTTTGCAAACATCTTAATTCAGAACCAATTTTTTTATTTTCACAAGTGTAAAAACAGAAATGTAACCATAAATTTCATTATGCAATTTCTCCTGAATACGCCAATACCCCATATGTGGGGGTAAACCACTTTTTGGGCGCACCGCAGAACTTAGAAGTGAAGGAGCGCCGTTTGACTTTTTCAATGCAGATTTGGCTGGAATTGAGATCGGACGCCATGTCACGTTTAGAGAGCCCCTGATGTGCCTAAACAGTGGAAACTCCCCACAAGTGACACCATTTTGGAAACTAGACCCCTTAAGGAACTTATCTAGATGTGTGGTGAGCACTTTGAACCCCCAAGTGCTTCACAGAAGTTTATAACGTAGAGCCGTGAAAATAAAAAATCGCTTTTGTTTACACAAAAATGATCTTTTCGCCCACAAATTCTTATTTTCACAAGGGCAACAGGAGAAATTAGACCACAAAAGTTGTTGTGCGATTTCTCCTGAATACGTCTATACCCCATATGTGACGGTAAACCACTGTTTGGGCGCACCGCAGAGCTTGGAATTGAAGGAGCTCCATTTTACTTTTTCAATGTAGAATTGGCTGGAATTGAGATTGGACGCCATGTCGCGTTTGGAGAGCCCCTGATGTGCCTAAACAGTGGAAACCCCCCACAAGTAACCCCATTTTGGAAACTAGACCCCTTAAGGAACTTATCTAGATGTGTGGTGAGCACTTTGAACCCCCATGTGCTTCACAGAAGTTTATAACGTAGAGCCGTGAAAAAAAAAATCGCATTTTTTCTACAAAAATGATCTTTTTGCCCACAAATTTTTATTTTCACAAGGGTAACAGGAGAAATTAGACCACTACAGTTGTTGTGCAATTTCTCCTGAGTACGTCGATACCCAATAAGTGGGGGTAAACCACTGTTTGGGCGCACCGCAGAGCTTGGAAGAGAAAGAGTGCCGTTTTACTTTTTCAATGTAGAATTGGCTGGAATTGAGATCGGACGCCATATCGCGTTTGGAGAGCCCCTGATGTGCCTAAACAGTAGAAATCCCCCACAAGTGACCCCATTTTGGAAACTAGACCCCCATGGAACTTATCTAGATGTGTGGTGAGAACTTTGAATGCCCAAGTGGTTCACAGAAGTTTATAATGCAGAGTCGTGAAAATAAAAAATATTTTTTTTCCACAAAAAAGATATTGTAGCCCCCAAGTTTTTATTTTCACAAGGGTAACAGGAGAAATTGGACTGCAATAGTTGTTGTCCAATTTATCCTGAGTACGCTGATGCACCATATGTGGGGGTAAACCACTGTTTGGGCGCACGGCAGAGCTCGGAAGGGAAGGAGCGCCTTTTTGGAATGCAGACTTTGATAGAATGGTCTGTGGGCATTATATTGCGATTGCAGAGCCCCTGATGTACCTAAACTGTAGTAACCCCCCACAAGTGACCCCATTTTGGAAACTAGACCCCCCAAGGAACTTATCTAGATGTGTGGTGAGAACTTTGAATGCCCAAGTGCTTCACAGAAGTTTAGAATGCAGAGTCGTGAAAATAAAAAATATTTTTTTTTTCACAAAAAAGATATTTTAGCCGCCAAGTTTTTATTTTCACAAGGGTAACAGGAGAAATTGGACCACTAAATTTGTTGTCCAATTTATCCTGAGTATGCTGATGCCCCATATGTGGGGGTAAACCACTGTTTGGGCGCACGGCAGAGCTCGGAAGGGAAGGAGCGCCGTTTGAGAATGCAGACTTTGATAGAATGGTCTGTGGCCGTTATGTTGCGTTTGCAGAGCCCCTGATGTACCTAAACAGTAGTAACCCCCCCAAGTGACCTTGTTTTGGAAACTAGACCCCCCAAGGAACTTATATAGATGTGTAGTGAGAACTTTGAATGCCCAAGTGCTTCACAGAAGTTTATAATGCAGAGTCATAAAAAAATATATATATATATTTTTCCACAAAAAAGATTTTGTAGCCCCCAAGTTTTTATTTTCACAAGGGTAACAAGAGAAATTGGACCCCAGAAGTTGTTGTCCAATTTATCCCGAGTACGCTGATGCCCCATATGTGGGGGTAACCCACTGTTTGGGCGCACGGCAGAGCTCAGAAGGGAGGGAGCACCATTTGACTTTTTGAGCGCAAAATTGGCTGTCGTGTTTGGAGACCCCCTTATGTACCTAAACAGTGGAAACCCCCCAATTCTAGTTCCAACCCTAACCCCAACACACCCCTAACCCTAATCCCAACCTGATCCATAATCCTAATCACTAACCCTAACCATAATCACAACCCTTACCCCAAAACAACCCTAATGTCAACCCTAACCATAACCCTAATCAAAACCCTAAATCCAACACACCCCTAATCCTAATCTCAACCCTAACCTCAAACCTAACCCTAATCGCAATACACCCCTAATCACAACCCTAACCTTAACCCTAATCCCAAACCTAACCATAGTCCCAAGCGTAACCCTAATGCCAACCCTAACCCTAATACCAACCCTAATCCAAACCCTAACCCTTATCCCAACTCTAACCCTAACTTTAGCCCCAACCCTAGCCCTAACTTTAGCCCCAACCCTAACCCTAGCCCTAAGGCTACTTTCACACTTGCGTCGTTTGGCATTCCGTCGCAATCCGTCGTTTTGGACAAGAAACGGATCCTGCAAATGTGCCCGCAGGATGCATTTTTTGCCCATAGACTTGTATTGCCGACGGATCGTGACGGATGGCCACACGTCACGTCCTACGTGCACTGGATCAGTTGTGTTTTGGCAGACCGTCGGCACAAAAAAAGTTCAATGAAACTTTTTTTGTACGTCACATCCGCCATTACTGACCGCGCATGCGTGGCCGTAACTCCGCCCCCTCCTCCCCAGGACATAGATTGGGCAGCGGATGCGTTGAAAAACTACAGCCGCTGCCCACGTTGTGCACAATTTTCACAATGTGCGTCGGTATGTCAGGCCGACGCATTGCGACGGCCCCGTACCGACGTAAGTGTGAAAGAAGCCTAACCCTAAATTTAGCCCCAACCCTAACCCTAAATTTAGCCCCAACCCTAACCCTAAATTTAGCTCCAACCCTAGCCCTAACCCTAGCCCTAACCCTAACCCTAGCCCTAGCCCGAACCCTAAACCTAGCCCTAACCCTAGCCCTAACCCTAACCCTAACCCTAGCCCTAACCCTAGCCCTAGCCCTAACCCTAGCCCTAACCCTAACCCTAGCCCTAACCCTAGCCCTAACCCTAACCCTAGCCCTAACCCTAACCCTAGCCCTAACCCTAACCCTAACCCTAACCCTAGCCCTAACCCTAGCCCTAACCCTAACCCTAGCCCTAACCCTAGCCCTAGCCCTAGCCCTAACCCTAACCCTAGCCCTAACCCTAACCCTAATTTTAGCCCCAACTGCTGTTCTCCTGCCGGCCAGCAGATGGAGACAGATGGCGGGTGCACTGCGCATGCGCCCACCATTTTCTTTTGCCGGTGGCCAGGAGGAGCAGCAGGAGGATCCATGGACACAGGTGAGTATGATAGAGTCCCCAAATCCCCCTATTTCTCTGTCCTCTGATGTGCGATCACATCAGAGGACAGAGAATAACACTTTACTTTTTTTTTTTTTGCGGTCGCCGGTAAACAGTTAATTACCGGTGATCGCAAAACAGGGGTCGGTAAAACCGACCCCGATCATACATTTTGGGGTCTCGGCTACCCCCAGCAGCCGAGACCCCAAAGATTCTCGAGGGGCCGGCCAGCGGGCGCACTGCGCATGCGCCCGCCATTTTGAAGATGGCGGCGCCCACCGGGAGCCACGAGGAGCACCGGGGGAGACAGGTAAGTATTGGGGGGCTACCTGGGACCCCTTTTCTCTGTCCTCCGATGTGCGATCACATCGGAGAACAGAGAAATTAAAAAGAGATCGCGTTTTTTTTTTTTTTTGCGATCGCTCGTAAACGGTTAATTACCGGCGATCGCAGATGCGGGGTGGGTAAAAAACCCCCCAAATCATGTTCTCTGGGGTTTCGGCTACCCCCGGCAGCCGAGATCCCGGAGAAAATCCGACTCTGGGGGGCGCTATTTACTTTTTCCACAGCGCCGTTAATTAACGGCGCTGTGGTTTAAGTACCCTTAGCGGCCGTCGTTAAAAGGCGTATCGGCGGTCGCTAAGGGGTTAAAAATGTTTCCCTTGCTGTCATCTCTGTGCAATTCTGATCAGTGGTAATGTTGCTGCCAGTACATACATTACCATTGGTCAGAGCGCTGCGGGGGTCAGGCTGTCATATGTCAGTGTGACCCCACAGATGTGACTGTGACCCACAGTAAAAGGCTTACCGCAGGACACAGGCATCGGATTATGAGAGACTACTACTCCCATCAGCCAATGTCTGCTGTCACTGACTATAGTGGGAGCTGGCGACGGCTGATGGGTATCTGTGCTCAAAGTAAAAAAAAGTTAAAATAAGGTAATAAATATTGACATAATAATTAAAAAAATACAGTATGTACCCACCTTAGACCTAATCCCTGAAGCACTTTGCCTCCTGTCAAAAATAAAAACACCATTATTTACTACAAAAAACTTATTAAATCTTTATTACCTCAGCTAGTAAATGTATTTAATTCCTTTTAAAGTGGGAGTGTCGCCCCCCAACAAACGTTAGAAGCGCACATATAAATTATCCACGAAGACGAGGAAAGATCCTATTCAGTGTGCCAGCTACAGCCAAATCTCACTTCTGAATGCTGACATAAATTTATGGGCCAAACTTCTAGCTAAAAGAATTAGTGGTGTTATCCCTTACATAATTAATGGCGATCAGGCAGGTTTTGTCAAGGGTAGGGAGGGAAAAGATAATTCAACCAAATTTATACACGTAATTTCCTACTCAGGGAGAGTTGGGGCTATTTAGTTTGGAAAAACGAAGACTAAGGGGTGATCTTATTTTAATGTATAAATATATGAGGGGACAGTACAAAGACCTTTCTGATGATCTTTTTAATCATAGACCTGAAACAGGGACAAGGGGGCATCCTCTGCGTTTGGAGGAAAAAAGGTTTAAGCATAATAACAGACGCGGATTCTTTACTGTAAGAGCAGTGAGACTATGGAACTCTCTGCCGTATGATGTTGTAATGAGTGATTCATTACTTAAATTTAAGAGGGGACTGGATACCTTTCTGGAAAAGTATAATGTTACAGGGTATATACACTAGATTCCTTGATAGGGCGTTGATCCAGGGAACTAGTCTGATTGCCGTATGTGGAGTCGGGAAGGAATTTTTTTCCCCAATGTGGAGCTTACTCTTTGCCACATGGGTTTTTTTTGCCTTCCTCTGGATCAACATGTTAGGGCATGTTAGGTTAGGCTATGGGTTGAACTAGATGGACATATAGTCTTCCTTCAACCTTAATAACTATGTAACTATGTAAGTGGGGATCCCCCTGCTCTTGCTATCAACGAATGTGGAAAAGGCGTTCAATAGGATAAGTTGGTGATTTCTTGCATATACTCTGGAAAAGTTTGCCAAAATTTATTGAAGCCATCCTTTCTCTTTATTCCTCCCCTTCTGCAAGAATAAGAATTAGGCCAGGGTCACACCTAAAGCATAAAAATACGGT